>NC_138993.1:7415561-7963752 GCF_964341445.2 Mesoplodon mirus
GATCCCAAAACAACACTTCAGGAATAAGCAGTAATTTGTAAAGCATATGAGCTTAGATGATTTTACAAGTTAATATTCATATTTACTAGAAAGACTCTAAATGGAATGTGTATACTATTTAAAAATCTCATGTTTTCTTTAAAATACTAAACTGCAACTGATTACAGAGAAAAGGGTTAATACTAGTCCTGTTATGACTATAGGGACCTGTGATCCTTTTAGGAAGTCATGCATGTTCGTTTGTCCGTATGTTCATTCATATATGTAAAAAACCACAGAGCTCTGACCTTGAGCTAAGCACTATGTAAACTGCTAGGGACACAAGGGGGGTGGCTTTCACAGGGCTTACGTAAAGTCTAAGGATAGCAAACAATTATAAGCTATTATAACAAGTGTAATACGTCTGTGGCTGAGTGTGATGAGAGCACGCGGTTTCCCTAATAGGATGGGGGAAGGATGTCAAGGCCAGAAAGTCTAAATTGAATCCTGGCATCTCTCGTGTTTCCTTGGCTTAGGGAGCCTCTTTCTGTAACTACCTATCATTTACTTGCCTTCTTTGTTCAGCTCACCACCCACCAAAGGAACTGCTCCCATCCTAGAGATCCTCTGATGACACACCCAGGCCACCTCTTCTTTTGCCGGAGTATCTGCAATGTCTAGGTGTGCCTGGCTTCAGTACCATATTCTGTCACTGCTTCTCAAGCACAGGCGTGACTCCTGAGAAGAAATTTTATATTGCAAGTTCATGTTATATGACATATGTTTATAACTTTGCAAGTTCTGTAAATGCACATTTCATGTATTAAGTTTACTAAGAACTAGAAATACCTGTACTTTTAAAACTGACAAAATAAACTAGTTGGTGGAAGACAAGTAATTCTAGACACATCCGATAGATTTTAAAAAGGGCAGGTACTTTGAGTGGCACTGCCCTGGCCTGTGCTCATTGTAGGTTGCATGTAAAACAGCCCAACAGGTGTTAGGAGACAGATGTTTGCCAAATGCTTAGCCCCCGGGGAGAAAACATTAACAAAATATAGAGCCTATTTCCCCTGATATCAGCAACTGAAGAAAGCATTTTACTATCCACTTTCATGATTTCTAAAAACAATTTCAAAAATTTACTGAATACTCACTATATGCCAAGCAGAACCAGATAGGGTGATAAAAGATAAATAAACCCTTCATGTATAAATCAATCTCCTTAATTTATCAGTCATGGCTAAAGAAGTTCTAGAACTAGTTTCATCCGTCTCAAGTCTTGCTTTTTCCTTTGGGTTTAAAAGACTCATCGAATGGAACTGAACCAAGTCAGCTTTCTTACGAACTTACTGAAACTGACTGCTAAGTCCTGGTGATTCTTCTGCCCTATACAGTCGCAAAGTTGGCTTCTCCCCTTTATCTTTGGCACCATTTTCCTTCAGGCCTACAGAATGTGTCATCTGAACTACTATAATTTCTTATGAATTAATCTTTCCGCCATAATTTTGCCTGTTTCTAATCCATTCTTTTTTTTTTTTTTTTTTTTCTTTTTGCGGTATGCGGGCCTCTCACTGTTGTGGCCTCCCCCGTTGCGGAGCACAGGCTCCGGATGCGCAGGCCCAGCGGCCATGGCTCACGGGCCCAGCCGCTCCGCGGCATATGGGATCCTCCCAGACCGGGGCACGAACCCGTATCCCCTGCATCGGCAGGCGGACTCTCAACCACTGCGCCACCAGGGAGGCCCTCTAATCCATTCTTGTTAAACTGCTGCTAATGTGATCACCTAAAACACAGAAGGTGTGTGGAATCCTTCAGTCACCCTGATGCCCTCGGGATACAGCCCAGGCACTCCCGCACGGCTCACGGCTTCTCTCGCCTCACCTCCGTCATTCCCCTCCCATAAGCATTCCCCATTCCAGTCACACCTAACCACTAGCAATTTTTGAAAAGCCCCAGGTTTCCTCCTGCCTTGGTGTCTGTGTCACAGTCTCATCCTAGATTGCTCCCCCGCACATTCTCCCAGCCCCTGCCCATGGCCCCCAATTAATTAACTTTTCCCTCCAATTTTTTTATTTTGGAAAATTTCATCAAGTTTAGTACAATAAACACCTACATATCCTTCACCTACATTCATCAGTTGTTAACATTTTGCCACATTTGTGTTCCTTTGTTCATTTGTTTCCCATGCATGTTTACTTTTGCCAAATCATTTGAAAGTAAGTTGCAGACATTAGGACACTTTACTCTTAAATTGTTCAGCGTGTATCTCCTAAAAATAGGGCATTCTCTTACATAACCACAACACAATGATCACACTCAGAAAATTTAACATTAAAATACTAAAATTTAATTGGAATACACAGTCAATATTCAAATTTCTCACAATTCCCCAACTGGCTGGCTATTATTTATCATTCAAGACTAAGCTCGAATCAATTATATGCCAATAAAAATTTTTTAAAAAAAGATTAAGCTTTAGAAAAAGGACATGCCTTTCTAACACACACACAAGGGGTCAGGTGTCGCTCTTCCTTATTTTTACTACTCTTTTCATACTTCTATGGAAGCACTTCCCACACTATCCCATTGTCCATTTCCTTTTTTATAGTATCTGAAACTCAACTAGACTCATTTCAACTTCTCTTGCACTTCATAAGTACCTGGCGTTCGTTGTTGACTGAATGGATGAATGAATGGTGACATTCGAGATGTTCATTCCACTCTCTCATTATAACTGGTCAATGTGTCTCACAGCCTCTGGGCACCACTCATGTCTCCTCAATTTCACCTCTTATTTCAAAAGCTGCCACTGGTGCCCAGTCCTGTATAGGCTTCTACCAGCCTTGTTAGCAGATGTGGCCTGGCAGCACCTTGCTTTGAGCCTGTGCTGTGAACTCCCCTTTCTGGCCCCAGGGTTACGCTGGTGTGGGGACAAAGGACTCCAGTGGGAAGCACTTGGCCTTCAATCTGGCATGCACAATATGGAAACAGGGCGGTGAAGGTCTCTAGGGCCACCTCTGACCATTGAGAGACAGGAGCTCAAGGAAAAATGCTTCTCCCACTTCTAACCCCAAGGTGGCCGATTCTCAGATACATTCTTTAAGGTTCCTCAAATGCTCCCACAGGAACAAGTAGCAGATATTCACGTGGTTGCCAATTTGAAGAGGATCCACAGAAGGGCTTTCTCTCCTTGCTGGGGTCATTCCCCTGTCTCTCACAGCCTGTTCCCTGGGGTCACATTCTCAAACGAGCTGCCTGCATCCAAGTCTTCGGGACAGTCTCTGCTTTCAGGAGAGCCCAGTCTGACACGGTGTGGTAAAGGGACAAGAACACAGGCTTGGGAGTCAGACAAGACTTGAATTTGAATCCCAATTTGGTCATTCACTAGCTATGATCTTGAGCTGGTAATTTAACTTCTCTCAGTCTCACTTTCTTCAGTTTATAATGAGGATAATAATACTGTGCAGGATTATGATAATTAGAAATTAAAAATTCCTTCCCGGGAATTCCTTGGCAGTCCAGTGGTTAGGACTCCGTGCTTCCACTGCAGGCGGCACAGGTTCAACCCCTGGTCAGGGAACTAAGATCCTGTATGTTGCGTGGCATGGCCAAAAAAAAAAAATTCCTTCCCTTCCTCATATATGATGTGTGTGTATATGTACATAGATGCCTAGAGTAATACTTGAACATAATAAACCATGTTGGGTGTCTGTCCAGCCTAGGAACCATCTTCCTCCTTTCCATTTCCCTTAAAACTTACCTCAGCTCCTTGGGAGTGGGCTCATGTGCTCACATGTCTACTAGGAAACGTGATCCTCCCCCTCTAGCCGTAGCTAATTGGACTGTGAGTAGATTCTTTATCTTAGGAAACTGAACTTTAGAAAAAAAAATAGTTAACCTCTCACATGGCTTTAGCTATAAAATATAAATCCAGGGTCTGTGGATTGGTCATACTCTGCCACGTGGATGAAGACGCACAAAAACCTAGTCTACAGAAAGAAGCAAATATGAAGTGTAGCACTTCATTATGGTATTTCATGAAGCAGCAGAGACAAGGGACAGAGAGGATGGAGAAAGAACTTCCTGGAGCCTTGATGGTTCCTAATACCAGCATCCATCCCCTTCTTTTTTTTGCGGTATACGGGCCTCTCACTGCCGTGGCCTCTCCCGTCGCGGAGCACAGGCTCCGGATGCGCAGGCTCAGCGGCCATGGCTCACGGGCCCAGCCGCTCCGCGGCATGTGGGATCTTCCCGGACCGGGGCACGAACCCGTGTCCCCTGCATCGGCAGGTGGACTCTCAACCGCTGCGCCACCAGGGAAGCCCAGTCCATCCCCTTCTTGAGGTCCAGCTGCATTCTTCTACCTACATCCCTTTTTTCGCATTGGCTACTTTTAGTTAGTCATTTTTATGAGCAACCAAAGTTCTAACTAATGCACTGAATACACTAATACCCTGAAAAAACAATGTATACAATTATTTTAAAAAATAACCATCCTAAATTTAGGAAAAGACAAACCACATTTCACAGTACAATGTAACATAGTAAATCTAAATTTCTGGAAGAAATTCTCAATCGGTAGATGAGAAATTTAAGAAAACTAGTATAGCATTAATATCTCATAGGAATATGTTGTCTTATTTCTACCTAAGATTTTCAAAGCCTTGGGACCTCAGAAGCAGTCTTGATCAAAACCTCTATTCATTACCATAATCTCCATAATCAAACCAGAACGTATAAGGATTATTATGCTTGAAATATTAATCTGCATCTCATAAAATACTCCAGGTTGCTTATACACTTAGTGGGAAATGAGAATTACTCGGAAGAAAAATTTTACTTTCTCAACAGGAGAAGTGTCAGCAAGTTGCAAAGACCTCAGAAAAAGCAGCTTTTGGAAACAGCTGCCACACTCATCAAAAACCAGGAGACACCAGCAAGTCATCAAAGACAGAATTAGTTACAACAATTTATCGGATCCTTAAGACAGTGAAATTTATTTACACAACAAATTAAAAACAAATTATGTCTTATGCTAGTGTTTTTTAACATCATAGCTTTTTATGATTTTATGTAAATATTTTAAATGTGCACAGTAGGGAAGAGTACAAATTGTATAATGTGACTTTATAGACTAATAAAATTTGCATTGAATTGCACACTTTTCAGGGTTACCTTTTCCCATGGTTTCATCTTTATTTTTATACAAGCAGTGTTCTAATGGAAAAACAAATCCTTTGGTTGCTGCACATCAATCTAAATAAAGTAATCTCTAAGAATTTAACTCTAAACATAATCATAGTGACCTTCAACACAAGTTCTGGGGCTAAAAAGATAATGCCTCATCTGTATTATTTTGTGCTGTTATTTTTTACGTGTGTATGTGTCTGGAGGGCAAAGATCATGCTTATATCTCTTGTATGTGCCCAATGCCTAGCTTTGTCTATAGCTGCCCTCCAATAAATGTTGATCAAAGAATCTTAGATTTATAGATTCACCTTGGAATTACAAGGGCTTTGGAGGTCAACTAGCCCAATTCTCTACCATCCTACTTCGTGAAAAGCCAGTCTTTGCAGAAACATGTCCAGAGAAAAGAATGCCTCTACGCCAAGATAAACAACTTCATTAACCATGACAAAGCTAATTGTTACATAATTATTTCTTAAACTGAGTCAAACTTCACCTCTTTTTAGTTTTTCACCCATTGGTTCTAGTTCTAACCTAGGGAATTTTGTAGAATACAGTTATGGAAGGAACAGGGGACACTGGGGTGAGTTAGACAAGAAAAAGAGTTAATCCTCCGTACTGAGAGATGGACTTGAAACTCAGGTCTATCAATTTGGTATGTGTTGAAGAGTCACTGAGCCTGGAATACTGTTACACCAGTGCCCCAGAGGTTCCTGTGCCTGACTCCCTCCTCTTTTCACACGTCTGGCATATTCTGTGTATGCCTGAGAAGGATACATACTAAAATTGTAATGACGTATGTACCTAAATTAGCATCATACAACCTCCCTAAATCGAGCCTATGCAAAAGCTATTAAAAAAAAAGGATAATGGAGGGAACAAGGATTTGAGCTACTGTTTCTTGCCTTTCCCTTGGAGCCTTCCCAGGCAAATATGGAGCAGAAAGCTTTTCTTGTCAATTCTGACTTGTGGCAATCTGGAAACTTAACCCTTGCTACCTTGATTGCCTGACTGTATTTTTCAATGGGAAAAGTAAAAAAAGATAAAATATTCTAGATACTCTGTTATCTATAGTATGATGCAATTCAGTTTATGTTCACTTGGCAAAAGTGAACAGTGCTGAATTTTAAGAACTAGTGTCTATATCTTGCATCTCATTGTTAGCCAAAATTGTGGAGTTTAAAACCACTTGCTCACCAAGATGTCAGCAGGAAAATACAAAAGAGATAACTGAAATGAACACATAATTCACATAAAAAATAAACTTTCTTTTTAAGATGAAAAAATGTTCAACCTTGCTAGCTTTACAGAAACATAAATGAAAACAGCTAATCTTTCAGCAATACTACTAGTCCTCAGTGAAACACTAAGTCTATCTCTAGCGGCCATGGGCTATGAAACCTTCCTGCCTCCAAAGACATTCTGACAGATACAATCAAGTCTTAGTGTCCCACATATACTCCCAATGTGAAACTTGTTTTAGCTTAGCTGCTATACCAAATTACCATAGATTGGGTGGCTTAGACAGCAAACATTTATTTTTCACGATTCTGGAGACTGAAAGTCCAAGATCAGGATGTCAGCATGATAAATTTCTGGTGGAAGCCTTCTCCCTGGTTACAGATGGCCATCTGTAACCAGATGGTATTCTCACAAGGCGAAGAGCAGGGAAAGAGGAAGCAAGCTCTCTCTTCTCAAAAGGGCACTAATCCCATTAATGAGGGCTCCACCTCCTGACCTAATTACCTCCCAGAGGCCCTACCACCTAATACTATCACATTAAATAAGATATAATTTTTTTTAAATAATTCAATTCTTTAGAGGACTTCAAAACTGTTTTGTTTTTTTTTTTCCGGTACGCGGGCCTCTCACTGCTGTGGCCTCTCCCGTTGCGGAGCACAGGCTCCAGACGCGCAGGCCCAGCGGCCACGGCTCACGGGCCCAGCTGCTCCGCGGCATGTGGGATCCTCCCGGACCGGGGCACGAACCCGTGTCCCCTGCATCGGCAGGCGGACTCTCAACCACTGCGCCAACAGGGAAGCCCTCTTTTAAAATATTTATTTATTTTCCTTATTTTTTGGCTGCGTTGGGTCTTAGTTGTGACACACAGGATCTTCGTTGAGGAACGTGGGATCTTTCGTTACGGCGTGCGGGCTTCTCTCTAGTTGTGAAGCACAGGTTCCAGAGTGCATGGGCTCTGTAGATTGCGGCAGGCAGGCTCTCTCATTGAGGCACACGAGCTCAATAGTTGTGGCGTGCCGGGCTTAGTTGCCCCACGGCATGTGGGATGTTAGTTCCCCAACCAGGGATCAAACCTGCATCCCCTGCATTGGAAGGCGGATTCTTTACCACTGGACTACCAGGGAAATCCCAAGTAAGACTTAATGTTAAGATTTCAACATATGAATTTTGGGCAGGAGACAAACATTTAGTCCATCGCAGAACTACAGGTGTTTTCTTTTCTGTATCCCCTAGAGCAATGGTTCTCAAAGCGTTATCCTGGACCAGCTTCATTGGTACCACTTGGGAATTTGTTAGAAACGCAAATTCTTGGGCTCCACCTCAGACCTACTTACTGAATCAGAAACTGGCAGTGGGGCACAGTAGTGGATTTTAATAAGCCTCCAGGTGAGTCTGCTACACTGTTAAAGACCACTACTGCAGACTGGATTATGTCTTTGAGGGCAGGGAACAAAACTTGTTGAAAGTTGGAACTGTGGTTCATTGTTGAATACATAAATAACCTACAAATTTCCCCAGAAAACTCCGAATCTATATACAATTATTTTTTAAAATTAAAATTACCTTTTGAGTACTTCACCAGAAATAGGTGAATCTGTTTCTGGCACCTCTCGTAGGTGCAGTCACTAAATTGTTACATTTCCATTCTTCCTTAGATTAGGATTTCTCACCTTGGGTACTACTGGCATTTTGGACCAGATCATTCTTTGTCTGTGGGGGTCTGTCTCTTGCACTGTGTGATGTCCAGCACCACGGTTGGCCTCTGCTCTCTAGATGCCAGCAGCGCCCACCCAATCATGAGAATCAAAAATGTCCCCACACATTGTCAGATGTACGCAGGGGTTGGGGACAAAATCATTCCCTGTTGAGAACCACTGACTTAGATCTTTCCTTACCAATGGAGAGGAGGCGCTTGCCTCACTCCAGGGCTGGTCGCTTTCCGTGCCTTTAAAATGGCTAGGGAAGCACCCCATGGCCCTGGCCCGGGAGGGTGGAGAGGATGGGAGGTGACTGGGGGGACGACACTGCTTTCTCACTGTGATGACTGTCATTTACAAAACAATGGACGATTTTACAGGTTAAAGCCCCAATCCCAGTCAGATCGCCAGAGCTTCAATGCTGATTTTCAATGCTTCCTCCAAGAGTAAATCCAAATAATTGGTCCAAATTCTGAAATGATGGAGGTGAGACTCAAAGCAGCTGTGTATTCCGTCCGCACCTCTTTAACAACATGGCGCATCAAAGAGGACTGCTCATAGGTGTGTTTGCGGTAGGCTGCCTACTCTAACACATGACATCTAAATTTAGATGGCTACATGTGGAGAACCCAACTTTGAAGAAAGTGAATGGAATTCCGTTTCAGAAAGATGGGCGCCTGGAATGCTGTGAAGCCCTGCTGCTGCCTGCTTAAGTAAGCTAAAGTTGAGCTGAGGAAATTTACAGAAACGTCCCCAAGCCCGAGACTCCACATAACTACTAATAAGAGGCTGAGAAGGAGACTGTGCATAAAAAGGCTAAAAATACCTCCATTTGGAAACAGCAGATTGTGAAAGCGTATGTGACTGACAGTTATTAAATAATTAAGGGCATGACTAAGATGTATATGCATCCATTCACCAAAGTCTCATATTGCAGAAGGCAGGCAGTACGGTCTGATGGATGACTCCTATTTATGCTTAAGACCTCAGGTGCCCTAAGACTAGATCAGGCCCCTAACACATGCTCTCACAGCACGGTACCAGAATTCGGAATGATTTATAGTTATTTGTGCAATTATGTGATTGTCTCTCCTTCTTTGTACCCTGGAAACTCCACGAGGGCAGGGATTATATTCCACTCATCACTGCAGCTCGAGCGTGTAGCTCAAGAAATATCTGTTGAGTGAGCAAATGAAGAAAGACGGGCTCCAAAGAAGCTGCAAAGGCAAAAGCTAGAAAGATGGGAGAAGTACTAGGGCAAAGTAGGATCCTGTAAATCGAAGGAGAGAAAAGTTCCAAGGAGGGCGATCAGCAGTGTCTAATATCACAAAGGCACAACGAAAGATAAAAGACAGCACACCGTCTATTGGTTCTGGCAAACATGAAGGTTGTTGGCAAGTTAGCAAGAGCTATTTTATCAGCTTTGGGAAGAGAAGTTAACTGTAGTGGGTTGAGGAATCAAACAGGCATCAGGAAGTGGGGATAGCCAAGGCCACTCTTTCAAGAAACTTGAATCTGAAGGGAAGAAGAGCTAGGTCCATGACTAGAAGAAAATGTGGAGCCAAGGGACCGGATTTTCCAAAGAGTGCAAGAGTGTAACATTGGGTGCAACTACTTGAGATAAAAGCCAGTATCAACAAGGAAGTTTGTTAGAATACATTCCTGAAAAGCTGGGACGGATCGGATTAGGCTTAAAGAGGTAGAAGCACATTTCTTCCCCTAAGACAGAAAGTGAGGACGATTGGGTGGGTTCTCACGGAAGTAAATTTCTAAGTGTTACGGAAGAGGCTAAATTCTAGCATCATGCCCTCATTCTCTGCTCCCCAGCCCCCCTTTTTTTAATGTAAAGCAGGTGGCAAAGTCAACTGCAAAGAGAGAGGGTAGTGGTTAACAAGATGAAAGGATTTGGAAAGTGATAAAAATTTGGAATAACTACTTAGACCAGCAGAGGCTGGAGTTCATACATCAGAATTGGCTTCAGGTCACAGTTATATATGTGGTGCAAGGGACAAGAGAGCAAAAGGTATTGGAAGAAATGAAAGATCAGGACAGCTAAAGCTAGTGTGAGGTGGGAAGCATCTGGAGAAGTGGGTAGGAGCCAGAAAACGACTGGATTTATAGTTCACTCTGAATTCAAATAACTGAAGTGCTTAAGTAGGAAAGTGACAGATTTAAGACTAAGAAATATTTGAGAAAAAAAAAAAAAAAACCAAGGCATTCTGGAACCAGGGAAGCCAAGAGAAGAGTATTTCACAAAGGTGGGAACAGCCAACAACTTCCTTGTCTGGAGCTCAGAACGAGGAGGTGACTCTATCCAGTGGTATTAAATCATGGAGGTAGCTGAGATTATCCAGTCTGCATGTGTCGAATGAGAAGAGAAGGACCAGAAGTTTCTTAATGTTCCAGATATTAAGTGGGGCAGTGGTGGGAATACATGAAAGGTTTCAAAGGAGACTGGGCAACTGTCCCCAGAGACGTGGGACAGTGGACTCAGGGAAGCTGAGGGAAGATGTTTCCAAAAGGAAGAATGAATCAGTAACAGTGAGATGGCTGCCAAATATGGGTGACAAGGAAATCTCTGAGGACCCTATTGAGAGTAAAGTCAGTGAAGGTGCAGGAAAGAAGACAGATTATACTGGGTCGGAGAGTTGGAAGAGAGTGAGAAGTGTGTGTATGTGCAAACAGAGCACAGACCACTCTTCCAAGACCTTTAAGTGCAGTTAAGAAAGAACGGGGGAGGGACTTCCCTGGTGGCGCAGTGATTAAGAATCCGCCTGCCAATACAGGGGACACAGGTTGGAGCCCTGATCCGCGAAGATTCCACACGCTGCGGAGCAACAAAGCCCGTGCGCCACAACTACTGAGCCTGCACTCTAGAGCCCGCGAACCACAACTACTGAAGCCCGTGTGCCTAAAGTCCGTGCTCCGCAACAAGAGAAGCCACCGCGATGAGAAGCCCGCGCGATGCAACGAAGAGTAGCCCCCGCTTGCCGCAACTAGAGGAAGCCCACGTGCAGCAACGAAGACCCAACGCAGCCAAAAATAAAAATTAATTAATTTTAAAAAAAACGAAAAAAAAAAGGGGGGAGTAGCTGGAAAGCAGCCTGTAGCTGAGGAAGATTTTTTTTTTTATTAGACAGGAGACTTAAGCATGTTTAAATGTTGGTAGGATGGACTCACAGACCTGAAGAGAAACCTCATTCTTGGAGTCGGTGGGGGGTCAGGATTTGGCCAACACATTTAAAGAGGCTAGAACTGCCCCCGGGTTGGCTGGAGTAGGTGCTGCTACTACGATGGCAGGGGCTTGACCCTGATGACAGGGAGCAAATCAAGGAGAAAATCTCTGCTTCCCTCTGTTAGTATGTAAACTAGAGGATTCCAAAAGGGTTATGGTTAAGAAGGTTTATAGAAGGCATAAGATCATGAGATTAGCTCCAGAAAAGGAAAGGAAGCAGATTAAGCGTTAATGACTGCATGTCAGAGTTAGACCTGGGGTGGATATTCTACAGTTTGGAGTCAGCCTCCAGAGCACAATGCATAAGGCTCCACGCAGCAGTGGGAGCAGGAAGTCTCCTAGCTTTGCCTTCTGAGGGCAACTGCTCAAGCAAATTTTACTACAACAAGGAAGATTTGCTTCAAGGTCAAAATGGATTCCTGCATTTACAGAAGCATCTAGCAGTTCTCTAGTTTAAAGAATAGGGGAAAATTCCCACAAACTTAATGTCTGACAGGGTGTCCCCTACACTGCCTGGCCAATATTAATAATATTGCCTGGCTATTAATAATACAGCATTTTCATTCATTTGGTACATTATAGCCATGTGCTTCAAAGCCTAGTAGCTATTTTTCTGCAAATCTACATTTAGGTTGATTCCAGTCAAAAGTAACCTGAGACCTTCACGTTAGAGGTGTCTTTAAAACAAGGGTAGGGACTTCCCTGGTGGCGCAGTGGATAAGACTCTGTGCTCCCAATGCAGGGGGCTCCGGTTCGATCCCTGATCAGGGAACTAGATCTCACATGCATGCCACAACTAAGAAGGTGGCAAGCTGCAACTAAGGAGTCAGCTGCCGCAACTAAGACCCCGCACAATCAAATAAATAAAGTTAAAAAAACAAGTGCACATGGGAGAAATGTATTAACAACTGAGGATAAAGACACTTCACTGCTGAGATATAGCTTAAGGATTTTATGTATCCAGTTCATTTATTAACTTGTTTAAGCTTTATTAGCCGGTTTTTGACTCTGTAACTGTGTTCTTCCTTAATTTACAGGGCAATAAAAATTAAAATAGTAACTGGAAAACCTATTTTGCTTTTCAATAAAGAGTTTATTTTAATAACTTCAGGGGCATTTTGTCCAAAACGTTTTAGCTGTGGAAATAAAAATTCACATTTTTTCAAATCAATTTTATTGAAGTGATAGATTCTTGAAGGAAATGTATCCAAATGATCAGGAATAGCACATGCTTAAGATACCAACCACTGCCCTGTGCTTGCAAAGATCTGTTTTTCTTCAATTCCAAGGATTGTTGGTAGTAAATTTCAGTAAGTTTATGATAACTAAGAGTAATCATTTCTACCCTACAGGAAGGCTCTTCTGAGATTTTTCAAGTGTGGTCAGTAGTGGCAATATTCCAGAAGTCATATTTAAAGAATATCCTTAGGTACACTCAGCAGTTTTTCAAATATGTACTTTTAATATTCGTGATAGCAATTCAGCAGATTGTCCTGATGGTATAAACAACTGTACTCTATGATGCCTCATGATGACAGAAACTGGAGGCAGAAATGGAAGTTGAATGCCTAAATCTGTAATCCAGAACTCAGCATAGATCACTCAGCAGCAGTAGTTGTAGCAATTCTATTGCAAACTGAGTTAATAAACTGACACTTCGGTTAACTAAGGCATAAAATACCATGGTCTCTGAATGGAGCAAATTAAAACGAATGATGATAGCTGTAATAAATGGAGTACATAGCTCTTGCTGAGCACTGCGGTATCTCCTCTACACAGATTATCTTTCATACTCATATTAACCCCACTTCAGAGATGAGGAAACTGTGGCTCAGGAAGATTATGTGAATTACATAAAAATCACAAAGTAAGTGACAGAGTCTGGGACTTGAATCCAAGTATGACTGGGTTCATATTAAGCTTCCTTTTCTGATTTTATATTAGGTCAATAAACTCACCTGTGGCCCTTTAAAATATTATTTGGCTCTGTGACCTACACAGGCAAGCCGTCGTTTAGAAACAACCCACGTCTAAATGCCCTCTCCCCCACTGCCCACTTTCACTGTTGGGGCTCCTGGTACACCGCCGTGGGAAAGGCTATACGCTTAAGAGGTTTGAAATCTGAGGGTTTAAGAAAGGAAGAAACAGAAAAGCAGGCAGAGCCTAGGGGAGGAGGTTCCCAGGGACAGCTCTCATGTTTATAGGTAACCTGCAGGGCCAAAAATATGTACCCCCAAGCCGCCTGAATATTTCCTTTCACTTCATAATACTGCCTGGAATTCTGCCAAATTAGGACTTTATTTGGGCATCATCTCAGTTTTTAATGCACACGCAAATCACCTGGGGATCTTGTTAAAATTCGGAATCTGATTCCGGGGGTCAGGAGATGGGCCTAAGGAGGCTGCGCTTTGAACACGCTCACAGGTGATGCTGATGCTGGGCCTCAGACCACAGTTCGAGTAGCAAAGATGTAGAAAATGTTTGATTTACATTCTCTGGCCGCCTACCACGGCTTCTCACTTGGGGTAAATCTCCTTTGTGCATCATAGTGGGAGGGATGAGTTGAAAATCAGCAAATTAGAACGAGTACCTCACTCTCCTGTATCCTGACCATTAGGTGTGGGCATGTGGCCTGGGTCTAGCCAACCAGAAGCTTCTTTCCAGGGCCATGATTCTTGAGGCCACGTTGCAAAGATGCAAGGTCAGTTTAGAAATAATTCCCAGCACGAGTGGCATTGAGAGCTCAGTGTCAGTGCTGCCAGGGGCAGTGTCCTGTTCAGACTGTTCCCTGGCTTGCCCGCCTGCTTGGTCATTTCCTGAACACTGTGGAGAGTCTGCCAGTTACAAGTGCCTGGACACTGCCTTCAGCCCATAGGAGGGAAGCTGGGCAGCTATTTGATACAACACATCCCTACTTTCCTTGGGTCAAACTGCAGATCTGAGGGGAGAAGCGCAAGTTCTTGATATTCTGAAATTCAAAAATCAGCATTTTGATAAATGCTGCACTATAGCAGGAGTCATCAGACTTTTTCTGTAAAGGGCCAGAGAGTAAATGTTTTAGGGATTCTCAGCCACAAATGGTCTCTATTGCAACTACTCAATCCTGCCATTGGAGGGCATAATTAGCCATGGACAATATATAAACAAATGAGCTGTGTGCCAATAAAACTTTGTTTAAAATAAATTTCTGAATTTCATATACTTTTCATGTGTCATGGAATATTATTTTTCTTTTTGTCCAATCATTTAAAAAGCTAACCACCATTGTTTTTAAACTATTATTTCCCCCACTGAATTGTCTTGGCCCTTAACATGTGTTTTTATTTATCTATTTTTTGAAACAAATTTATTTATATTTTATTTATTTATTTTTGGTTGTGTTGGGACTTTGTCGCTGCACGTGGGCTTTCTCTAGTTGCGGCGAGAGGGGGCTACTCTTTATTGCGGTGCGCGGGCCTCTCATTGCGGTGGCTTCTTGTGTTGCGAAGCACGGGCTCTAGGCATGCAGGCTTCAGGAGTTGTGGCACACAGGCTCAGCAGTTGTGGCTTGTGGGCTCTAGAGCGCAGGCTCGGTAGTTGTGGCACACAGGCTTAGTAGCTCCGCATGTGGGATCTTCCCGGACCAGGGATCGAACCCGTGATCCCTGCATTGGCAGGTGGACTCTTAACCACTGCACCACCAGGGAAGCCCCATAACCACCATTTTTTAACCTGCAGGCCATACAAAAACAGGCAGGGAGCTGGGTTTTGCCCACAGGCCATAGTTTGATGCTCACTGTTTAGAAGCAGTAATACCTTGATCCGATTTATATCAACAAATTTTTCTCCTTGAAACTGTGCATTTATTTCTTTTTACCAAGAAAACAAGAAGTTATCCTAAAAATTAAGTTCATACCTATTCATTCCAGCATTTAGGTGATATTGTATACTTTCTCAATATTTTGATCTTTATGGAAATCAATAAGAGCAACTTAAAAGGTGAGCAGTGATACACTAAGTAGTTGGCTGATTAAACATCTCCTAAATAAGCACTGTAATAGGAACCACAGACACAAAAAGGAATAATGTAGTAATTAACTTTGAGGATGTCTTGGTCTAGGTAGAGATCTGATGACGTGATGAGTTGACTTTAAAAATTTGTGCAATGCTCTTTTTCTGGGCAGCTTGCTATGCATGTTGGTAGGGAATTTTATCACATGCAGTTACAACCCTCTCCCAGCCTGGGTCTTCTTGAACTAACCATCATTTCAGGTAGAACTACTAGGATCAAACTCTATGTCTCAGGTAAAGGGCCCTGGTATTAACAGTGTCCTCCTTCCAGTCACAAGTCACATAACTGTGGTGAATAAAATTAGGTGCTTTCCTTTATCTTTCCTTACTCAGCCCTTGCAGCCAATTTCCAGTGCTCCATTCAGACCAAAACCAAAAATGTCAAGACTATTCATCGCCTCCACTTGTTTACTTGTTAACTAAATTTCCAAGTACACACCCCCGAGGCATGGTAAATTCCTGCTGAAAAAGGGGTGATGGTGGTGAAGTGACTGAAGGGGCTAGTAAGTACTGTGACCTATGGCTATCTTCCTCAGCTGGTGCTTCCTAGAACATTCCACCATGGCTCTCAAGCCCAAACCACAGGCATGTACTTCTAGCACCAGTGCTGGGTCTTCACCCAAAGAGAGTTAATGGGCTTCAGACATCAGACACCACTGACATGTGACAAAGCAGCTCACTGCAGCTGAAGGTGAAGACCTGCCAGTTGGGCAGAGGTTTAATTGTGCCTAGGAAACTAATCTTCCATGGTCCCCGTGGCCACACCGGCAGCAAGGCTCTAGTATTCCCACTCCGTGGGATCTTCAGGAAGTATGGTTTTCCTTTCCCAGTTCATCTTCCCATTCTCCTGAGTCTGGTTCTCTTACACAGAACATAGTGGTTGAATGGTGGTTCTCCAAAAAGGTATATCCACATCCTACTCCTGGAACTTGTGAATGTGACCTTCTTTGGCAAAATGGCCTTTGAAGATGTAATTAAGTTAGAAACCCGGAATGAGATCATCCTGGATTTAGAGTGGGCCCTAAATCCAATGACAGGTATCCTTATACGAGAGAGGCAGAGGGAGATTTGAGATAGACACAGAGGGAAGGCCATATGAAAGATAGGAAGAGACTGGAGTGATGCAGCTACAAGCCAAGGAATGCTGGCAACCCTGGAAGCCAGGAGAGATGCATGGGACAGTTTTTCCCTCAGAGCCACCAGAAGGAACCAACCCTGCTGATACCTTGGTTTTGGACTTCTGACCTCCAGGACTGAAGAATAAACTTCTGTTGTTTTAAGACACCAAGTTTGAGGGTCATTTGTTTTGCCAGCATTAGGAAACTAATTCACAGTATAAAAAAGTAAAAATGGTTCATCCTAGGACATAGCCAGGCTTTAAGTAGCAAAGAGGTTGATAAAGGTCTGTAGTTCAGTATTCAGCAAAACAGGCATGTGCCTATGGTTACAGGAGTGCTGGGATTAGCTCTTTTAAAATAAAGCCTTTTCCACCAGCTGCACTGTATTCCTAATTTCATATTTAGAGATTATTTACATATATTTAGAGATTATTTCCTTATCCCCTGTTAAAAAAGTGTTTTTTGAGAAAAGTCACACATTATCTTATAAGTTAAATCCATCAGTCTAGCTCCTTTTTCATTTTTAGCTGTTTATTCAATAGTATGCACTTCTATATGCTTGGTAGTATACTAAGCACCTTAAATGCACTACCTTGTTTAACTTCTACAGAATTCTGTGAGGAAGGCACTATTGCTGTTTTACAGATGAGGAAATGGAGAAAACAATGCCATTAAGGGTCTCACTTGTCTGAGATGATATATTTATTAAGTGGCAGAACCAGGCTATGAGCTGCTCTGAGTCTGGTTCCCAAAGCCTCTGTTATTAACTACTATGATGCTTTTGCTAGATTGCCTTCAGAGGATGGTTTGATGGATAAAGAGCAGAAAGCACAGGTCACAAGATAGGAAAGGAATGTGGAGGGAGGAGCAAAAGGAGATAAAAAACATAAAAAATAAGGTTTTAAGACACCAAAACCAAACCTATACATTTAGAACTTGAATCAGTTCTTGTGTTAATGAGGCCAAAGGTCATGCATTTCACCTCTGCATGTTTTATCCTTGCTCAAGTCTAGAGAAAGCTTAGATTGTCTAAGCAGAGTCTGTAGCCATCCATGGTTCTCTAACAACCTGCCAAAAATTTATAAATGCATGGACTTAATTAAAAGGAATATGAATAAAGCAGAACTGATGATTACAAATCCAGTGCATTCCCTGATGATGGGTGTTTGTCCCCCCCCCCCCGCCCCATTCATATGTTGAAGCCCTAATCCCCAACATGAGATCTGGAGGTGGGGCCTTTGGGAGGTAATTGGGTCATGAGGGTGGAGCCGTCATGAATGGGATTAGTGCCCTTATAAGAAAGACACAAGAGAGGTGCTCTCTCTCTCCCTGCCATGTGAGGATACAGCAAAACGGCAGTCTATAAACCAGGAAGAAGGCCTCCACCATAACCTGACTATGCTGGCACCCTGATCTCAGTCTTCCAGCCGCCAGAACTGTGAGAAATAAATGTTTGTTGTTTAAGCCAATGGTCATTTATTATAGCAGCCTGAGCAGACCAAGACAATGGGTCAGCAGCATTTTCTTTGTGTGTGAAGGAAAGCACTCTGGTCTTGATGACTCATAAGCAGGGAGAGTAGGAGTGAAAAAGAAATCTGAGGCACTGCATAGAAACTACCCTTCTGCTTAAACGAGTACACTAATAAAAGCAAGCAACAAATGATTCAGTTCTCATTCTTTGAAAACAATCACTTGTGAATTTCTAGATGTTAGTGAAAACTTCTAAGTGTTGCAAAACTGCTTTAGTGCATAATTGGGTTCTCATTTCACTCTTGGTCTAAGGTAACTTTCTCACTTTGAACTTCTACATTTTATTTTATCATCAGTTAGTTTTCAGAAAGCAATTTCAGTAAGTGCTTAACTTAATTTACATCCACAGAATGACACATAGGGCTCTACTAACATAGCCTTCATGTAATCGGGCCTCCACACACCTTGATCTGTCTACATGGTATACTTCTGCTTTCGTGTGCAGCTTTCTCATTCAAGCACTCTATTAAAATGCTCTGCTTCCTACACTACAGAGACAATAAGAATAGAAGCAGTTTTGGCTCCTTCATAGACAAGGAAGTTCACTCCCTGATTATTAAAAGCTTTTTGTTACCTGCCCATCGTTTTGTGCAACCGTGCTGCTACTCTACCGAGACGCATCAAATACGTAAGCCCCACGCTCCATAGAGATAGTTCACGTTTTCTGGAGGAGTTCTATTTCGTACAATTCTCTCTTCTTAAATAAAGGCAATTTGCATTTTCCTATCCTCATAAGATTTTTCAAATATATTAATTCTCAAAAAATAGTATCATAGGTCCTTTAAAAAGTCTTGTTCAAAAGTCAGCTTCACAAATGTGTGTATTCATTATAAATTATGTTTTCATAAAGTCAAATGTAAAAGAGCACGAACAGCTGGAAGGTGGTACAAAAATCTTATTCTGACTAGAAATGCAAGTCATAAGGAAATTTTTGACATATATAGACATTTCATTCTGTATTGCTTTACTTTTGATTACGGTAGGGAAGCACTTTTACAGAATTAGCAAAAAATGACTACGTTATTTTAAAGATAACTAAGCTCAAGAATGAAATTCCACTTTTAATAGATGGCATAGTCTTGTGGTTTTGAAGCCACAAACAGATTAATGAAAAGCATTTAAATCTATTCAAGTCTGGAGAAAACTGGGATTGTCTAAGCAGAGACTGAAAACAGTTTAAGATTAGTAAGAAAAATTAATAAATTTGAGTATTATATTTTACAAGTATTACTTTATATGTTTTTTATATTATAGTATTAGTAGTTAATATTTACATCCACCCATTTTAGTGAGTTACATATTTAAAAATTAATGGAAAATGGATATATTGGCTCTCAGTAAATTTAGTGTACCGTAAGTCTAGCTGTATGGACCGTGAGACTACACTTGAGGCTGCTTCTGTATTGATATGTACCTGGATAGCAGGTATTACTTTGGAGGAAAGAAAATAACTTCAGGCCTATGATGTTGCGAGTAAGCATGACTTCAAAGAACTGACTTTGAGTTAAAACTTAAAGGATAAATGTAATGTCACCAGGTATGAAACGATTCCAGGACTCTTCATGAGTATTAGGGGTAAGTGGTGTTAATACTCCAATTAGGAAGTACCTTTCTTTCCTCATACACATCAGCAACAGACTGCAAGGACATATCAGAGATATGCAGAGTGTGCATCTTGGTCTTTGGAGACCAGACCGTTCAGTTACATTTTGTAACGGCCTAAGAATTTAATTTTGAAGGCAATTCTAAATGTGAATTCTCCACCTTATTGATAGAAATTGGGCTATTTATTATAAAAACGTAAAAATTAAGTAAAATATATAATTAGCATTATACTAGCAGAGGCAAATTTAGAATTCAGGACTTCACAATCATGGTTAAGATTACTGTAATGCAACTCTGTTAATTAACTAAAATTTCCTTTAACTCACACATCTGTCTTTTATTTCTCAAAACATTTTTCTAGTATTTCATCAGAGCATGATATCAGAAGAGTAAATCTTGTATCAAAGAACTTTGCTAATTCTTAGTAACTCTGGCATAAGGTTTAAGGAGAAACAGAATGAAATTTTCATAAACTTCTGCTTTCCTTAACTCCTAAGACCACTCTAGAGAATAAGTATTTATAGATATTATTTAAAAATTTGGATTGAAAGAGACCAGGATTATATGTCATGGATTTTATCAAAACTTAAACAGCTTCATTAGAAAAGCACAGAGGCCTCCCACACTCGTGGTTTAATTTCACAATTATCTAGATATCTATCAACAAAACTCTAAGTAGTTGTTAACTACAGATGTCAAGGTCTGACAGTTTCACTTTCAGTTTTCAGAATATCTACTGTTCCAGTGGTGTAAGAACATCATTAGAACTCTACAAAATAATTAGTTATAATTGTACCTTCCATTAAATTCAGTACTAGAGAAATCTAGAAGACACAATTCACTATGGAATTGGACTAAATTCTTCTGGGGGGTTCTGAATTTCAAATGAAGGCATCTTTGCAAGTCAGACTGAACTCCTCATTACTCTGTGATGCAGGCTCCTCCAAATGGCAGCAGAAATGTATTACTGTCTAGAAATTCTACAGTGGTGCTAAAATTTTATGGTTCTGTAGAGATAAGGACAAATTAAAAGAAATATATTCTTAGAAGAATAGTATTATTTAAAATAAAAATGCTGTCATGACTGCTTACCAGGATAGCTTCTCTAGAATACTAAGTTCTTTGCGATTTTCAGTACATTATTTACATATTAGAATTGTATTTTTTCAATGTGCAAAAAATAAGTGAATTGTTTCAAAATATGACATTTTTGTGTATTATTCAACAAAATTAACATATGTAATTAGTAGGTGGATATGCTCAAATACAAATGTTTGATAAGCTTTGATTATGAACAAAGTATGTCGATTATAAAAAAACTCAACTATTCAAAACTTCATGCAACTATAGTGACCAAATTAATACTGGAGGGGAAAGAAAGGGAGTCAAGTGATTCTAGCATTTTCCATAAGGAAGGATCCAAGGGTGAATGGTAAAATCACTAACCATGTTCAAGACTATCAGACATGTGGGTCTGGGACAGATGGGTGGAAGAGGAAAATAATGAATATACCAATGGACACCATGGATTTGAGATGCCCAAGATGCCAGTGGGATAGTCTTCTAAGTTCAGCTCATAAGTCACTTCCCCTATGAAACTCTGCCAAACACTCCCACCTCCAAATGGAATCAGTTTCTCTTCTGGGATCACACAGCACTTTGTATTTTGATAATATCATAACTATATTTTGTTCGTAGGTACTCGTATGATTGCACTATTTAAGTTATTTGTCTTCATATTTCTCCTGTGGTACCGATCATCTTTATCAGAGCTGTTTATAAGTTCTTCCCCAATCTCACCACTTGAAGGTCCATCTTACTCATTTTTGTATTCCTAATGCCAACACAGCGAGCATCTACACATAGCTGATGCTCAGTAAACAATGGCTAAATGAATCCTCTTATGATAATAGCACAATGTTAATATAACTCCCAGTCAAAATTTCTTCTTAATGTTTTACTTAACAGAATGCATTCATTTAATAAACATTGACTGAATATTAATTTCCATGAACGATGCTAGCATGGGAATATTAATATGAATATGATAAGCTCCCCATTCTCCTGAAAGTCTTGACTAGTGCAGTACTATGGATCAAACTTTTCATTAAATGCCTTCAGTGGTAAGATTTCATATTTGGGGGGCTTCCCTGGTGGCCCAGTGGTTAAGAATCCGCCTGCCAATGCAGGGGACACGGGTTCGAGTCCTGGTCCGGGAAGATCCCACCTGCCGTGGAGCAGCTAAGCCCATGCACCACAACTACTGAGCCTGTGCTCTAGAGCCCGCGAGCCACAACTACTGAGCCCGTGTGCCACAACTACTGAAGCCCGTGTGCCCTAGAGCCCGTGCTCAGCAACAAGAGAAGCCACCGCAATGAAAGGCCTACTCACTGCAACAAAGAGTAGCCCCCGCTCTCCACAACTAGAGAAAGCCCGCTCACAGCAACGAAGACCCAACACAGCCAAAAATAAATAAATAAATAAATAAATTAAAAAAAAATTTCTTGGAATAACACATACCATGGGCCGTGCCAAGATTCTGATCCCTCTGAAGCTATGCTTTGCCTGTTTCACAATTTTGCTGAGGGTTCTCCTGATGCAGAAACTTACCCTACTGTATCAAACACAAACATTCTTTTTATGATGCAAACTGCAGGCTATCTATTCCTTTTATATGATGCTTACATATTCCCAGCTTGGTTTATTTTCCACATAATATGCTCTCTGTCATATGCATATACCATATAAAAATTCTGTTAATGGCCTAGTACCAAAGCTGTGTCTGTTGGTGAATCAGTTATTTTCTGTACAATTCTACCTCACTTGATACGTTAAAAATCTACCAAAAATATAAATACAGAGCAAGAGTATCTTTATGGTATGTATATACTTATTATTTTAAATGTTAGCTTACACAGTTTCAAACTACAGCGCTATAAAGTGGGAAAAATAGTTTTTTTATTGTGTTACTAAGTCAAATTCATGCTTGCTTACCTGGTAAAAAATAAGAAAGCAATTAATATACAAGCCAAGATGGTGCCTAAACCTGCTTCAGTTTTGTTTGGTTTTAAAATATTGAAAGGGATAAATACAAACCAAAGGCCGCTCATATTTTCAATGGTAAGTACTGATGAGGAAATACCGGCACTATTGACCCCACTGACGCCATTAGAATACTTGTGAGTCTAAAGGTTTACATGACATTATTGGTACCTGAAACAGATTCTATATGTCTTACAGAGGGACTGTATCCAATTCCTTAATATTGATACAACCTACAGACCTGAAGTGCTTAGCATAGTGCTTTATTTATAGTTAAGACTCAATATATACTTCATTAACTGAATTATAAGACAAATGGTCTCTCTGTTACCAAGAGAAATTTTCACTTCGGGGAGTCCATGAGCTGAAGGCAACTTTGAAAGCCTGTAAAAGAGCGAGCTACTCTTCTCCAAAAGTAATGAAGTCTGACGGTTTGAAGCCTATAATAAGATACTGACTTAACGCTAATTTTCTAATAATACGGTATTGCTAAATCCCTAATATGGGGTCATTGATAGGAAAAACATAAAAAGGAGTCACATGTATAAATGTGTGCCCAGGGCCTAACACGTGACCCTGACAATGTGCCATTTCCATTCTAGATAGAGAAAAAACAGAATCCCTGTCTCTAAGCCCTAGTCAATTTTCTTATCATCATTCAAGGTCAACATGATTAGTCTCTCCTTTCGAGTTTTAGACATTTTATGTACTACTTCTTCCTTTACCCAAATGCATACAATAATAAAATTCTGATGTTTCTTTCTCCATTTTATTTAGCGTAATTTTTTTTACAACTCAGACCCAATTTTCAAACCCCACAAATAGATTCAGTCTGATATACTGTAAAAAGCACTGGATTGAAGTCAAGAGGCTTGGGAGACCTAAATTCTAGTTCCTCCTGTACCACGAAAGAGACAAATCCCTAGGCTTTGCAAGGCTTCAGCTTCCTTGTTTATAGAATAAGGGGATTGGAAAATCATCTCTCTGGTCCTGTTAGGCAATAAAATGCGATGATTCTGCGACTGTTTCCTTTTCTCACCTAAGAATACAAGTCTGCCACACAAGAGGCTAAAGAATTTGAGTGTTAAGGATTCCCTATTGCTTGAACTGCTCTCTTCCTTTGGATTCAGGGACAGAAATCTCCTGTTTCTTGTATCCCCCTTTGCTGCTCGTCTGCTGACCTCATAAGTACTTTTCCATTTGGGGCAGTACTACCTCTGTTCACTCTACACTATTTCTCTAGGTGATTTTACCCAAACTGTGGCTTCAACTACCATCAGATGCTGATGCCTCTCCTCACATCAGTATTGCCAACCACCTCCTGGATGCTTTCCAGGTGCTTCTGATTTACTATAATCCCAACGGAACTGTCATTTCCCCCAACAAATTTGCTTTTTCTGTATCCTTTGTGAGAAACCGGAGAGTCATCCTAAACTCTCCCTTCCCCCTTGCTTTCCACACCAGATCAGTCACCAACTTGTGCTGATTTTACCTCCTAAAATATTTTCTGGAATTGTTGTTGTTATGGCTTGAGTATTTGTGCCTCCCCCCGCACCCCATTCATACGTTGAAACCCTAACTCCCAGTGCGAATGTATTTGGCCAAGGGATGCCTCTAAGGAAGTAATAAGGTTAAATGAGATAATAAGGGTGGGGGCCTGACTCAACAGGGTTAGCGTCCTTAAAAGAGACATCAGAGAGCTTGTTCTCTCCACATGCACACACAGAGGAAAGAATAAGGGAAGGCACAGCAAAAGGCAGCCATCTACAAGCTGGAATGAGAGCCCTCGCAGAACCCAAACCTGACAGCATCGAGAGCTTGTACTTCTAGGCTCCAGCGCTGTGAGAAGATAAATTTCTGTTGTTAGGCCACTCGGTCTACGCTACTGTGTTATGGCGGCCCGAGCAGACTTCCCTCCATCTGCTACCATTACCCCAGGGCAGGTCATCACAATCTCTTCCCTATAGTCTGGCCACGCGCTCATCAACCCAGCACCGTATCACTGTGGGTGAGAGTCAGATCACTGGGATTGAGTCCTTGCCCTGCCCCTGACTGTGTAAACTTGAGCAAGTTACTTAATCTGTGTGTCAGTAATTTCCCTGCAAAATGAGACTATTAACAACAGGGTTGCTCCAACGAGGTGATACATGTAAAATGCTTACAACAGTGCTTGGCATATTACGTGCATTCAATGAAAGTTAGCTGTTATTATCCTCCACATTATCAAAATAAGCCACCTCGACCACAGAGTTGCCCATGTCAGTCCACAGGCTCCCCACCAGTGACGGGATAAAGTCCAGGCTCCTTAGCATGACTTATGGGCTCCATGCAAACCTGCAAGGTCCACGACAAGAACTCGTGTGAACCTTTCACGCCTACTCTGGGCTCATTTGTATCGTTCCTTAGCCACACTGTGCTCCAGCAGTACTGAACTCCAGGTAGCTCCCCGCAGGTTCTTTAATTCTCAGGACTGCTTTCCTCTGCCCTCTGCCTGTAATGCCCCTTGTCTCATCTTTGCTCTTTTCATACTTTATGCAAGTCTTTGTCATAACACTTGACGATTATAATACAGAACTGATCTATTTGTTGTCTTTGTTTCCTATTAGACAGAAAACTCAATATCAGAGACCAGTTCTTACCTTTTTTGTATCACAGTATTTAATAATCTGACATACAATTAACATTCAATAAATGTCTGACAAACTGAACTGTGGAATTCGGACCACGTTTTCCATACTTAGCACTACTATCTTAGTTCAGCCTTTTATTTCTCATGTGAAGCAATGCAAAGAATTTCCTGTCTCTAATATCTCTTTTATCCTTACCACCCCTTAAAGAGCCGACATAACTGTCCTCCTGAAACACAAATATCTTACCTTACACGTCCTAGATTCAAAACCTCTGGGCTTCCCACTACGTAAGAACAAAATCTAATCTCTCTAACAAGGAACACAGCTCTTTCAGTTTACCTCTTTGCCTTATTTATCTTTACGCTCCTGAACTCTTGCTACACTCAACTTCTTACTGCTGCTGGAACAAGCTCCACCCTTTCATACTTCCCGCCTGCGCATACAGGTCCCTTTGCCAGGAATGCCCTTCTCTCTTACACCTGGAAAATTTGCATTCATTCTATATAGCCTAATTTTCATAAGTCACCTCCTGTACTAAGCCTTTCTTGGATTTCTGCTGGGAGAATTAGTTGCTTGCTCCTCTCTGTTCCCATAGTACACTTTTTATTCTGATATTATAATACTTACTAAATGTTATTATAACTTTGTCTGTCTTACCCATTTGAGTTCAAGGGCAAGGACTGAATCATACTCATCTTTGTATATCTTGGGACCTAGAACTGCATCTGATGTACAGTAAGCACTCAATATGTACAAACATTTAAAAATAAATAAAAGAATGGCTAGAAAAAATGAGATGAACCTCTCAAATGCCTTATTGAATATCATACTGTCATACTGAGAATATATACCGAGTAAAATCATATTAGATCACTATTTTTCAAACTGTAGGTCATGATCCATTATGAAAAGAATTCATATAATTGAAAACCTCAGAGGGCATCACATACAGTAGGGGTGGGTACTAGTTCACACAATTTTGTTTCAGTTGCTTGTATGTATGTGTGTTTGTGTACTAGTTGAAATGTAAAATGCTTTTGCCACTGTGGAGTGTGGTTTTAAAAATCAGCTTGGAAAACACTGCATGTGATCATTTCTTAGTTTAGTATAGCTTATTATTTTTTTAATGACCTCAACTATAATATAATGCCCATGACAGAGTTTGGGGAACATTCAGTGAGATGTGAAAATATGTTAGGCAGACTGGGTTCACAGCACAGCTCACAGTGATACCTTATAAAACTTTCCCTAAACAAATCTACTGTATCTATTTAATTCAATTAGGACCCTTTACATATTTCAATGTTATATGTGGCAGTATAAGAAGAGATATTTCAGTAGTCTTGTTAAAATCCTTAGATATCACAGGATATTTGGAATCAGCTTGGGTTCATGTTTGGACATTAGCTTTGGCTTGTTTTATTTATCAGTTTATCCACTGATTCAAGTTAACTGAATCCGTAAGAGAGTAATTTACAAACAATATCAATTTATTGATTTATAATAGGAAATACTAATTTCAGCCACAAAGATTTATTAAGTCTCTTCTGCATGCCAGGGAGTGAGCTATATATGCAGGAAAGCAGATGCCAATTGTTTATATTAGGCATCTTTTCCTAGTAGAAGGATACTCTCAGGAGACACTGCTTAGCACTACACCTTGCTCCTAACAGACATTAACAACTATTAGTTGAATAAAATTAGAGGCTAGAATGACATCCAGAGGCAAGAAAGAGGGGAAAGCTGGAGAGACAATAATAGGTCTTTATCTATTTCCCATTTTTTCCATTACCACTGGTCATCATCATTGAGACACCCTCTCCCTAGAAGCCACTGGCTACATAAAGACGTACTTCCTCTTCAGCATTTCTACTGTAGATGATGCAGACTTATAGCCGTTGTGTCTACCTGTCTTTTACCAAAAAAAACTTTTTTTAAACAAATGTGAGAGAAACAAATCCAAAAAACGGAATCTTATAATTTAATTACTTAGAGAAGTGGATATATGGGGGCTCCTTCTAATCATGTTCCATAAATAGCACAGCCCAGCTTTGATGAGAGCTTAAAACTATGCTAAGTACTAAGTAGTACTATACTAGGTACTTAGCACTTACTACTATACTAAGTAGTATGTCCTTGTTGTCTTCCCCCCACCTCTTAAAATGTAAGCATTCCTTGAGGGCAGACACCATTTCACTCCTGTATCACTGGTACCTAGGGCAGTGCCTGGAACACAGCAGTGCTTAGTAAAATTTTGTTTACTGACTGGCTACAAAACATTCTACTTAGATCATCTCATTTTCTCAGCAAAACACATATGCTTTGAAATGTAATTAATCAAATGTTGTTATTTTGCAGGTATTTTCCAATTATTTAAATAAAATATTTACTATATTGGTCAACCAGAGGCATTACATTGGAAAGTGTTTTAGCAACTGGATAGCCTCAAAAATGCTTACATTAATACCAAGTTTGCAATGATGGAAACATCTGATATGTGCACTGTCCAGTAAGGTAACTACTTGTCACATGTGGCTACTGAGTACTTTATATGCGGCCACTGCAGCAAGAACTAGATTTTTAATTTCATTTTAGTGACTTTAACGTTAAATTTAAATGGCTACATGCAAGTACTGGCTATCAGACCACACAATGCAACAACTCTAACTGTGAAAGTTAGATGTGAGCAAGGAAATGACAGACTGTTAAATGTTGTTAGAAGATGAAATGCAAGGTGGACTGAGGCAGGAGCCATATTACAAAGAAACCCATTTTAAGGTTGAATAATATAAAATTTCCAATATTCAACCAGTTTTGATTTTAAAAAGAAACACCTGGCAATTTTATATACTATACGTGCTATGAAATTTAAAACATTTTGTATTCTGCTAAGCTCTGTGCAAAGCAACAGGGATTTTAAAATTTAAGACAACCCAGTCAATTCTAAATCATTATTAACAGTATAAATAAGAAATAACCTCTACATAATCTACATTCCATTTATCATCAGATTCACAGCTTACCTTATGTTTCACAATACTGTCCTACTGCAGGCAGCCGAACAACTAAGATAGTTTGAAAGATCAATTATATTTATACACTAAAGTTAACTGCATTTAAACTGCACAGGTGCAAAGCATCTGTGTTCTTTTCCTCTCAATTTTAAGAGAAGACAAATTGTCAAAATTAGTTTATTTGAATGTCATATCAGAGAATTATTTTGATTAAAATACATACTTATCAATAAAATCTTTCTCTTTGGTCAATATTTACCAGCATAGGAGCAAGGACATATATACAGTGACTTGAAAAAAAAATCTTTCCCAATCTTATATTAGATTTTCGGATCTTCTTGAATTCCTTCTCTGTTCTCTAGGTGCCTTTTAAAATCTCATTTCTGACAATATAAAATCATAGTTCCTTTGCTTTAGTCTGGTATTTGGTTATACTGTATTAACAAAATATAATCTAGAATTTAGAATAGATATTACATTTTCTTTATTTTTATATTGAGAATTACATGAAAATATCAATCTTTCATGTAATATAATTTTAGTTAAAGATAAAGAACATCTTCTACAATAGTACAACCATATCCATTCCCCTATGTTATATTTGGGAAAAAAAGAAATGATCTTTAGTGGTATTCTTATTAGAACTTATCCCAGTTTCAGCACATTAGCATTTTATTTCCAAGTTTAAATTAGGCAGCCATGTATAATGACATTTCCCTACACCAGAATCACAAAGTTGAGTGGCTGAGAATACATTAGTCTTCAGATGAAATGAACTGCCTAGGACACTGCCACGTGGAAAGAGTCAGGAACAAAGCCATAACTATGATCACAGCATCAGAAGATTCAAAGTTGTTTTATCTTCAGCTTTTAAGAACATTTTTCACCTTAAAAGTTTTAAGCCTTTACCTGTGATACTGTTGGGAACGATGCATACAAAAATAGATACACAATTAAAACTTTAGTGCTATTATTTTTTAAAAAAATGAATTCCTAGGCATTTTATATAGTACAAAACAACTGCAACAATTCAAGATTTTAAGCATTAAAAGAAAGAAACTCTTATCGCCCAGTCTCTTAAAGGGATTACCTGCACTAAATTATTCAACTTGACCTAGTCATTTTTAATACACCACGATAGGTAAAAATGACAAACAACAGCAAGATAAGTTTTTCTAGCAGGTGGATGCGACTCTTACAGGAACAACAGGAATTTCCTTTTGGGCAGAAAAGAGCATTTAGGCTTTCCCACTCCAGTGTGGTTACAACTATTCCCAGGCAGAGGCTCCTCCTGACCTCTGTGGCATGTCAGCCTCTGTGATTGTCTTTTAATATACAGCAGGACACACGAAGTCTGTTATGTTCTTCTTTGTATTCCCAGGATCCACGCCAGTGTCTGGCAGATAATAATAATTTAATAATGTTTGTTAAATAAATTTAGCAATAGTTGGAAGAAAATCCTTTGTTTCCACAGAAGGATACCACTGGCTTTCTGGGGAGGCAAGTCCATGATGAAGCTAGATGAAACCACCTAAGGTCACCACAATGCCAAGACATTGATTGACTTTAAAAAATCCAGTTGTTGAATCAATCAATACTATTTACAGTAACGTGAAAGATAGAAAACTCTCTTATTATAAACATGTTCTAAGATTCTACAACATGTTTTGGTTTTCCGTTTCAGCTTCTAATAATTCCTTTGAACTAAGTTTGACCTAAATGTTGCTTTAAATGGATCCTTTGAATGGAATATTGTTTTCTCACTTTAGAAAATTTAAAAGGATACGGAATCTAATTCGCAAGGAAACACCAGACAAACCCCAAATGAGGAGCATTCTTCTAAAAAAGGGGAGGAAGAACAGAATGTTCTTCCAGAATGTCAATGCCATAAAAGACAAAGTCTATGGAAATGTTACAGGTTAAAAGAGACTAAAGGTACACAACTAAATGCATAACCCCATGCTCAATCCTGTACTGGGAAGGGGCAAAATGGCATAAAGGGCATTACTGAATCAACTGACAAAACTGGAAATACCAAGAGTAAAGTATCAATGTTAAACGTACTGAAGTTTGTTAACTGTACTTCTCAGGAATTACACACTTCAGAATTTAGGAATGTAGGGCTATGATGTATGTAAGCTACCCTTGAATGATTTAGAAAAGATACAGTGTGTGTAGATACATGCATGTATGTATCTACAAACACATGCTCTGAGAGAGAGCGAGCACACAGGAGTATAAATGATAAAGCAAATGAGACAAAATATCTTAATAGACAAATCTAGGTAAAAGGTATATAGGTATTCTTCTTCTTGTTTTTCTCAACTTACCAACTTATAAGTTTTGAAATTACTTTCAAATGAATAAAAACAGGTAATCAAAAAAGGACATTCTTTTTTCTCAGTAAATTCTTTAAAGGTGGCCAACTCCAACAGTTCTTCCTGGTTCTGCTGTGAGTCTTTTCCCCCGTTTGTTTAAAATGTTAATTCTCATATAAATAATTGTTTTTGTTTTATTTACATTGTTCAAACACTCTAACTCCTTCTGCATTTACTTTCAAATAAAATAGCAGAGGTAATTTACAACCTTTCCAAACAGAAGCAATAGGTGCAACCCAGTGGTTCTAGGCTTTATATAAGTTAATCATATACCATTAACAATATTTTCAGAGCACTGTGATAACCTCTGTAAGATCTACAAAAGTGAGTTTAAGACCCAAACTCTGCCCTTCAGTACATAAAAATCCAGCGGGAGATAAAGATATAAACTATGATCTGAAAAAAGGGGCGGAATCAACAAAGGTGATATTTCTATTGTTGCATAACATATTTCCCCCGAACTTGGTAGCCTAAAACAATAAACATTTATTATTTCATAAAGTCTCTGTGGCCAAGAATCCAGGAGGGCTTAGCTGGTCTAGCTGCAGACAAGATGTGGGCTGGGCCTCCAGTCCTTCTAGGGCTTGACTAGGGCTGCAAGATCAACTTCCCAGGTGGCTCACTCGCACGCACGCCAGGCAAGTTCGTGCTGGCTGTTGGGAGGAGGCCTGAGTTCCGCATCACATGGGCTTCTCCACAGGGCTCCTCCAGTACACGCATGACATGGCAGCTGGCCTCCCTGAGAGTGAGTGATTCACTCACTCTCAGGGAGGCCAGAGAGCACGACGGAAGCCACAACGTCTTTTACGACCTAGCCTCAGAAGTCACACGCTGTCGTTTCCACAATATCCTACTGGTTACACTGGTCAATCCTACTTCGTACAGGACGGGACTTCACAAGGGCATGAATAACAAGGGGCAGGAATCACCAGGGGCCATCTTGGGAGCTGACCACCACAAAAGATAGAAAATACCAAGGGAGTACCAACAAGGTGCAAATAACTCCATTCCTTGGGCTGCCAGTGATAAAAAAAAATATTAGGTTATCTCTGGGGTATAACCTTTTAAATTTAGTTCTTCACTCAGAAAGTAAGCCAGTAACTGTAACAGAGAATACAACAGCCTGGCAATGTTCCTCCCTCTTTTAACTACGCATACACTAGAATGTATCCAAAGAGAGCTTTACAGTTTCTTATAATCAAGATACTGGGGCCCCACAACTTACACTCATATGTACTACTTCAGGTGGGCACATAAGTCTCAGTCCGTACAGAGGTGTGCCGTACACTCCTTAATATGAAGCTAGGTGTAGAATTGCCCCTAACCAGTAAATACCTCAAACACAAGAGAGTCTTATCACGTTCACATTCACAGAATTACAGAATCCTTGAATTACAAGGGATTTTAGAAAACCTCATCCCTTCTTTTAAAGAAGCAGGAATGAAAACTTTAGGCAACACAGGTCCAGACCAATGCACATCCCCACGACGTTCCAACAACCACTACCTAGTGTATACTCAACACGTATGCTTAAATTCTCTCTAGCAACAACAGACCTTCAGCAAATCCTTTCTCAACTAAATGTACTAAGATAGTTTCAACCCAAAATAATGCATGAGGTGCATGTGTTTCTAATGGAAATGATGCATTAATTCTGATCCACTTATAATTTATTGTTCTTCTGTGATTAGTGGAAGGCACATAAAAGATGACTGGAATAATGCAGCCAGCATAAACAAGTACCGCACTTGATATGAACCTCATTGCTCTATAGTCAATTGTGTATTATGGCATAAAGCATGTAGGTGAACAACTACTGGACCAGTCAGAGGACCTTCATTTTACTATCAGTTCCGCTCCTAGATAGCTGTAGGAGGTGAATGACTTCTTTATACTTTCTTGGCCTCTGTGTTATTTGTAAAACAAAGGCTCGGGTTGAATTGTGTCCTGTAAAAAGATTCACAGTACCTGTGAATACAACCTTATTTGGAAATTGAATCTCAGCAGTTGATAAATTAAGATGAAGTCATTTAGGGTGTGACTGTGTCCATATGAAAGGGGGAAATTTGGACACAGAGACAGAAATGCACACAGGGAAAATGCCATGCGAACATGAAAACAGAATTTGGGGTGATAACAACTATTAAGCCAAGGAACACCGAAGTCTGCCGGTGAACAACCAAAACTAGGATGGAACAGATTCTTCCTGACAGTCCTCACAGTGAGCCAACCACGTGACACCTTGATGTGGACTTCTAGACACCAGAACTGTGACCCAATACATTTCTGTTGTTTAAGCCATCTGGTTTTCGGTACTTCGTTACGGCACCCCTAGCAAACTAATACAGAAGAGACGACCTCTTAACATTCCAGAAGGTCTAAAATTGAGTAATTCTATGAAATACTACAAATGTTCAGGAAGATTTCTCATATTCAGCTGTTTACAGTATACCACCAGTCTTTCAACAGAAAACAGAAAAGGTCCTCTGTAACTATATTCAAGGGATGGCAAACTTCTTCTACAGAGTCAGATAGTAAGTATTTTAGGCTTTGTAGGATATATAAGATCTGTCACATATTATTTTTTAAAAACTCTTTAAAAATCACTTAGTCCAAGGGACATACAAAAACAGGCCTCATTCCACATTTGACCCACGGGGTAAGTCTGCTCACCCACGATGTGTAGGGCTAACGAGCCTCTTTTTCCTTGGGTTCCTTTTCCTCATAGTTCCAAGCCCAGGGAAACTATTTCACATTCTTTTCACAACTAGATGGAAGATATTTTACACTAGACAAGGCATGCTTCCCAAGTTCTTAGAGCTAGTTGTCCCTTCTTGACTGTTATAACTATTACACTGTAGTAGTCCAGAGTGCAGTTACTCTCCATTAAGGAGGAGGCATGCACATGCAAATTACTTGTGACTGTCAACTACACACTCTCAGAAGCACCAGTACCCCATGATAGTTCCAGGGACATTCCCAAGAATACCCCAAGGATATGCTGCTTTCACATCTCACAAAATGATTAACATCTAGAGGTTTAAACAGTTAAGGTACTTTTCATAATCACCAGGTACTGTGGATCTGATAGCAGGGCTAAGTATATGTATAGAAAGCAAGACAAAGGCCAGAGACTTAAAGTTTCAAGGTGATGCCACAGGCTATTACTGTTGCTTTTCCTTCTCTTTTTCTAAATTGGGCCACTGCTGTTTTCTCACTAAAGGAGCTGGTTTCTGTAAAGTGAATAATGTAGTACCTAGCATAAAACAGGTGCTTCATAAATGTTAAGGCCCTCTCTCCTTCTTTAACTGGGCTACTCATGTGTTTTACAAAGTGAAGATAGAAAAACAAGATGGATGATTTTCCTGTTGCTTAGGAAAAATAACTAAAGCTTGTTTAGAGAATATACCTGAAAATGCAAGGTGAAAGAAGCCAGCTTTCTGGTATGCATGCGTGTTGGAATGGCTCAGGGTGATGTAGGGTCAGGTGAAAAGGACTGAGAAGTGGAAGGAAAAGGGGTTACCATGGCCATAGTGGTAAAATAAAGGAAGACACTTCTAACCTGATTTATTTAAAATACCACATCATATAACTTAATTGATTATTTATTAAGAAAAGATTCCTATAACCCATTCCTGGTTTGTTCTCCTATAACAAAAATTTTCCGTTTTGAAAAAACAACAAATAATAAACAGCATCTATAAGGCTGGAAAATGGGCCCTGTATTAGTTTGCTTGGGCTGCCATAACAGAATACCAAAGACTGAGTGGTTTACACATCAGCGATTTATTTCCTCACAGTTGGAAGCTGGAAGTCCAAGACCAAGGTGTTACCAGGTTGGTTTCTTCGGAGGCTTTTCTCCTTCGTTTACAGATGGTTGTTTTCTCACTGGGCCCTCATGTGGTCTTCCCTCTCTACATGGTACATCTGTGTCCTGATCTCCTCCTCTTATAAGAACACCAGTCGTAATGGGTTAGGACCCACCCTAAAGATTTCATTTTAACTTAATCACGCCTTTAAAGAACTTATCTGCACATACAGTCATATTCTCAGGTACTGGAGGTTAAAGCTTCAACATATGAATTTTGGCGGGGGGGGGGCACAATTCAGCCCATAACAGGCCCAAACTTTAATTTGTCAGCACTGTAGTTTGCATTTATAGTACAATGACTGCATCTCTATTTATCTACATGTCACATAAGCAAATGAAGTAATACAGCATGATGACCTCAATTTATTAAAAAGCATCTCTTTTCCCTATAGAAACCCAAATCTATAAATTGCACACAAAGTGTGGTGATCTACTTGATAATTTGCCAGGGCTGGCCCACATAGTAGGCGGACCACAAGGAGCACCAAAGTCCCCTTTCTGAATCACTGCTTCCTCACTGGCTTGCCATAAAACCTAAAATTCTTCCATTCTATTCCTTCACTGGCATTCTGTTTCCTCTGAAAATGTAATATATTAAGCGATCATTAGCCACTAACACCTTAGGGTAGAACAACTAAGATCTCAGTCTTAAAATAACTAATTCCATCATAATGGAATTTTCTTTATTATTGCTCTGCTATTGGAGTGTTAACGACAGTCTTCTTTAATAATAATTCTAGTATAGGTCATTCAAGTTTTTTTTAAGATAGAGACAAATATCATGTATAAAAACATTTCCTCAACTAATAAAGAAACCTGAGGAGATTAAGAGAAAGGTGATGAATTAACATTTTTGAGTACCTGCTCTGTATCATGTACTCTGCTATGTACTTTAGAAAGCAAATCATTCAATCTTAAAAATAATTCTACAGAGTAGTATTAACCCCATTTACAGATGAGGAAACGGGTTCAGGTAAGTTAATATCACAGAGTTTGCTGATAGGTAAGGAGAGATTAAAACCCATGTCTGGTTCTGTGGCTTGCCTGTTGGGGACCTGTGGTCAAACTCCTAGTGCTGAGCTCCAGTTTCCTCATTTTAAGAAATGAAGGTAACAATGGAACCCTACTTTCTACAGCACTATGATGAAGTTTAAATGAGTAATGTGCATACATAGTAGCGTGGTGGAAGGCAGCAGAGGCAATGTGCAGCCTCTGAAACCAGGCCAGAAACCCTGTCGCCTTTTGCTCTTGCCCCCTTGGAACACTCCTGCTGCCTCGTTAAAAAGTCCAAGGGAGACTATGAATGAGGAGAGACGGCTTGGAGACAGAGAGACAGGCCCAGCTGAGACGCAGCATCCTGGCCTCAGACCCTTCAGCCCCAGGCCAGCTGCCAACTCACCGCAGCTGCATTAGTGGACCCAGGTGAGACCAAGAGAACTTTAGAGTCACCTATAGAATTAGCAGACACTATAAATCATTTTTAAAGCCACAGAGTACAGAAGATGCTAGGGATACTGCTAAGCATCCTACAATGCACAGGATAGCCCACTGCCCCCCAGAAGAATTATGGTCCCAAATGTCAATAGTGCTGAGGTTGAGAAACTCTGTTATAATGTGTCACAGAATGGTGGCAAGGATTAAGACAGCAGTGGGGAGAGGTGGAGAAGTGCTTAGATTCTGGATATATTTTAAAATATTTTAAAAGTAGAGCTGACTGTATTTGCTGAGGGATTAAATGTATAGTACAAGGGAAAAGGATTCCTATCAAAGATGACATCAAGGTTTCTCATCTGAGCAATTAGAAGAATGAAGTGCTTCGTACTGAGATGAGAAAGGATGTGGGAGTAGCGGGTAGGGAACAAGTGCTTTGTTTTTATTTGGGAGTGAGAAGTAACTGATGGAATTCAAGCATTCGGTTTTGGACATACTAAATTTGAAATATCTATCTACTTGGCGCCAAGTGAATAAATATATCAGGTAGGCAAATGGATATGAGTCTGAAGTTCAGGGGCAAGGTTGGGGCTAGAGAAAACTTGGGACTCTTAGCATCTGTATAGTATCTAAAGCTACAGAACAGGCTAATATTATTTAGAGAGCAAACGCAAACTGCGAAGAGCTCTGAGGCATTCCAATGTTTAAAGAGGAGGAGCCAGTAAAAGATCCTAAGAAGAAGAAGAAGACAACTTGAGGTAAGAGGAGGAGAGAAGAGAATGATCAACTGTGTCAAATGCTGCTCAGGTGTCAAAAGGAAAATGAGGACTAAGAAATGACCACCAAACCTGGCAACACAGATGCCGACACTGATGTGGAAATGAACAGTTTTGGTGGGGACATAGGAATGAAAATCTGACTCGCCTGGACTCCCAAGACTTAACAGTAGAGGAAGGTAGAGATAGGAGCTGTAAACAGTGATCCACTCTCTCCAGGCCTCTGTAAAGCTGAGTAAAGAAACAATAATATCTGGAGGGGATTTTTTTTTTCTTCCAACTTCTTGTTTTACATATGCACATACAGAAAAGTTTACAGTATGACAACTCCCCTTATATCCACCCCAGAGATTCAAATTTTAACACTATCATATTAGTTTTTCCTGTATATACATATACACATATACACACACACATTTCTGAATACTGAAGATAACTTCACCTCTACATATACTTCAGATATACCTCCTTTAAAAAAGGCCTTTCTCCTGCATAACCGTGATAACCATTAACACACCCAGGAGAATAAAAAATATATTCCCAAATATATTCTATAGCCAGGCATACTCAAATTCTCCCAATGTGTTTTACAGCAGTTTTGTTTTTCTTTTTTTCAAACTAGGATTTAATCCAAGTCCATGAATTGCATTTGGTTATCAGGTTTCTTTGGTCTCTCTCAATGACTTTTTAAAAAGACCTGTTTTATAAAATGGATTGGATTGATTCTTTGTTATGACATTTAACTTGTTCTTCTATCCTGGAAGGGAAGTCTTTGAGGGTAGTATATACATTTATTATTCCTGGCACAATATCCTAAAATTAACATTTCCCAATTTTCTGATATCTCTCTGCAAAGCCCTCCAGTTTCAGAAAATTCTCAATTTACCCCAAGATTTTTTTAAAAAATTAACTGCCACCTATTAGTTCTGAAGACTCAACTGAGCAACTTTCAGGGCTTATACACTCTATATTCAGAAAAAATATACTACCATCTTTCATTTACTATAAGAATTCAAGGGAGATCTCATCTTAAAGCTAATCAGTACCCAAACCATACAACATTTTGTTGATTAACCACAACAAATTACATTTAGAAAGTAAAATGAATTATCTGGAATTTCTTTCCTGATTAGCAAAATAGTGCCTCCTAATACTTGAGGGTGAAAGCTACTGTTAAATATGCCTACATGACTGGAAATTATAACAGCCAGATGAGTTCACTGGGCTGGTGCTGGCATGTTCTGTATGCCCTTCTGTCTATGTAGTAAACAGCTTAAATACAGACGAAAAATTTGATTATACTCATACTTGGGCTTCTATAACTGGTCATTCATGTATAAATTCTTTAAACAACTTAATGAACATTCTTTAAGCAACTTAAAATGCAAATCGACCCAACAATTTTTACAGCTGTAATTCCAAGGAACATTTAGGTGCTGTCAATTTATCTTAAAACATTTTCTGCCATAATCTTCAAACTATTGTCTTTTCCACGGTGTCGGAAAACATTAAAAATAGAATGTTTTATACAAATGAATTTTATACTCTTTAATTCAATGAACATTTCAAGTTCCCTCTAACTTGCATTGCTATTTTTTTTATCTTACAAAACCTGAAATTATTTAGCATGTTATATGAGATCTAAATTATGACAAAATAAGTGAGTTCATCTCATATGATGAAATAAATGAGTAAAATAAAATGGTGAATGATTTTTAGTGCCTTGGCATTGGAATCTGCATCAAACCACTGGCGCTTACTTAGACAGATGGAGACTCCTTTGGGCCTATGGACCATCTCAGGGCGGTAAGTGCCCTTCGCCAGCCGTCTAGTCCACCTCATCCTGATTACAAACCCTCCCTTGAATAAATCAGAAGCTGGGAATCAGACTTTAAGAAACACCTTCCCTAAGACCAGAATTACTAATTCATATAAAAATCAAAACTGTAGCTATTATTACCTTATAAGAAGTCAGCCTGTAGATCACTTGAACTTTCGCAGACTATCTGGAAGACCATAATCATGCTATGTAAACTTTAGATTTAGACGCAGAGCTAGACAGGAGGGAGGGACCAACCAGCAGCAGAAAATCATCCTCTCAATTTATTCTCCAGCTAGGAAATTATACAGTAATATATACAAAAATACAGTTATTTCACAGAACTACCTTATTACTTTAATAATTTTAATGGGATATTAAACATTACTGAATTACTTGCTCTCATATGAAGCAACGTGAGGTAACAAAATGAAACTAACGTTATATATTTGTGGCAGCTGCCTACAAGATGGGCTCCAGTGGGCCCTGCCGCCTGGTACTTACAGCCTGTGTACATCCCTCCCACACTGTATCAAGGTGGATCTGTACAACACAGTGATGCTGTGTCGCTTCTAAGGCTATATTATAAGAGACACTGAGGTTTCTGCCACTCTCTCAGACACTTGCTCCGGGGGAAAGCCAGCTGTCATGTTGTGAGGACACTCAAGCAGCCTTCAGATGAATGCAACCACATGAGAACCTGAACTGGAACCACTCAGCTAAACCACTCCCAGTTTCCTGACCATCAAAAACTATGTGAAATAATAAATGTTTGTCTTTTAAGCTGTTTTGGGGAAATTTCTTACAAAGCAAAGGATACTATAATAATATATACTCATTTGACTGGTTGAAGTTATAACTCTGTAACTTCTCATTTAGGTATTAAAAGTCACAGCATGCTGATGCAATGTAAGGTAGTAAAACAATCCACTAACAAATACCTACTGAGTACCACTGAGGGCAAAAAAGCTCTCATACTCCACGTGAAACTTCCTCAGGGTAACAGTCACGGCTGACCTCTAACTTCTCATTAACTCCTCCCTAGGCAGGAGGGAGTAACTGGTCTGATGACAAGTTAGAAGGAATTCTGAGGCTCAGCTCCTTCTCCTCTCCTTTCCATTTCGCACTTGTCTGGCTGGAGAGAGCCATGTGTTCTGGTCTGCGGTCACACAGTACACGTAGTGGGACAAGCTCTACTCTTGAAGACACTGAAACCTGAGGTTTAAGTCTGCGTGATTCTGCAGCGCAACACTAGGAAGCTCAGTGTTGCTGCAAACCTCAGCCGCATTTTGCAAACAACTTTTTCGGTAATTAAACTTACATTTGGGCGGACTCTGGGGGGGCTCACGCCAAGGAGTACTTCCCACAGCTTCTGCTGCCCGTGTCCTTGTCCCCACGGTAAGCCACAGCCACCGCCCGCCTCTGCAGGAGACCCTCCAACACTAGGTCTCAGCATCAGAGGAGCCCAGGAGGGGGACCCTCCCGATCCCCAGCTAATGAGACGGGACAATATGCTTTTGGCAGAAGGGGTTTCGGGTCCTGAGAAAGGCATGTAATGAATTCACTACACACGTGAGGAACCTTCTCCGAGAACAGAGCAGACCACGTCCCGTTTCCCCAAAAGAGACAGAAAGAATGGTGGGCATCATCCATCGAAAATTCAGTTCCACTCAGATGCAGCTCAAACAGAGCACTTGTGAAGCAGTTATGATTTTAAGATCAAGGTTCCTTGATGCCAGACGAAAAAGGCGTTAAGTTCGTAAACAGGCCACAGAAATCTTGAATGAATACTTCTACTCACACCTCAGCAACCCCTACCGCAGTGAAGAAGCCAAAGAGGAGCTGGCCAAGAAATGCAGCATCACAGCGTCACAGGTACCCAACTGGTTTGGCAACAGACGAATCAGGTACAAGAAGAACATCGGCAAGTTTCGGGAAGAGGCCCATCTCCACGCTGCAGACAGCTGTGACAACTGCACACGCAGTGGCCGCAGCCGTGTAGAACCACCAGACCGACTCGCCCACCACGCCAGATTCCGGTGGGTACCCGCCGTCATGCGACCCATCAGATGGGGGGCTGCACTGATGGCCTTGGAGGAAATTCACTGTACAGTCCACATGATTTAAACGCTGATGGAGGCTGGCAGGACGCGACAACTCCATCTTCTGTGACTTCTCCTACAGAAGGCCCAGAAGTGTGCACTCTGATGCCTCTAACTAATCTCTGGCAACGCTCTTCCCTGAGCTGACATGCCTTGATAAGTGCATTCAGAGCAACAGGAGGAAAGGAAAGCGTTTTTGTAGCCCACCATCTACAGCTTTACTGTAAAACCCTGTCTCATTAGAGAACTTGGTAAATCTGTTTTAAGGAATCATAATCATTTGTATTTGTACTTAAAAACACACAATGTTAAAAAAGCACTTTATCCAATTAGGCCAAGATTTAACATTGTTGACAGTCCTATAGCTATTTTATTATAATTTATTACCAATATTTTACATTAACGGTTTCTCACTTGCCAATTACTTGGCCTTAAGGGTAAAAAGTACAATATATGCTAAACCTCAGTCGCTAAAGCAGATACAAAGACTCACCTCACCTAAATTGAACTTCTTGCATATTTCCACTGCAGACTTTGATTGTCCTTCTTTCACATCACTAATGGAGTTGGAATAAAGGAGCTGATTGGCTACCTGTTAATGATGGTTGTGTTTAAGAATCTTCCTCATCACACTTGGGTTTCGATCTCTTATGTTATAATTAGATCAGAGACCGGTAGCATCTTTTCTCTCTCCGAAAGCACCAGTGCCCAGAGTCTTCTCGGAAATTAAATTACGGATCCGGATTCTTTTGAGAGCTGAAGATACTTGCTGCTGATAGAGGTGACCGTGAGATCCCTCTGGGGTTTTACGGTGTGCACTGGGTGCTGCACAGACTTGTCAAGGTTTGCTACGTCCTCCGGGCATTCACAAAGGCCCTGCTCTCTGGAGTGCTGTATACAGTGTAGCAAAAGAGTATTTATACATCTCACCAATCAAAACACAGCTTTATTACCTCATGCGAACTCATACAAACCAATAGAATTTCAACATGTTCTGTAGCTTAGAGTGCGCACTTACTACCTCTGAACAATACTCATGCTGTAGTTTGTCTCTTTCTTATCTTTTTGCATCTTGCAATTAACTCTGTTTCCCTTCATAAAATGTAATGTACATTCTAATCTTTTAAAAGAAAAATCAGTGTTGCATTTGCAACTTTAAAAAAACTGCGAGTGGAAACACTGGGTCTTAAATTAACACAGGATCAGTAAAACTGTTGTAAATAAAAATAAATTAATTAATTAAATAAACTTACATTTGAATCTTCATCTATCTGACTTCTGTGTCCTATTTCTAAACTGGATCCAAACTTCAGTAGGGAAAAGAAAAAAAGGGGGGGCAACTTATCAACCTTTAAACTAAATACAAAGTACTATTATGGGTATTTTGTGCCCTTGTGGAGTTTACAGCCTATTTGGGTATAAACTAGAACACCTGAAGGGTTACATAATAATATAAGAATTACCTAACAAATATAAACTATAAGAAGCACATAATTACTACCAAATATGTGAGAAATTATGATCATCTTTGAGAATCAGGAAATCTGAAGGAGAAAGGTAAAAACACAGATGCCCTGACCTTGCCCCATGCCAAACCCATAAAATCAGGAATGGGACCCAAGCAATTGCATTTTTAATAAGTTCTCAATACAGTGCTGACCCATACCAATCTATCAATAAGAACCCAAGATATACAAAGCAAGTGCAATGACTCTGGGAAAAAGGAGCATGCTATGACCTAGCAAAGGAAAGATTATAGCAAACAAAGCTTGAAGCAAACTTTAAATGATATGCAGGATTTAGACGAGGTGGAAGAGTATGAGGGGAAAACAGCACTTGCTGAGGGCTTAATAACAGCAGACACTTTTCTACATATCACCTCATTTAAGACAATTTCATTTCATATATGGAAAAACTGAGGCTCAGACAGATTAAATAATTTGCCTGAGGTCACAAAACTAGTTAAATGACAGAATGGGATTAGTAGATATTTTCATTTTAGAGATGAAATTGAGCCTCAGGGAGGTAAAATATTTTGTCAGAAGTAACAAAACTGGAAAGTGGCAGAACCGTGATTTATAAGTGGCCAAGCTGAAATCAGGTCTGTGAATCTAAAGGCTATGCTTCCTTCTTTTTTTTTTTTTTTTAAAATAAGGGGGGAAGGAGATCTATATTGCTTACGAAAACATACAAAAGAAGGAAAGCAAAAGCAAACTTAACGAAAGACATATTAGACCATTACAAAACAGATACATTTTAACTTGTGATGCAGCCAGAGACCATACATTAAAGGCCACCAATGGCTTAAAAAGCACTCAAAAATAATTGTTTAATCGTTACGGTTTTGTCTCAATTATTTAGTTTACTAAATAATTACTAACTGCCATCAGCAGTCAGTCAGGATCCAACTGTTACATTGAATGGATGACGGAGCAACTAGCTGGAAAGCACCAACCTAGTCAAAAGTCAAATTAATTTTATGATTGGCGTCAATTTTAGAATTGTAATGTTAAGGCCAGAGTAATTTTATTTATAACTGAAATTTTTAAAGATTGCTTTATGACAATGTTTTATAAGATTTTGTGGTCAATATTACTATTTTAAGAACTTTTTAAAAAGTGAAACTAAACATTGATTGTATCTATTCTCCACGTATAGGGACTTCAGTTCTACTTTTCTATCTACAAGACCAAAATCAAAATTCAACTCTGTGAGGCCCTTCCTGTAATTAAAATTCATCATTTTTTCTTCATTGCTGCTATACAACATTGCTTGTACAACTCTATTTAGCATTTATTTCATCTTGCCTTGTATGAAAGCTATTTGTTTAAAAATGTTTCTGCTCCTCTTTAGGGATAAGGACTATGCATTATTCACCTTTGTATTCACCCAGCATTTAGCACAGTGCCTTGCAAATTTAAAAAAAGCTTGTTGATGAGTAAGTTAACATTTTTCTCATTAAGAAGATGAGCACATAAATTACATATACATTTCCTAAATCAACCCTGAATGAACAAATATAAGAACAAGGGGAAATATACTTTTGAAAACATTCCACTTTAAGAGTGGGTTTGGTCAGCCATGTGAATTGGGAATTGTGGACCGCCAAGATCATTCATGCATCAACAAATATGTATTAGTATCAGGCAATGTATATATAACAGTGAACAAAACAGATTAGCTCTTGCCCTCACAAAATTCACACCTAGTACAAAGACAGACAATAGCAAGCATATATACACACACACACACATATATGCATGCTATGAAGAAAACAAACAGCAAGTGATAATAAGGAATTAGAGTAGGGGTGGAGGGTAAAAGGCTGCTCAGATAGGTGGACAGCTTAACAAGCGAAATTTAAGCTGAAACTTGAAGGGTAAGAGTCAGTTGTGCAAAGAGGAGAAGAGTCAGCAGTTAAGGGCCTAAAGGTGTGTGTGGGTCATGTGCCGCAATGCCAGTTTCAGGGGGATAGTTATTATAGCACATTCCCCAATCTTCTATTTTTTCAATTCTTTTGCTATTGTTTCTATCACCACTTCTTTTCTGATGGTTCAGATTTGCCTGGCTAAATTAAATGACGGCATTAACTCCGGGGAATGTAAGGTTCCTTCCAAATAATCCTGATTTCCTTTCAGTCCTTATGACTGATAAATTCATCTCCAAGTGACAACTCTTTCCCAATTAGGAAAGAGTGTTTCCTCTATATCGGCTTTCATTTTTTGATTTGGAGCCCTCCTGATTGCTAATCAACGTGTTGTATGATTACTTCAACAATTACTTACAGAATGTTATTTTGTCATCATAAAAATGCACTGCTGCTTTCAGAATTCTACATTGCTCTGGAGCCTAGGCAGAGTAAAGTTCCCTAAAGTGCTCCCTAATCACTGGGCATGCTCAGATCTGCTGGTGCTACATGTTAAATTAGAAGAGGATGTGACATACTGGAAAAAGTTCTGGATTAGAAATTAGAGGATGTAGGTTCTAGTCCTAGGTCTGCCACTTCGTTATGCAAATATGGGTAAATTGTTTACTACTTTTAGAGTTTTCTTATTGGTAAAGAGGGAATACATAGATGTTGCATATTATAAAAATTTGACTATATGTGCTTGGCAAAAAAATTAAAAGAAAAATATCAACTTAAATAGCACTCAAGGAGCATTTGCCCTGGAGTGAGCATGAGCTGGAAAGCACAAATCTGCTGTTACATCAATTGGTCTCAGCTCTTATATGCCTCTCAGTGAAAATCTTACTCTAATGCATGATTTTAGTGTTTTAAATTTTATATATTTTTTTTGTCTGTTTAGGACAAGGTCCCCACATAATCCTTTATCTAGGGCTCAAGAAGCTCAAACGAAGAAACAGCCATGCAGGTGATGTGATTTCTCTCACGTTTACTTCAGAACCAAATAGAATGCTGAGTCTACTATACCATCATATTATATTGCCATAGGGAACACATAAGTCAAAGTTGATGGAACCCTAGAAATACACTTTTGAGACCCTGATTTATCAATTTATTTATGATACTGGTTACTAAATAACATATTTTATGAACTATGTCACTATCTCAATACAGCTGTGTCACTGTCTAGGGCACAGATATATTCACATATGTAGGAAATGATGTACAAAGTTATTCACTGCATAATGCTTTTTTTTTTTTTTTTTGCAGTACACGGGCCTCTCACTGTTGTGGCCTCTCCCGTTGCAGAGCACAGGCTCCAGACACGCAGGCTCAGTGGCCATGGCTCACGGGCCTAGCCGCTTCGCGGCATGTGGGATCCTCCCGGACCGGGGCATGAACCCGTGTCCCCTGCATTGGCAGGTGGACTCTCAACCACTGCGCCACCAGGGAAGCCCTGCATAACGCTTTTGATAAGATCAGACAAAAACCTAAACGTCCAAAAAGAGAGGACTGATGAAATGATACATCATACGATGGAATATTATGCAGCCATAAAAAGAATGAGGAAACACTGTATACAACGATATACACAACTTCTAAGATAAGTGGAAAAAAAAGGTACATAAACTATGCATAGTATGTACCATTTATGTAAAAAGAGAGAAGAGAAAATATATATAGTACTTATTTGCTTGTATAAGCATACATTTGGGGGCGGTGGGGAAATACACAAGAAACTGTTAGCACTGGTTGTTTCCTAGGCAAGGAACCAGGTGGCTGAGGGACATGTGTGGAAGAAAGCCTTTTCACTGCATATTCTTTTTTTTTCATTTCCAATTTTGAACCATGTGAATGTATTACCTAACCAAAAAGAAAACACAAAATTTAGATCAGCAAGAAAGTAGTTTGTGATGAAACAGGATCACATTCTTAGTGGAAAACATTTATAAAAAGTAGACATAGTTCTAAGGGTAAATACCTGCAGGTAGAATGTTTTAACTATAAGGGACCTTCCTTAAATGATACATCTATCCCAAACTTCTCACTGTATAGATCTCTAAACCAAGGCCTTGAAAATTAAGTGACTTGTGTAAGGTCACAAATAAGAGTCAGCATCAGAAATCAGAAATTTCAGCACCTGCTCTAAGACTCTTCTTTATCTGTCTTCTCATTTTGTGTGGGTAAACCAGGGCCAAGTTAAGTTTAGGCTATATAATGGGCTGTCACCTGTCTAAATTTTAGAGTCTTAAAGTACAAAATAACATCAAACCCTCAGACTACTAATTTCTTGTGTGGTCACTATATGGCTATACTTACAAATAGGTTGTGCATATCTATCACTGCACATACCACAGTATGAAAGATCTATCCTTCTAACTCAACTGAAATCACTGAGGGCAAGAACTAAAATGTCTTAACTTTTTTTCTTTTTAAATATGCCATAGTTTTCGAAATTTTAGCCACAGCAATCAGGGACAAAAAAGAAATAAAAGGAATCCAAATCAGAAAACAAGAAGTAAAACAGTCACTGTTTGCAGATGACATGATACTATACATAGAGAATCCTAAAGAGGCTACCAGAAAACTACTAGAGCTAATCAATGAATTTAGTAAAGTAGCAGGATACAGAATTAATGCACAGAAATCTCTTGCATTCCTATACACTAATGATAAAAAATCTGAATAAGAAATTAAGGAAACACTCCCATTTACCATTGCAACAAAAATAATAAAATACCTAGGAATAAAGCTACTTAAGGAGACAAAAGACCTGTATGCAGAAAACTACAAGACACTGATGAAAGAAATTAAAGACGATACAAACAGATGGAGAGATATACCATGTTCTTGGATTAGAAGAATCAACATTGTGAAAATAACTATACCACCCAAAGCAATCTACAGGTTCAGTGCAATCCCAGTCAAACTACCAATGGCATTTTTCACAGAACTAGAACAAAAAATTTCACAATTTGTATGGAAACACAAAAGAGCCCGAACGGCCAAAGCAATCTTGAGAAAGAAAAACGGAGCTGGAGGAATCAGGCTCCTGGACTTCAGACTATACTACAAAGCTAAGTAATCAAGACAGTATGGTACTGGCACAAAAACAGAAATACAGATCAATGGAACAGGATAGAAAGCCCAGAGATAAACCCATGCACCTATGGTCAACTAATCTATGACAAAAGAGGCAAGGATATACAATGGAGAAAAGACAGCCTCTTCAATAAGTGGTGCTGGGAAAACTGGACAGCTACATGTAAAAGAATGAAATTAGAACACTCCCTAATACCATACACAAATATAAACTCAAAATGGATTAGAGACCTAAATGTAAGACCAGACAGTATAAAATTCTTAGAGGAAAACATAGGCAGAACACTCTATGACATAAATCATAGCAAGATCCTTTTTGACCCACCTCCTAGAGAAATGGAAATAAAAACAAAAATAAACAAATGGGACCTAATGAAACTTAAAAGCTTTTGCACAGCAAAGGAAACCATAAACAAGACGAAAAGACAACCCTCAGAATGAGAGAAAATATTTGCATATATTTTGAAGCAACTGACAAAGGATTAATCTCCAAAATTTACAAGCAGCTCATGCAGCTCAATATCAAAAAAACAAACAACCCAATCCAAAAATGGGCAGAAGACCTAAATAGATATTTGTCCAAAGAAGATATACAGATTGCCAACAAACACATGAAAGAATGCTCAACATCACTAACTATTAAAGAAATGCAAATCAAAACTACAATGAGGCATCACCTCACACTGGTCAGAATGGACATCATCAAAAAATCTACAAACAGTAAATGCTGGAGAGGGTGTGGAGAAAAGGGAACCCTCATGCACTGTTGGTGGGACTGTAAATTAACACAGCCACTATGCAGAAGAGTATGGAGGTTCCTTAAAAAACTAGAAATAGAGTTACCATATGACCCAGCAATCCCACTACTGGGCATATAACCTGAGAAAACCGTAATTCAAAAAGTCATGTACCACAATGTTCATTGCAGCCTTATTTACAATAGCCAGGACATGGAAGCAACCGAAGTGTCCATCAACAGATGAATGGATAAAGAAGATGTGGCACATATATACAATGGAATACTACTCAGCCATAAAAAGAAATGAAACTGAGTTCTTTGTAGTGAGGTGGATGGACCTAGAGTCTGTCATACAGAGTGAAGTAAGTCAGAAAGACAAAAACAAATACCATATGCTAACACATATATATGGAATCTAAAAAAAAAAAAAAAAAAAAAGGGTTCCGAAGAACCTAGGAGCAGGAATGAAGACGCAGACATGGAGAATGTACTTGAGGACGTGGAGAGGGGGAAGGGTAAGCTGGGCCGAAGTGAGAGAGTGGCATGGACATATATATACACTACCAAACGTAAAATAGCTAGTGAGAAACAGTTGCATAGCACAGGGAGATCAGTCGGTGCTTTGTGACCACCTAGAGGGGTGGGATAGGGAGGGTGGGAGGGAGACGAAAGAAAGAGGGATTATGGGGATCTATGTATACATATAGCTGATTCACTTTGTTATACAGCAGAAACTAACACAACAATGTAAAGCAATTATACTCCAATAAAGATGTTAAAAAAATAAACTAAGAAACATGGCAAAAAAAACAAAAACAAAACGAAAAATAAATAAAATATGCCAATGCCTAGCACAAGTGTACTACCAAAAATATTAATATAGGTTCACATTCCTTAACCAAAACCCAGGGGCTGAACGTGTTCTAGAAATAAGAAATTTCGGGAATTAAAAAATGTCACAAGGCACACAACCCATTATGTAACACCTCATATACCAGTGGCCAAGAATAGCACCCCAGAATCAAACATATTAATATTTCTTCAGCAAAACATATGGGATAAATACAGAATATATATAACTTTTCATTAGTTCAGGTTGTGTTTTGCTACCAAACGAATTTTGTCTCCAAGCTTAAAACGTTTCTGGTTCTCAAAGCCTTCTGAATGTTGGAATTAGATACGAGACTACAGACTGTACTCACAACGGTGCTGTTAGAAAATATGGTTAGTCACCTCGACGCTCATCTTTTTGATGAGCCCGGAACAAGCAGTTATAGCAGGCAGCTTTTATATCCCACGTTTGGGCAGACTTGTTTTGTTATTAAGGAATCCAATCTAGCAGAGGGGGGCAAAAGCTGACAATGTGAGAAGAGGAAAAAAAAGAATCCTAATTGTACAACACTGTATTCCTATTGGGGCTGCTTATTCATTATTAATTTAATAAAAAACTCCATTTGATTAAATCACGTTATTTTTTAAATGAAAATAGGTAAATAAAACTCCTCCTGACAGGAGTTTTATACATTGCTAACAACGGTATGGAGGCAATGAGCTTGAATCCTACTGGATGGTAACTGCACTCTTGGGGACCAATGTTCATAGAAAGAGGCATTCCAAATATATTGGTGAGAAATAAGCAGAAATGTACAAAAATTTTCTCACCTTCGGACCATTACTCTAATATAAACGAAAGGGGAGTTTTCTAGTCAACCTCTCCTTAATCGTATAAACTCTTTTATGCCTTTTCCGACTTTTTACAAGAGGAAGAGGTCTGGAATCAAAACACAGCACACACTAAAATCTATTCTTTTCTTTCCACAACTCAAGTCCCACCTCCATTTTGTTTCTGTTACTATTACAGAATTTCTCTTGGTAAAAAAATCAAAATTGCACTAAAAGACTATAAATCAACTTTGCAGACAACAATGATATGATTCAGTTTGGGCATGTTGACTTTCAATCTTAAAATTTTTAGCGACATTTTAACTGAATCAATTATTTGTTCAATGTATGACGTTAACATTCAGAGAGTGTTCATTACAAAAAAGTGTATTCCATTCTAAAAATGGAAACACCAAGGGTGAAAAAGAAAAACCTTCTGAATTACCGCTACTATTTCAGGAAGAAACACTTACTACATCCTCGCATTTTCATCATAATTCATTAAAATAAAAGAAAATCTAATTAGCTAGATCTGACAACCAATACACCGGCACGTTAGGTATCTAGTACAACCACAAAAAAGGTAAACAAAACCCAACCAGCCTAGTTTTCAGTTTTCTGGAGAAAAACAAAACAACAAACTCTGTTGGATTCTTGGCCATTTGCATTCAGAAGAACCGAAAACTAAAATTCCTTCTCACTGAAGAATTTCTTGGTACACGGGACTTCCTTCCTCTACACCACCCTATCAAAATTATCAGCATTATTCCAGAATATAATTAGTTTGAGACCACTTAAAAAAAAAGCCACAGTCCAAAATGCCCATGGTGATTATTCTGTAAAGAAATGGTCAGAAACTACACATTGTTAATCCAGGACACAACTCAATCGAGCGAAGGACGTCTGGAATATGCTGCCCCCAAGATTCAGAACGCAGACTCAGAAATAGCACGCGCGGTCACGATGTCCCTTAAACCACATGACCTTCCTACGAAAGCAGACCCTTAAACTTAGAAACTCCATGAGAACTCCCCCCTCCTCTGAAGTTAAAACAAGGCAGGGCAGCTGAAATGAGCGCAAAAGGGACACGTCGGCCACTGCCTAGTAAGAATGGGTCCTGGAGAGCAAAGTCCCTGTGCTTCGGCTACTCCCCTTACCGTTAGAAGATCTGGGAGGGAGGAAAGGAGGAGAAACACCCAGAATCCTGGTGGAAAAGCCCCTGGCCTCGCAGATGGGGTTTAGGGAGACAGGGAGGGGCAGCTCCGTGTGTGGTGACCCTTTGTGAACACGCTCTGTGGCAGCTCGGCTCTCACCGAAGCTTTAGGAGAGCGGACTAAGGGGGCATCGCGCGGCCCGCCGTCGCGGTGACCTCGGCGCTGCAAGGAGGCGCCGGCCAAGAGCCTCCATCGCACCCTCCGCCGGATGGGGAGCCCTTCCCTCCCCGGCCACCCGCCCACCCACCCAAGTCACTCATGGGCGCGTCGCCTTCCGACCCGGGCTCGCGCGGCCAGAGCGCAACGAGATGCGTTCCGGTTTCTTTCCTCAGCGTAATCCCTCCGCTGCCGACCGCGCACTAGTTTTAATCACGCCCCACCCCCTGGCCGCCGGCGTCACCTCCGCCACTCGAGCGCTTTCCAGCAGCTTCCAGAAATGTCGCCACCCCAAACCCCGCCACTCACATATGGCGGGCTCTGCAGCCACCGGCCCCGCCCCTAGTCGTCGCCGCAGCTGAAACTACGACTGCGGCAGCCGGGCGGACAGCCACGCCTCTCTGCGGAGGCCTGACGGAAGTGCTGCAGTCTTTGCCTTCCCCGCCACGCTTACGTCCTTTCAGGCCCCGCGCGGGGCAGGAAGGGGAACTCTTTAGCCGCGGACTCAAACCGGAAGCTGCTTTTCCAGCGGAGGGGCCGGTGGGGGAGGAGCAGGCTGAGGGGAACGTGTGTTGAACGTTGCACTCTGGTGTGGAGCAGTTCGGAGCGATCCGGCGCGAAGAAGGGGAGAACCCGCGGCAGGTAAGGGAGAAGACGGAGTAGTTTCCTGATTCAGCTCCTGAAATAGGGAAGGGGGACAGAGCTGGGCTGATCTATGGGATAGTTGCTCGCTGAAAGGAGGGGCTAGGCTGGGAGGGGGAAAGGATGGGAGTAGGTTCAGGTGGGAAGGCTTGGTGGTTAAGGTATTGGAATGGAGTCACAGATTCATTCGTTTGGACTCAGAGAGGTAAATGCTGAAGAGAAACCAGAGTCTCCCCCGCCCCCGCTTTCCCAAGGAGCGTGGAGATGGGGAGGATTAACGGAACCCTGCTCTTCCTAGGTTTCCAAGGTTGGGTTTTACAAGTGACGTGTCTTAGTCTGTGATTCTGGACGGCTGGGTTGGGTACCAGACAGGGCTGGGCGCCGAAAGCCGACCCGATTCCTCGGTTTCATGTCTGTTGTGGCCTTACCTTTGACAGTTCGCGTGCTGAGCCCACTTGGTCTTGGAGGGAAAGCTCTAACGGGTAAGGCCTTCTTCGAACAGCTGGTTCTCTGGGTTTCCCCATTTTGCACATGGGGCTGTGAATTAAGCTTAATTGCTTCTTTCGCTGTCCCCAGAGACAACTTCACACTTTGGTTGTGCCGTACCTGGGTCCCTACTGGGTTAGTAATTGACATTCGGGCTTTTGGGAAGTTGAAATGTAGAGGAGGGTAAGGCTGGAAAACCAGTGGTCTCAGAGTGCAGTGAGCTTTAGGTCATAGCACTACCTTTAGGTCATACGGAGCTGTTTGAACTTTCCTATAATCACACTGGAGTCAGCAGAGGATTTTCAGTTGAGTAGCGACAGACTCAGACTTGTTTTATAGAAGCATCACTTTGGCATGATACTGAGTGGGAATGGGATAGAAAGAGAGGTGGGGATTTGAGATGCTCCCAAAGAACTGTCCGTAGGATTTGATGACTTTCACTAAGTAAAGAAGAGGGAAGTGAAAGAGTAGAGAACCACTCAAATTTTTCTTTTTCTTTTTTGTGCGCGTTGTGTGACATGCGGTATCTTAGTTCCCCAGTTCCCCGAACATGGATGGAACCCGTGCCCCCTGCATTGGGAGGACGGAGTCTTAACCATTGGACCACCAGGGAAGTCCCGAGAACCACTCAGATTTTCTAGTTTGTGTGTTTGTAAGGATGGAGATGCCAAAGTCTAGGTGAGATACAAACAAGAGGAGCAGGAACAGGTAATTTTGAAGGGAGGACAATGAAGGCGGTCATTTAGAAACAAGTTAAGTTGTACGAATCACCCCAGGTTTTGTACATAGGGTATTTTTTAAGTGAATTTTCTTTTGGATGTTCTGCATGTTAAGAATTTCAACCACCAACCTGCCTGTTTTTCCCATTGAAATGTTGGGTGATAGGATCAGGAGAGCAGATTTGAAGGCTCCTCATGTTTTATTTATAACAGAGAGAGAGAGAGAACAGCTGGAAAAGTTTTCTTAATCCCTCAGGTGGATGGAAATTTTCATCAAAAAAAATTTGTTCCAGATACATAGCTTACCAACTTCTCTTTTGAGAATACTGCATAATGATCCAAGCAGTGCTGCATATTTTCTGCATAAAGTATAAAATAGCACCAAATAGTGGTTGCAATTTACTCTGTGTCAGGTGCTAAGCATTTTACGTGTATTATCACATTTAATTCTTAGAACAAACTAACGTCACAAATAAATTTCTGAACCTAAAGCTCATGCTTTTATCCACTCTGGAACCAGAAGTTTGGCACTTTACTATATAGTTCCCTTTTGTAAGTAGATTATAAATAGAACCAGCCAAAGTTAACCAATTAGTATTGTCTGTGAGGAGATTAAAAAGAAAAAGCTATCACCACACTTGTTTTTACCCTTTTGGCAGTGGTTCTCAATGGGGTGATTCCCCCCTCCCCCTGGGAGGGGAGAGGAGGGAGGGACATTTGGCAATGTCTAGAGACATGGTCACAGCTGAGGGGTGGGTGCTGTTGGCATCTAGCACATAGCGGTCATTTATGCTGCTAAACATCCTCTTAACACACAGGGCAGCCCTCACAACAGAAGAATTATCTGGGCCAAAATGTCGATAATCCTGTGGTTGAGAAACCCTGCTTTTGGATATTTCTTTAGGAATAGCATATTGACATCCACTGATACTTTTTTTTTTGAATATTTGAATTTTATTTATTTTGTATACAGCAGGTTCTTGTTATCTATTTTATACCTTTTAGTGTATACATGTCAATCCCAATCTCCCAGTTCATCCCCCCCCCACCACTGCCCCACCACTTTCCCCCCTTGGTGTCCATACGTTTGTTCTCTACATCTGTGTCTCTATTTATACCCTGCGAACCAGTTCATCTGTACCATTTTTCTAGGTTCCACATATATGCGTTCATATACGATATTTGTTTTTCTCTTTCTGACTTACTTCACTCTATATGACAGACTCTAGGGCCATCCACCTCACTACAAAGAACTCAATTTCGTTTCTTTTTATGGCTGAGTAATATTCCATTGTATATATGTGCCACATCTTCTTTATCCATTCATCCGATGATGGACACTTAGGTTGCTTCCATCTCCTGGCTATTGTAAATAGAGCTGCAGTGAACATTTTGGTACATGTCTCTTTTTGAATTATGGTTTTCTCAGGATATATGCCCAGTAGTGGGATTGCTGGGTCGTATGGTAGTTCTATTTGTAGTTTTTTAAGGAACCTCCATACTGTTCTCCATAGTGGCTGTACCAATTCACATTCCCACCAGCAGTGCAAGAGCGTTCCCTTTTTTCCACACCCTCTCCAGCATTTATTGTTTCTGGATTTTTTGATGATGGCCATTCTGACCGGTGTGAGATGATATCTCATTGTAGTTTTGATTTGTATTTCTCTAATGATTAATGATGTTGAGCATTCTTTCATGTGTTTGTTGGCAATCTGTATATCTTCTTTGGAGAAATGTCTATTTAGGTCTTCTGCCCATTTTTGGATTGGGTCGTTTGTTTTTTTGATATTGAGCTGCCCGTAAATTTTGGAGATTAATCCTATGTCAGTTGCTTCAAAATATATGCAAATATTTTCTCCCATTCTGAGGTTGTCTTTTTGTCTTGTTTATGGTTTCCTTTGCTATGCAAAAGCTTTTAAGTTTCATTAGGTCCCATTTGTTTATTTCTGTTTTTATTTCCATTTCTCTAAGAGGTGGGTCAAAAAGGATCTTGCTGTGATTTATGTCATAGTGTTCTGCCTATGTTTTCCTCTAAGAATTTTATACTGTCTGGTCTTACATTTAGGTCTCTAATCCATTTTGAGTTTATTTTTGTGTATGGTGTTAGGGAGTGTTCTAATTTCATTCTTTTACCTGTAGCTGTCCAGTTTTCCCAGCACCACTTATTGAAGAGGCTGTCTTTTCTCCATTGTATATCCTTGCCTCCTTTTTCATAGCTTAGTTGACCACAGGTGCGTGGGTTTATCTCTGGGCTTTCTATCCTGTTCCATTGATCTATATTTCTGTTTTTGTGCCAGTACCATACTATCTTGATTACTGTAGCTTTGTAGTATCATCTGAAGTCAGGGAGTCTGATTCCTCCAGCTCCATTTTTTTCCCTCAAGACTGCTTTGGCTATTCGGGGTCTATTGTGCTTCCATACAAACTTTAAGATTTTTTTGTTCTAGTTCTGTAAAAAATGCCACTGGTAATTTGATAGGGATTGCATTGAACCTGTAGATTGCTTTGGGTAGTATAGTCATTTTCACAATGTTGATTCTTCCAATCCAAGAACATGATATGTCTCTCCATCTGTTTGTGTCATCTTTGATTTCTTTCATCAGTGTCTTATAGTTTTCTGAGTACAGGTCTTTTTATCTCCTGAGGTAGGTTTATTTCTAGGTACTTTATTCTTTTTGTTGCAGTGGTGAATGAGATTGTTTCCTTAATTTCTCTTTCTGATCTTTTGTTGTTAGTGTATAGGAATGCAAGAGATTTCTGTGCATTAATTTTTGTATCCTGCAACTTTACCAAATTCATTGATTAGCTCTAGTAGTTTTCTGGTGGCATCTTTAGGATTCTCTAAAGAAAATAGTATTTCTCTAAAGACTGTATAGTATCGTGTCATCTGCAAACAGCAACAGTTTTACTTCTTCTTTTCCAATTTGTACTCCTTTTATTTCTTTTTCTTCTCTGATTGCCATGGCTAGGACTTTCAAACGATGTTGAATAATAGTGGCGAGAGTGGACATCCTTGTCTTGTTCCTGATTTTAGAGGAAATGCTTTCAGTTTTTCACCATTGAGAATGATGTTTGTTGTGGGTTTGTCATATATGGCTTTTATTATGTTGAGGTTGGCAGAGGTTCCCTCTCTGCCAACGTTCTGGAGAGTTTTTATCATAAATGGGTGTTGAATTTCGTCAAAAGCTTTTGCTGCATCTATTGAGATGAACATATGGTTTTTATTCTTCAATTTGTTAATATGGTGTATCACATTGATTGATTTGCATATATTGAAGAATCCTTGCATCCCTGGGATAAATCCCAGTTGATCGTGGTGTATGATCCTTTTAATGTGTTGTTGGATTCTGTTTGCTAGTATTTTGTTGAGGGTTTTTGCATCTATATTCATCAGTGATGTTGGTCTGTAATTTTCTTTTTTTGTAGAATCTTTGTCTGGTTTTGGTGTCAGGATGGTGGTGGCCTCATAGAATGAGTTTGGGAGTGTTCCTTCCTCTTCAGTTTTTTGGAAGAGTTTGAGAAGGATGGGTGTTAGCTCTTCTCTAAACGTTTGATAGAATTCACTTGTGAAGCCATCTGGTCCTGGACTTTTGTTTGTCGGAAGATTGTTAATCACAGTTTCAATTTCATTACTTGCAATTGGTCTGTTCATATTTTCTGTTTCTTCCTGGTTCAGCCTTGGAAGGTTATACCCTTCTAAGGATTCGTCCATTTCTTCCAGGTTGTCCATTTTATTGGCAGAGTTGCTTGTAGTAGTCTCTTATGATGCTTTGTATTTCTGGGGTGTCTGTTGTAACTTCTTTTTCATTTCTGATTTTATTGATTTGAGTCCTTTCCCTCTTTTCTTGATGAGTCTGGCTAAAGGTTTATCAATTTTGTTTATCCTCTCAAAGAACCAGCTTTTAGTTTTATTGATCTTTCCTATTGTTTTCTTTGTTTCTATTTCATTTATTTCTGCTCTGATCTTTATGATTTCTTTCCTTCTACTAATTTTGGGTTTTGTTTGTTCTTCTTTCTCTAGTTCCTTTAGGTGTAAGGTTAGATTGTTTATTGGAGATTTTTCTGTTTCTTGAGGTAGGCTTGTATTGCTATAAACTTCCCTCTTAGAACTGCCTTTGCTGCATCCCATAGGTTTTGGATCATTGTGTTTCATTGTAATTTGTCTCTAGGTATTTTTTGATTTCCTCTTTGATTTCTTCAGTGATCTCTTGGTTATTTAGTAATGTATTGTTCAGCCTCTATGTGTTTGTGTTTTTTATGATTTTTTCCCTGTAATTGATTTCTAATCTCATAGCGTTGTGATCAGAAAAGATGCTTGATATGATTTCAATTTTGTTAAATTTACTGAGGCTTGATTTGTGACCCAAGATGTGATCTATCCTGGAGAATGTTCCATGTGCACTTGAGAAGAAAGTGTAATCTGCTGCTTTTGGATGGAATGTCCTATAAATATCAATTAAATCTATCTGATCTACTGTGTCATTTAAAGCTTGTGTTTTCTTATTAGTTTTCTGTCTGGATGATCTGTCCATTAGCGTGAGGTGTTTAAGTCCCCCACTATTGTGTTACTGTCGATTTCCTCTTTTATAGCTGTTAGCAGTTGCCTTATGCATTGATGTACTCCTATGTTGGGTGCATAAACATTTGTAATTGTTATATCTTCTTTTTGGATTGATCCCTTGATCATTATGTAGTGTCCTTCCTTGTCTCTTGTAACATTCTTTATGTCAAAGTCTATTTTATCTGATACATGTATTGCTACTCCAGCTTTCTTTCAATTTCCATTTGCGTGGAATAGCTTTACATCCCCTCACATTCAGTCTATATGTGTCCCTCGGTCTGAAGTGGGTCTCTTGTAGACAGCATATAGATGGGTCTTGTTTTTGTATCCATTCAGCAAGCCTGTGTCTTTTGGTTGGAGCATTTAATCCATTCACGTTTAAGGTAATTATCAATATGTATGTTCCTGTTACCATTTTCTTAATTGTTATGGGTTTGTTTCTGTAGGTCCTTTTCTTCTCTTGTGTTTCCTACTTAGAGAAGTTCCTTTAGTATTTGTTGTAGAGTTGGTTTGGTGGTGCTGAATTCTCTTAGCTTTTGCTTGTCTGTAAAGCTTTTGATTTCTCCGTTGAATCTGAATGAGATCCTTGCCGGTAGAGTAATCTTGGTTGTAGGTTCTTCCCTTTCATCACTTTAAATATATCGTGCCACTTCCTTCTGGCTTGTAGAATTTCTGCTGAGAAATCAGCTGTTAACCTTATGGGAGTTCCCTTGTATGTTTTTTGTCGTTTTTTCCCTTGTTGGTTTCGATAATTTTTTTGTGTTTTTAATTTTTGCGAATTTGATTACTATGTGTCTCAGCGTGTTTCTCCTTGGGTTTAACCTGCCTGGGACTCTCTGCGCTTCCTGGACTTGGGTGGCTGTTTCCTTTACCATGTTAGGGAAGATTTTGAGTATAATCTCTTCAAATATTTTCTTGGGTCCTTTCTGTCTCTCTCTCATCTCCTTCTGGGACCCTTATAATGCAAATGTTGTTGTGTTTAATGTTGTCCCAGAGGTCTCTTAGGCTGTCTTCATTTCTTTTCATTCTTTTTTCTTTATTCTGTTCCACAGCAGTGAATTTCACCATTCTGTCTCCCAGGTCACTTATCCATTCTTCTGCCTCAGTTATTCTGTTATTGATTCCCTCCTAGTGTATTTTTCATTTCAGTTATTGTATTGTTCATCTCTGTTTGTTGGTTCTTTAATTCTTCTAGGTGTTTGTTCTTTAATTCTTCTAGGTCTTTGCTAAACATTTCTTGCACCTTCTCAATCTTTGCCTCCATTCTTTTCCCGAGGTCCTGGATCATCTTCGCTATCATTATTCAAATTCTTTTTCTGGAAGGTTGCCTCTCTCCACTTCATTTAGTTGTTTTTCTGGGGTTTTGTCTTGTTCCTTCATCTGGTACAAAGTCCTCTCCCTTTTCGTTTTGTCTCTCTTTCTGTGAATGTGGTTTTCCTTCCACAGGTTGCAGAATTGTAGTTCTTCTTGCTTCTGCTGTCTGCCCTCTGGTGGATGAGGCTATCCTCCACTGATACTTTTCTAAAAAGCATTTTTATTTTTGAAATTATTCCTTGGCTTGAAAGGTGTGTAAAGTTTATACAGCAGGAAACAATAGCATAACTAGTTTTTAAAGTGAATCTGTGAGCCCCAGTTTCCTAGGAAGTGGTTGTCATAGAATCATGGATTCTTAGATTTGGGAAAGACTTTTGCTTGAAAGTGTTTTACAACATCCCTGTGAAGTGGTGATTCACTCTGCTTAAAGTTCTCCTTTATCTTGTTTTCGTTGTATTTGAAATCCATATCTGAACCACTGTTAACAATTACTTTTCCCTTACACTGAGCTCCAGTTTCATAATTTCAACTTTACTAAATGTGATTCTACTCCATGGGTCTACACTCAAAACACTGTATGATTGACAGTGTTCCATTACAGATTATTTACTTTAATGTAAAATAGTATTTTGTTGGTAGCTTTTATTTAAAAAGTGGCACTGTTCTCAGTTGGTGATGTATTCTTGGCAGTTGAAAGCAATAGGAATGTATAGGGTTCGTTTGTCCTTGTTAAGTAATGGCACAAGGGATCTGTGTTTTATTTAAATATTTTCTTGGTATAATGCTTACATATTTGTTTCAAGTTGCGCGTAGACTAAAAACTTAGGTTTTCAAGCTCTCGTCAATATATTTAAGAAATAGCTATCTCTATTACAAGTTTTGATAAATTTGCTTACAAAAATTAGTCTACTGTGAAGACTGGTCCTATTGCCAGTTTTTGCCCTCTCTCCACAAATTTGCTAGATCTTTAAATAAATTTAGGTATTTTGTTTTCACTTCAAGATTACAATTTCAGAATATGTTTAACATAAGATATATAGTTCTCAAAATATACTTAATATGCATACATCTTATAAAAATTGTCTATTAACTTTTTTTTTTCCAGGGTTCATTGAAAAATCCTTAGTGATATTGACATGTTTCAAGTGACATAAATTAGCCAATGACTCGGAATGATGGATTCCCCGAAGATTGGAAATGGTTTGCCAGTGATTGGACCAGGGACTGATATAGGGATATCTTCACTCCACATGGTGGGGTATTTGGGAAAAGTTAGTGAACTTATTTTTTGCCTCAGTGCAAAGTTGGTTTTTTTCTCTCCTATTTTTAAGACTTAAATTTGGTTTTAACTTTACCAGTTAATTTTAAAAAAACTGTATCTTCCACGGAAATCTTACAGTAATGGCGAAAGATTGTTCTCTGTTTACCTCTCTATGTTTTATTGATATGTAAAAGTAGAAATAAAACATAGACCGTATAGTTTACTATTTGAAAATGTTGAATGTATTTTCAGTGACAGTTGACATTACTTTTTTTCTTGCAGATAAAACTGATGCTATCTTTAATACTTAATTTAATATTTAAAACTAGAATATATTCTTTTTGGAACAATAGCTGTATTAAAGCCTATATGCACTTCTTTTATTTGCTATCTTTAAGATATCTTGCCAGGACACTTCTAGGTGAAAATTGTACATTTTTTTTCTGGTTACTTTTCCATTTAACTTTTTGTAATTTTATACAATCTAGGAATGTCTATATTTTAATTTACTTTTTTTCTCTTTTAGAATTATGATTCATCTAAAGTACCGTCAGATGGGTATTGCCCTGCTTGTAGGACGAAGGGAAAGTTAAAAGCCTTAAAGACTTACCGAATTAGTTTTCAAGAATCTGTCTTTTTGTGTGAGGATCTGCAGGTAAAGTATTAATCTTAGATAGTATTGAAGTTTTCGCCTTTTGCTTTTTTCTTCAGTGTTTAAATTTGTACTCATTTTTTAGTTTTTAGACTGTATGTTTTTAATATGTAGTTAGTCTCTAGATCTGTCTGGTATGTAATTTTAAATATTTTATTTTGCCACTTGATTTCCTGAGTCATTACATGAAGATGTTTGTTTTTATTGTCATTAGACTTGTGAGAAGAGAGAATATATTTCAAGATTTTTTTTTTAAACCTTGTGGAGGTCCTTTTAGCTGTTGTTATTCTCATGTGTTGTTTATTAACTTTGGGACTTACTGAAAAGGTTATTAATCTCTAAGTATTATGTACATAAGGCTCTAAATATCTTAGAATTATAGTAATTTGTACCCACTGGCACAACTTTTTACACAGGAGCTCGTTAAATTCCATAATGCTCTATATCTTACTGTACTTGACAACTTATGAAACTGTCATATACATACTTAATTCTCAAAACTTTGCAAGGTAGGTATTTCCATGTTATGAATAAGAAAACAGATGCAGAGGGTTTAGGAACACCACATCTTCATAAAGCAGCAGAGCAGTGATTGGAATACAGTCATCTAATTTCAGATATGTATTATTCCAGGTAAACTAGCAGTTTATCAGAATCCTTGGAAAGCTTTTTAAAAATTTCTGGGTCTCACCTAGATGCTTATTGAATAGAGTTGGCCCAGAGTTCTGTAGTTTTATAACTTTTATAAACTGTCTGATGACCAGCCAGTTTTGGAAAATACTAGACTATATTATATTGTTGGTGATAGATACTTTTGTTGGGTAACACTTAAAGAAAATTTCAGGTATTCTTACAAATAGAAATAAATTATTTTTTTGCATTTATGCAATAAATATTTATTTGTGTGTCACCATGTTGGCACTGTTCCAGATGCTAGGATACAGTGAATAAAACAAAAATTTCTTGCTCTCAACAAGGCTATATACTAGATTGGGAAAGAAAATAAAAAAGGAAAGCATACTTTTTTGTGTGAGGTAATGAAAAGTGCTGTAGAGAAAAATACAGCCACAGGGACTGGAGTATCAGAGAGTGGGTAATTTGCAATTTTAAATAAAGTATAGGAGGAAACTGTTAATTGAGAAAGTGACATTTGAGCAAAGATCTGAAAGAGATGAAGAGGAACAAGTCCTGCGGATACCTGAGGAGTGAGCCTTCCAGGTGGGGAGAGTAGCAGACACAAGGTCCTGAGAGAGCAGAGGCTGCCTGTCCACATTTGTGCTACTGCAGGGAAACCAGCAGAGCTGGATCGGAGTGAGTGAAGCAGAATAAGGGAAGATGGGATGGATCCAGTAAAGCCTTGTAGGCCATTTGCTGGCTTTTACTATGAAATAAAGAACCATAGTAGGGATTTTGGCAGAGGAGTGACATGATCTGATTTTCATGTTGAAAAAAATGTGATGGGCAAGATCTGAAGCAGGGAAATGGTTGGAAGGCAGTTGTAGTATTCCAGGGATAACAAGTAGCGGCCAGGTTGATGAGGCATGGTTGGATTCTATAAGTATTTTGATAGTTAAAAGGATATGCTGAAAGAGTAGGGTACATGGTAGGAAAGGGAGGAATCAAGGATGATCCCCAGATATTTGGCTTGAATAACTGGAAGAATGGAGCTGCCGGTTGCTGAACTGAGAAAGACTTTGGGAAGAGGAAGATCTGGGGGAAAGATCAGGAGATCAGGAGCAATCAAGCTTGAGGCATCTATCTAATAGCTGGGTATATGGAGTAAACAGTTGGATCTATGTGTCTGGTGTTAGGTGGAGAGTCTAAGATTGGATATATACATTTGGGAGTCATCAGCAAACTTACATGAACTTACATGGTTCAGTAAGTAATTGAACCATGAGGCTGGGTGAGTTTACCAAGAGTGTGGATAAAGAGTTGCAAAACTGAGCTGGAACACTCCAGCATTAAAAAGTTTGAGAGGTGAAGTGGAGCCAGCAAAGAAGTGAGAGACGTGGAGAGTGAGGTAGGCGTAATCTCAGGAAGGAAAGTATATTGTCCTGGATGTCAAGTGAAAAAATACTTAATGAAGGAAGGAATGATTTACTGTCAATTCCAGTGAGAACTCAAGGTGGCTGAGGACTCAACTCACCATTGACTGGAGTGTCATGGGGGGTCCTTGCAGGCCTTGATTAGAGTAGTTTTGGTAAAGTAGTAGTGGTAAAAGCCTGATTGGACTGAGTGATGGAAAATGGGAGAGGAAGAATTGAGAAATATAGACGTGAGGTAGTACCCGGAGGGAACAGTTTTACTTTTGTTTGTTTTTAAGTTGGGAAAAACAACAGCATGTTTGTATGCTGGTTATATCCAATGGAGAGGGAAAAATAGGAGAAAGTGTCACAGAATTGCTGGAGGGATATCCCTAGAGCAAATGACAGGCTCTATTGCACAAGGGGAGGGCTTGACTTTAGGAGACTTGACAGCTCAGCTCATCTGTAACACCAGACTCTACAGAGTTTACTAATTAACTAGCTCAGCATAAAGTTATAGAATTGTGAGCACTGGAAAGAGAGAAAAATAAAACTTACTGATTCTAGAAGAAAATTACTTTTTTCCCTCTTCTGAACAATACGTAATATTTCAGTAGAGTTCTTTAACCAAGGACTACCAGAATAGAGAAGTCTCTGTTCTCAGAACAGTGGTTTTAACTATTATGGTTAGATGTGGTTTTTCTGCATTTTTAGTTTTTGAAGCATTCTTTTTTAAGCAATGAGGAAAAAAAAGTAACCAAGAGTTTCAAGTATATACTTTGCAAATGTAAAAAAAGAACTTTAGAGTAATTATTGATCTAGTTTTTAGAAAATGTTCTCATCATCAGTAAGAGCCCAGTGTATTTTATGAAGTACATTGGTTTACACCAGGAGTCAGCAAACTCCTTGTATATTACCCACTGGCTAAGAGTGATTTTTTGTTGTTGTTGTTGTTTTTAATTAAGTAGGGGTGCTGGTGGGATGTGCACACCATGATTTTGACTCTGCTTGAGAATGGTAAAGGTTTTTTTAAAATTTTTTGCCTTTAAAAAAAAAAAGTAAAAATTTTTTTGTTAAAAAAAACATAAAATTTACCATCTTAACTTTTTTTTTTTTTTTTTTTTTTTTTTTTTGGCGGTACACGGGCCTCTCACTGTTGTGGCCTCACCCGCTGCGGAGCACAGGCTCCGGACGCGCAGGCTCAGCGGCCATGGCTCACGGGCCCAGCCGCTCCGCGGCACATGGGATCTTCCCAGACCGGGGCACGAACCCGTGTCCCCTGAGTCGGCAGGCGGACTCTCAACCACTGTGCCACCAGGGAAGCCATCTTAACCATTTTTTTTTTTTTTATAAATTTATTTATTTATTTATGGCTGTGTTGGGTCTTCATTTCTGCGCAAGGGCTTTCTCTAGTTGCGGCAAGCGGGGGCCACTCTTCATCGCAGTGCGTGGGCCTCTCACTGTCGGGGCCTCTCTTGTTGCGGAGCACAGGCTCCAGACGCGCAGGCTCAGCAATCGTGGCTCACGGGGCCAGCTGCTCCGCGGCATGTGGGATCTTCCCAGACCGGGGCACAAACCCGTGTCCCCTGAGTCGGCAGGCGGACTCTCAACCACTGTGCCACCAGGGAAGCCATCTTAACCATTTTTAAGTGTACAGTTCAGGAGTGTTTGCTATATTCACATTGTTGTATAACATATCTCTAGAACCTTTTCATCTTGCGAAACTGAAATTCTGTACCCGTTGAATAACAACTTCTCCCTGTAGCCCTGGCAACTACCATTCTACTTTGTCTCTATGAATTTGACTACTCTAGGTACCTCATATAAGTGGAATCATACAGTTTTTGTCTTTTGTGATTTTACTTAGCATAATGTCCTCAAGGTTTATCCTTATTGTCGCATATGACAGGATTTCCCTTTTTAAGGCTGAATGACATTCTATTGTATGTATATACCACGTTTTCTTTATCCATTTGTTTGTCCATGGACATTTGGTTTGCTTCTACCTCCTGGCTATTGTCAATAATGCTGCAGTGAATATGGGTGTGCAAATATCTCTTTGAGGTTTTGTTTTCAATTTTTTTGGATGACTCTGAATACAAAATTACTGCTATTGATTAGTGTTCTCTGTCTTCTGATGTGTGGTAGGACTAAGGAAATAACCTCAGGGTATAAAGTTGAGGGTCAAGTTGTTAGTTGATGGTGATTGCACAGCTAGTTGGTAACAGAAAAATCAAGAACTTGTCCCGTTAAACTAAAGAATTTCAAAGTAAGTACAATATTATGCATATAGTGTTCGCTTGTATAGAAAATGCTATACTTTAAATGAGAGCATTTCAGTTAGTTGTTGCTGTGAAGTGAACCATCTCAAAACTTAGTCACTAGAGTAACTTAATGGCTTCACTTATGATTCTGTGGGTTGACAAGGCCGTTCTTACACTTCACATACTGTTGGCTGGGACAACTAAAATGTACACATGGCAGGCTGTGGATGCTAGCTGCCAGCTGGGAACTCAACTCAGGTAGTCAGCCAGGATCTCACTTCTTTTCCATGAGGGTCTCTCGGTGAGGCTAACTGGGATCCTTACAGTGTGATGGCTGGGACTAAGAAAGATTGTTCAGAAAGAGGGCTCCCAGAGGGCAAGCCCAATAAGCCAGTGCTTATGAAGCATGTGCATCCTGGTTGCTAATGTCCCATTAAAGCTAGTCACGTGGCCAAGCCTGAGGCTGTGTGGCAGGGGGCTGACTGTACAAGGGCATGAGTGTCTGGAGGTATAGTTCTTTAGTTCACTAGAGGCCACCAAGGGAGCAATCTACCATACTTGTGTAGAAGAAAGCATATTTTAAATGAGGGCACACAGTATATAGATTTCTTGCAGTTGTCTTGTAAAATATTTTACTAGTTTTCAAACTTAGGGGAAATTCATTGATTATTTTAGTGATTTGTTTACTCTTGATATTTGCCTGCAATTGTGTTCATGCATGGTGAAGTTATTAAAATTCAGCCAGTTTGATTCTTAGACCCAATATGGTGTAAAATTGATATGCTGATATGCTCTCAGATTAATACTCAGTCTCAAAACTGAGAAACAATACAGATTACTCTGTACGACTTTATTGGTTTGAAAATACTTTTCTAGTTTTTAATGCTATGCAGTGTACCTGTCTTAAAAAGAATAATACACTCATAAAATGTTGGAATTTTTAATTCACTCAACATTAGATTCTTTATTAAAGCAAAATTATGTATGTTTTCCTTGCTAGCTTACTCTAGAGTAACTCAGATTAAACCCTTGATTGTTCAAATTAGCTAGGAAAAATTACTCTTTTGGGGATGAAATTTTTGATTAAATAGCTGTTTATCCCTGGCTCCTTCAAATTTAGATTGATAATATTATATACCCTCTCATGTCAAATTAATGCTCAAATTTTATACATATTTTTCATGATATAGAATCTGTGAAGTTAAAGCTTGAGCTTATTTGAATTTTTAGTTTTTGTTATTTTTTTCTTTCTAGTGCATCTATCCCTTGGGCTCTAAATCACTTAATAACTTAATTACTCCTGATTTGGAAGACTGTCACACTCCAAATAAGCCTCAAAAAAGAAAGATCGTGGAAACCAACTATAAAGATTCACCTCTTTTAGCAAATTCCAAAAAGACTAAAAATCATAATGGTATTGATGGTGAACAAGTTTTGAACAGTAAACATAATGAAGAAGAGTATAATGAAACCTCATCAGACTTACCTGGTTTACTACACGGTGGTCAACAGAATCCAATTAGGACAACTGATTCCTTGGAGCAGAATGAGATTTTGGAAGCTGATATTGTTGACATGCCTGCTGAAGAAGATTCTACTATGGTTGATGTTTCTGGAACTGGAGGGACTTCCCCTCAAAATGAAGGATGCACGTCTGAACTGGAAATGCCGTTGGAGAGCAAGCATACCTCATTTTGCCAGACTTCATGTGTCCAATGGAAAAACGCACATGCCCTCTGTTGGTTAGACTGTATCCTGTCAGCATTGGTGCACTTGGAAGGGTTGAAAAACACTGTGACTGACCTATGCTCTAAAGAGGAGTCTGTGTTCAGTCGGTTGTTTACCAGGTATAATCAAGCCAATGAGTTTCTGCACACCAGTCAGTTGGATGGAGTTAAAGGTTAGTAATAACATTTTATTTCTCTTTAATTTTTAAAGAGGTTAATGTTGAACGTTGTCTTGTAGCACGCAAAAAGGTGCCATCAGTAGCTTTTGTTTTACGTAGAACCTCGGAGCAAGGAGCACAGGGACCGAGTCTGTCTTGAAGCTTGAGTGAACACCAGTTGTGTTATCATGACTTCCCAAAAGGCAGTCTTTTTCAAAAACTAAGGGTAAAGAATAAAGAGGCTATGGCTGTATCTTAGCTGTCAGGGTAATGGTGGTCAACATAGAGTCCATCAAAGTACAACTTTAAGTTTTTGAGTTGCCGTAAAGCAGAATAAAGAAGTAAATACAAACAATCCATAATTCCACAACTCCCCAAAAATCTCTTTTCACAGTGAGGGCTATATTTTTATTTTCTATAAAATAGGATACCCATGAACCCAAGATAAATTAAAATATTTCCAGTGACTTGCATCTACCTATGTGTTCCTCCACATCCCATCATCTACCTCCCCCAAAGTTAATCATTATCCTGAAATGTGTTATATCGTTTCTTGTTTTTTAATAGTTTTTCCTACATATATATGGCTAAGCAATATATTGCCTAATTTAATGTTTTGAACTTTATAAAAAAAGACATATGTACAGTATTTCTTCTGGGACTTTCTTTTCTTTTTATAAAGATTTATCTGTGCTGCTCCTTGTGTTTGTGTTTCATTGATTTTTATTGCTATATAATATTTCCAGTTCATAAGTATATCAGTTTGTAAGTACATAAGTGTATGTATTCATCTGTCATTGGGTTGTTTTTTTGCAATTGTAAATACTGCTGCTGTGACTATTCTTAGGCAAGTCTCCTGGGGCACAAGAGTTTTTCTTGGATATACCATAGGATAGGCTCTGAGTTCAGATTTACTAGATAATGGCTAATGGTTTTTTTTCCGAAGTGGTTGTACCAGTCTACTCCCATTAGCAATGTAGAAGAGATCTTCCTAATCCATATTTCCTCCGTAGGTTTTTTTCACACGTGGTGATTTTTGCAATTTGAATGATATAAAATGGTTTGTGGTCTTGATGTGCTTTTCCCAGATTTTAAAGAGGTTGAACAGCTCTTTGTATGTAGATTGACCCTCTGTTCCCTCTGTGAAGCCTGTTTGTGTCTTATCCCGGTTTGTTGTATTGTCATGTTCTTATTGATTTGTGTGAGTTTTTATATGTCCTTGTTGCTCTGTTTATTCAGACAGGTTACTGAATCTCCCAGTTTGTATCTCATGTTTCTACTTTTTTAAAGATATCTTTTGATGACAGAAATTGTTAATCTTTCCTTGTATAGCTAGTAATGTCTGTGGTTTTAAGAAGAAATGTTTCCTTTCTCCAAGATCAGAAAGTCATTTACCTCTGTTTTCACTGAGAAGTCACAGAGCTTTGCTTTTTACATTGAAATTCTTAGTTCAACTGGAGGTAATTGTGTCTGGTATGTGGTAACAGTTCATTTTTTTCCATTGCATAGCCAGTTTTCCTAGCTCCACCTTTTTCCTCAATTGACCTGCCATGCCCCCTTTGTCATATAACATTCTACGTATGTGTGCAGCTGTTCCTAAACTCTGTTTTGTTTTCTTGGTCACTTTATCTGTCCCTGCACCAGTACCACACTATTTTAATTATTAGGGCATTTTAGGTCTTGCTATCCTCATCTTTATTCAACTTGACTTTGATCATGCAATCTTTTTTTTTTTTTTTTTTTTTTTTTTTTTTTTTTGTGGTACACGGGCCTCTCATTGTTGTGGCCTCTCCCGTTGGGAGCACAGGCTCTGGACGCACAGGCTCAGCGGCCATGGCTCACGGGCCCAGCCACTCCGCGGCATGTGGGATCTTCCTGGACCGGGGCCCGAACCCGTGTCCCCTGCATCGGCAGGCAGACTCTCAACCACTGCGCCACCAGGGAAGCCCCCCATGCAATCTTTTATATAGATCTTATACATTGTTTCCCCATTGTTGACTATTTTTCTGTCTCTGTACCAATGCCATACTCTTTAATTATTATGGCTTTTGGGGTTTTGGTAGGTGGAGAATCCTAACCTTTATGCAGTTTGACTTCGGTTGTGCAACATTTTACTTTATTAGTATACTCTTATACATTGTTTCCCCATTGTTAACCATTCAGGCTACTTACCATTTTTTTTTTTTGCTATTATGTGTAAATACCATGGCAGATATCCGTGTATTCTTTGAATCTATTGCTGATTATACCCTAGAAGGGATGTTAAAATATTTATATTTATATAAAGAGTAGCCCCCACTGGCTGCAACTAGAGAAAGCCCATGCACAGCAACAAAGACCCAACACATCCAAAAGTAAATAAATAAAATAAATAAATTTATATTTAAAAAAAGAAGGGGATCCCCTTGGGGATCCTTTAAAAAAAAAAAAAAGAGTCTTTCTAAATGGCTTTCCGGAAGGGTTATACCAACATAATAATTCCATTTTCATATGTAGAAATAAACATCCCAGAACACTCTAATCACCTTTGCATAGAAACGTTTAAAAAGTTGTAAGTTTTTTAGATAAAAAATATTTTGTTTCCATTTGAGTTTCTTTGAGATTGAATTTTTTTGCAATTTTAAAATTCAGTTTCTCACAAGCATATTTGCTTTCACCTTTTCTCTTTATTTCTGTTTTCTATAATTATAGAAACCCCAGTACTGAGTTGTTGACAGTTGGTTGTTGTAGAAGAATATACCTCATTCAAATTTTGACTTGAATATTAAATTAGTATTAACTTTTTATTTTAATATTATATTACTTTTTTACAAGATAATTGTAGTTTTTACAATATAGTTGTAATTACATTTGTTCAAGCTACATTACTTTGGATTGTAAGTTTTCTCTTTTCTTCAGTGTGGTCAAATAACAAAAATTCTGGTTAATGCTTACTTCATATTACAGAAGACTCCAGATGTTTTCATGGTGAAACATATAAGCAGAGTGTGATCAGGCTGTATGAATTATTTATTCATAAGAGATTTGAGTGAAAAGATCTGTTTGTAGCTTAAAAGTAACTAGAGTCAGATGCATATGGCGGTTTTTATTCAAAATAATTTTCTTATTAAACTTAGGTAGTTTCCTGCCAGAGTAATTGCATCTTGAGGACTTTTACCCTAAAGAAATGATGAAAAACATGGACAGGTGTGTGCCCAAAGATGTTTAACGTGATAATATTTATAATAGTAAAAAAAGAAACAACTTAAATGTCCAGCAATAGGGAATGGCTAATAAAACTATGGTTCAGTCAGAGTGTAATTACTAGCCTGCAAATTTTTTAATGAAGCAGATTTGTGTAAAAAAAAAAGCAGAATGTAGAATTGTATGAAATGCGATGATGTCATTGAAGACCCTTCATTGGGAAATAATCATGACTTTATTGAGACTCCTTATAAATTTGTCTGCTCCTGTGATCTAGTTAAGTTCAGTAAAAGTTAAACAGAGAGGATTAAATGGTTAGATTTTGCCTCTAGCGTAAGTAATAATTTCATGAAAAGAGAGAGCTTCAGCTGTTTCAGAGATGGGCAAACTATCTGAAAGTGTGGCTCTTTAGCTAGGCCTGTGATTATTTGGATGAGAAAGACTTGCACTGAGATTTTACTCAGGCAGAATGATGTTGAGCCAGGCAGTTGGTACTAATGATATTGTGCTGTTCACACACACTGAGGGAATATATGGTATACCACAGAGAGAGGAAGAAGAATGAAGGAATTTTGTATTTTCCATTTTTGTCTCTGCAAAATTTGTTGACTCTGGTAAACTTTCATTTTGGTAATGTCTTAATTGTCTGTAGAAAGAAATAGGTTGATGAGAAATTGATAACGTTCTGTATTCTATTATCAGATGGAGATTGTAAAAAACTTCCTTCTGAAATATTTGCAAAGATAGAGACCTGTCTGAATGAAGTCAGAGATGATATTTTTATTAGGCTTCAGCCTCAGCTTAGGTGTACATTAGGTAAGTAATTTATGGAATTTAATTGTATTACTCATCTACCATAAAGACATACTTATATCAAAAGGAAATAAAATACTGTTTTACTACTTGGGATGATCAGATTCTTGGAATCTGATCATTTCATCACTGGTTAAATCATTCGTGGATGGAGGTGTTCTATATAAATATGCCGGCATGTGTCCCACCCCTTCAGCGTGGATGCAGTTCTCAGACCCAGCTGAATACTCACGGGGTACACCCTCAGTTGCTTTCCCAATACTGTCCCCCAGTAGACTACTCCAGCGTTTTCAACCTTGACTGACTGTGCATTAAAAAAGCACCTAGGGCACTTCCCTGGTGGCGCAGTGGTTGAGAGTCCGCCTGCCGATGCAGGGGACACGGGTTCATGCCCCGGTCCGGGAAGATCCCACATGCCGCGGAGCGGCTGGGCCCATGAGCCATGGCCGCTGAGCCTGCGCGTCCGGAGCCTGTGCTCCGCAACGGGAGAGGCCACAACAGTGAGAGGCCCGCGTACCGCAAAAAAAAAAAAAGCACCTAGGAAGTTTAAAAGTAAATAACTAGTGCTGGGGGCCCATTATATAAGAATCTGAGGATGTAGTTCAAGTATCAGTAATTTTTAGAAGCCTCCATGTGATTCTTATGGACGGATGGGGTTGAGAATCTCTGGTCTACACCAACCATAGTAATTCTATTTCCCCTGCTAGTGATTGGTTTAGGAATGGACATATGGTACAATTTTAGCCAATGGAATATGAGGAGATATATCCTGATGACCTTTTGGGAAAGTTTTCTTACTTTTAAAAAGGGCATAAGAATGAGACCCGCTTTGTCCTTTATGAATTGTCTTTTGGCCTCTGGGAGCCGAGTGGAACAGGGGCGCTAGAGTCTCCAGGTCTTTATAAAATTTTTTTGTATTGCAAAAAGGAGCTGGTAGTGATTATTTTTTTGAGGGGGTGCCTTTTGTTTTATTTCTCTTTATGTTTTATTTCTCTTTATCTTTTTTTTTTTTTCCTGCCACACGGCTCGCAGGATCTTAGTTCCCCGACCAGGGATTGAACCCAGGGCCCCAGCAATGAAAGAGCTGAGTCCTAACCACTGGACCGCCAGGGAATTACCATATTTCTCTTTATCCTTTTTTTTGAAGTCTATTTTTTAAAATTTTTATTTATTTTTGGCTGTGTTGGGTCTTCGTTGCTGCATGTGGGCTTTCTCTAGTTGCAGCGAGCGGGGGCTACTCTTCATTGCAGTGCGCGGGCTTCTCATTGAATGGCTTCATTTGTTGCGGAGCACGGGCTCTAGGCACGCGGGCTTCAGTAGTTGTGGCACGTGGGCTCAGTAGTTGTGGCTTGCAGGCTCAGTAGTTGTGGTGTGTGGGCTTCTCATTGCGGTGGCTTCTCTTGTTGCGGAGCACGGACTCTAGGCATGCAGGCTTTAGTAGTTGTGGCGCACGGGCTTAGTTGCTCCGCGGCATGTGGGATCTTCCCGGACCAGGGCTCGAACCCTGCATTGGTAGGCGTATTCCCAACCAGCGCGCCACCAGGGAAGTCCCTCTCTTTATCCTTGTATTAACTCTTCAATTAACATTGTGTTGTAGTAGCTGAATGTATGATACTCCTATTAGTGTAATACTCCTGTTAAATTATGTAAAATATCAATGCCTTCAAGTTTTTCTCTCAACAAGTGGCATTTATTTCATCAGACCCAGATAGTGTAGCTGGAAGCAGTGTCTTTTTTGCATGGTTGTATCCCCTATTTCTTTGTCCCACAGTTTTGTCCCCTAGTTTTACTATTTTGTTTTTTTTTTTTTTTTTTTTTTTTTTTTTTTTTTTTTTTTTTTTTGCTGTACGCGGGCCTCTCACTGCTGTGGCCTCTCCCGTTGCGGAGCACAGGCTCCGGACACACAGGCTCCGCGGCCATGGCTCGCGGGCCCAGCCGCTCCGCGGCATGTGGGATCTTCCGGGATCGGGGCACGAACCCGTGTCCCCTGCATCGGCAGGCGGACTCTCAACCACTGCGCCACCAGGGAAGCCCTACTATTTTGTTTTTTATGAACTCCTACATATATAAGTTTACTCTGTTCTTATAAACTGATTTTCCATATGCCAGATCTTTGGCATTGCCTCCTCTAGGACTGAAGGGCTATTCTAATTCATCATCAGGTGGGATCTCAGATGGGATGAATATTCTTTTATTCTTTTTATCAAAGTATGATTTACATATAGTAAAATCCTTTTCAGATGTATACAGTTGTGTTACCATTTCCACAATCAAAATATAGAACAGTTCTATCACCATGAAAATATTCCCCTGGCTCCTTTATGGTCAGCCCCTTTCCTTACCCCCGATCACTGATCTGTTGGGTGGATACTCATTTCAAAGGAACCTTTTTCATAAGATTGCCAGAGTGTAGACTGAGGGGCTCCCGTGTTGCATTTTGCAGGTATCATTTCCCTCCTAGAGTGACCTGAGATGTTTTATTCAGGTTCCCTACTCCAGTTCCCAATTGAATTAAAGAGTGGTTTCTTCCCCAGTCTGAATCATCACTCTTCTTATCCCTGCTAATTGTATTTACAAGGTGGCGTCTTGCTCCATTGCTACCTTGGGTCTGGGATTTGTAAATTTGTGCACTCATAGCCATTGGGCATGCATACAGCTCCTCCAATCCAGTAGAATCCTCTCATTTGTGTTTGTACTACTCAGTCAGCAGTGAGAGGTGCTGCATTAGAGGCTAAGATCTTACTAATGAAATCTTTGTTTCAGGGAGCACTTTAGAGTCTTATAACGTATGTGTCCTCATTCTGAATATTAACGTGTATTTTAAAGTACTAAAGAAAGAGAAGTGGAATCTGTATTGACCCAGAATGTTTGTTAAATTTTTAAGGTCGGCCAGCTACTTCCTCGTTTTGATTATTGTTTTTAAAAAACGCATTGTAAACTGTCCTCTCTGCTCTCCCTCCCCACAGTTTAAGAAATATAACATTACAAATACAACTGAAGCCCTTTTTGTACTCTTCCCCAATTCTTCCTTACCTCCCCACAAAGGTAACTACTATCTTCAGTTTGGTGTTTTCTTTCCCTCTAATGTGTATATTTCTTTCTTTTTTTAAAAAAAGGAAAAAGCTGTTATTGTTATGGTTTCTACTTATTTATGTAAGTGTAAAGAGTAAGTTAGCCTTTGAGTGTTGTGTACCAGTGTAAGGATAGACAGACCACTAGAACAGAATAGAAAGTCCAGCTCAGAACCCTCCCCGTTTGGTTACTTCATAACCATGATGGAGGTACTGATGCAGGTAGGTGGGGAAAGAAAAGGCCATCCAGGAAACGGTGCTTGGGACAGTAGTTTCCTGATACAGGGGGAAAATTAGATCCCTACTTCACACCATAATTAGAAAGAAACTTCAGCATATTTAAAAGCCTAAACATGAAAAGCAGAGTTGTAAAACTTTGGAAGAAAATATAGGTGAATATTTTACCACTCAGTGGGGAAGAATTTCCTAAATAAGATACATAAAAGAAGAGATTGGTGACTGTGATTACATTAAAGTTTAAAACCTCTGGGCAAAGATAGAACAAAGAAATAATACCCAGGATATCTTACAAAGAACTCCTGTACATCAGTTAAAAAAAAAAAAAAAGACAAAAACTGATAGAAAAATGGCCAGAAGACATTAATGAGAAATTAACAGAAGAGGAAACTTGAATAGCTAGACAGCAAGGAGTCCCTGAAAGGTTTGCATCCTGGTAGTAAACGAAGGTACTTTAGGGAAATATGCAAACTAGGTACAGATGATCCCCATCTTTCAATGGTCTGACTTTTGATTTTTTGAGTTTACAATGATGTTAAAGAGATAAATGCATTCAGTAGAAACTGCACTTTGAATTTTGATCTTTTCCTGGGCTAGTGGTAAGTGGTATGATACTTGTGATGCTGGGCAGTGGCAGTGAGCTGCAGCTCCCAGCCAGCCATGCAGTCATGGGGTAAACAACCGATACACTTACAACCATGCTGGACCCAGACCACCGTTCTGTTTTTCACTTTCATTATAGTATTCAATAAATTATATGAGATATTCAATACTTTATTTAAAAATAGGCTTTGTATTCAATGATTTTGCCCAACTGTAGTCTAATGTTAAGTTTTCTGAGCACATTGAAGTTAGGCTGGGTTAAGCTGTGATATTCAGTAGGTTAGGTGTATTAAATGCATTTTCGACTTAATGATATTTTCAGCTTACAGCATAAAGGTTTATTGGGACCTAACCCTATCATAAGATGAGGAAGATCTGTAGTTGGGTAGGAGTTGGCGATAAGGTACTACAGGCAAAGAAACCACTTATCTAGGGCTTCCCTGGGGGCTCAGTGGTTAAGAAGCCACCTGCCAATGCAGGGAACATGGGTTCGAGCCCTGGTCCGGGAAGATCCCACATGCCACGGAGCAACTAAGCCCGTGCACCACAACTGCTGAGCTTGTGCTCTAGAGCCCGCGAGCCACAACTACTGAGCCCGTGTGCGACAACTGCTGAAGCCCGCAAGCCTAGAGCCTGTGCTTCGCAACAAGAGAAGCCACCACAATGAGAGGCCCATGCACCGCAGTGAGGAGTAGCCCCCGCTCGCCGCAACTAGAGAAAGCCCGAGCACAGCAACGAAGACCCAACGCAGCCATAAGTCAATCAATCAATCAATAAACCACTTAACGAATTTAGGCTGGAGGTTCTAAAAATTAGAATTAGGTATTGGCATTATATGTTCTCTAATAGGATGCTTTATACCCATAAAACTTATAATCCAAGGAAAAATAATTAAGATCAATTTAGGAGCTATGTAAATTATCTAAAATGATCTGTAATCATGTAACTTACTTAACTGTGTTTTGAGCTCTTTCATGATATTTTGATTCATTGAAAACTTCATGTATTTTCAGACCTAAAGATTCTATGTCGTCATGAAATATAAATTATTTGCTTTTTCACTTAATACTTAGTTACAATAGAGTCAGCATTTAAAGGCTGATAACGGATTACAAACTCACGTTACACTGTGCACTGTTTATGCGTCTGATGTTGCATCTGTTCATTTTTAGGGGATTGATTTGTATTTATTTCTGTTTATAAAAAATATTTTGGGGCCTCCCTGGTGGCGCAGTGGTTGAGAGTCCGCCTGCCGATGCAGGGGACACGGGTTCGTGCCCCGGTCTGGGAGGATCCCATATGCCGCGGAGCGGCTGGGCCCGTGAGCCACGGCCGCTGGGCCTGCGCATCCGGAGCCTGTGCGCCGCAACGGGAGAGGCCACAACAGTGAGAGGCCCGCGTACCGCAAAAAGAAAAAAAAAAAAAAAATTTTGTTTTATGTTTTTTGTACAAAAATAGCTGTGGGACTATACCACAAAGGTGACTATTAAAATAGCCTTTGTGACCACCGACATTTATAGAGTGTGCTTAGGCAATAAAACCCACTGTTCTGCCTTTTGGTCCTGCCAAGGTGACTCCTGGCTGTGTTCCAGGCAACTGTAGTTCCAGGCCAGGGGGAGAACTGAACCACGGAAGTGAGACTGTCCCAGGGGACGGAGAGGCTAGAAGGACTCGGGTTCTTTCTCAGGCCAAATCAGTAAGGCAGCATCTAAGCTCCCTGGAGGATAGGAAGGAGAGAAACCAATTGGAGGATGAATGTTAAGAGGAGAATATAAATCCTCCTACTAACTTGCTTGCTGGTCTCTAAATTGGAAAACAGAATCCACAGTTGGGTTTTTGTTTTAATGACAACAAAATTCAGATCTTCTTTAGCCTTAAAGTTGTTGACATTTAATTTTAATTGTTAAAAGATTAAGAAGAGTAGTAGGTAAGGAGTCTGGAGATTTGAATCTGGTCCTCTAAGCCTGGTTTGTCATGCCCTCACCACATGTAGAACAAGAGAGTCAGAATAGAGATGGCTTTTTAATGGTTTTGTCCAGCTCTGAAATTATTATCGTACAGTGTCACCAGTCATATTACTTTTAGTATCTGTACCAAACAAACCTGTATATATTTTTGCTTTGTTTTTATAATACTCTAGGGCTGTTATAGTTCTGAGGATATTTTTTCCCTGAGAAAACCTAAAAAGATCTGAGGAGACAGTATTGAGCCTTTTCTATCTTTTGTCTTAAGAAGTTTTCATAAGTGTCCACCAAGACGAATGAAAGATACTGAGTGTTAATTAAATCTTTATGATGGACATTTTTAGAAAATGCTTTGAAAACTTCCCTTGCCCAACTGTGAATAACTTACTCTGTCGTACATACATATTCACATATATTCACACTGTGAATATAGTGAGAAAAGACAACAATTTGTACTCTTGGTTTATCTTTTTTCAGTTAATTATGAGCAATAATTTTTTGTTTCTTCTTCAAGGTGATATGGAAAGCCCTGTGTTTGCATTTCCCCTGCTCTTAAAAACAGAACCCCACGTTGAGAAGCTCTTCACATATTCTTTTTCTTGGAATTTTGAATGTTCACAGTGTGGACACAAATATCAAAACAGGTTAGTTTTTCTATTTTTTAAAATGGATTCATTCTATTGAAAATGGCTCCAAGTAATAAAATTTGAAGAAAACTTGCTTCCACTTGTAGCACTGCTCCCTCTACCCTTGATAAAATTTCCCACCATATATTGACGTTTTTCCACCATTAAGGTTAAAAGGAAAATTTTGAGCCTCAGCAATTGCAATTTGCTTGCTTCTTCATACTAGAAGAGTACAAAAAAAAATGGTTTGATAGATTACTAGAAGGCATTTTCTTAAGAAGTTCTTTAGTGGGAAGGGGGACAAATGGGAACGTAGCGTGTTCCCCTGTCCTCCCCTCCCCTCTGGATTCCCTGCCGAGTCAGAATACCTCTTAGAATTCTTTGAAAAACTATGTGTGTTTTGTTTATTCCAATATTAGGGACTAGGGCTTTTGTTTGCTTGTTTTTAACATCATGGAAACTTGATTTGAGGCTCCCAGAGTCTGGTAGCGGTCCTCAGAGGTGACTTACGCTTTCCCATTCCTTCCCTTAGTCCCATGAAAGACCAGCCATCACCTTCCATCAGCCTTCCACACGTGAGCCGTCCCAGCCGTCCTTTCTACTCCCCTGATGCCTCTAGGTGAGGATTAGAGGGATCATGACTGTTGTACATGACCCTGAGATTGGTACTTGGGAGGAGCATGGAGAAGAAAGAAGCTGCAAATTTATTTTGCCTCCATACACCTACCACATAAATAAGGAGGGAAATTAGGTTTTAGAAGAGGAGTCAGGGAGAGAAACTTCATCAGGCATGATACCCTCACTTTCTCCATATATGAGAAAGTCTCTGGCTGGCTGGCCTTTCCTCTTTTCTGAAAGTCAACTATTAGTAAACTAGAAAATTTGGAGTCTCTCCAAGTTATTAAGTAAAACTATGAGAGAAAAGTATTGCTTTAGATATGCATTATCTTAATTGAGATTATTTTTAGGTATTTAGGGATCAGTTGAGGAGAGCTGAGACTGAGAGAACACTCTAGGGAATCCAAGCTACAGAACCAGGAAACATTTGTTTTTTCACCAGTTAGCTCGAAAGTACTAGAACAGAGTAAGAATTAGCATTTCACTCATACCTAGGACTTAAATAATTTTGCGTGAGTATGAGAACAAATACCTGCTTCTAGGTCTTCTGTCATTAATTTCTGTAAATTATCTGACTTTCTCCTCATTTGACAATGTGAAAACTGAAGCTTTAAAGGGGTTAAACTGATGCCCAAGGTGACACGCTAGTAAATGGCAAAATTCAGGCTTCGGTTTTCTGTTCTCTAAGACTTTCCTGCTCACTGTGGTATACTGCCTAATCACCACCTGGATTTTAAATAATATAAATAACATATACAAGTCTGATGATTAAAATCAGCTTCATTATAGCTTTTCCAAAATCCCCATCTCAGTTGTTTGACAGCTTTTCATTGAGCGTATCCGATGTGCCAGGAACTTAACAGAAGTAACCTTTATTCTGGCCAAATTCAGACCAGTTAGTTAGGGAAATAACATATGAACATAATAGAGGACCAGTGACTTAGTCATTATTTTGATCTGTTGGCTTTGAATACAAGGTGATAAGTGCATTTTGGAGCTGTATAGAAAAAACTCTGAGAGCTCAAGGCACAGAAGCCACCAACCACTTGGGTTTGCCTTTTTCTTTTTTTTTTTTTAAGTTCTTTGTTCTAAAAGTAAAAGGAGTTATAGAGGAAAAGCTCAAATGAAGTGGCATTTTACTAAACCTATTTTCACTTAATCTGGTGGGAGAATACCCAGCAAACTCATTCATTTTTGTGTTGCTGTTTTTAGTGCCAGTTGAACAGCTTTTACTTAATTTAGAAGATATGTTCTGGAGGCAGTTAAAAACATGGTCTTTGGACTTGGACTCCCTGAATTCCTATCTCAAGTCTGTCATTTATCATCTGATGTATTTCACTTTCCTCATCTGTAAAATGGAGATAAGAATAGTAGGGCTTCCCTGGTGGCGCAGTGGTTGAGGGTCCGCCTGCTGATGCAGGGGACACGGGTTCGTGCCCCGGTCTGGGAGGTTCCCACATGCCGCGGAGCGGCTGGGCCCGTGAGCCATGGCCACTGAGCCTGCGCGTCCGGAGCCTGTGCTCCGCAACGGGAGAGGCCACAGCAGTGAGAAGCCCGCGTACCGCAAAAAAAAAAAAAAAAAAAAAAAAAAAGAATAGTACGTGCCGCTTCGATTTGTTTGGTACATGAGTGCTTAGCGCAGTGACTTGTACATAGTAAGTGCTCAGAAATGTTAGATGTCATGTGGAGCATTAACACTTATTTGCTGAGTCAAACTCCCTTTTATTAACTAAAAAATAGGAGCCTTTACTTCACGTTTATCTTTGAGAACTAAGAATTTAGCAGAAATATAATCAGTGTATTTGTTGATACCTCTATGTGGCTTTGCTTTTAAAATGTTAGCTTCCCTGATCTATTTTTAACGGCCTGTGCTTATCTCACTTATGATTTACCAGTATTTGTTACTGTTTAGAGAAGAAGGTGGTGTCTCCTAGATAATAAATAATTGCTCTTTTCAAGATATTACTAAAGCGAATCTAGTTGAGGTACAGTGTGCATCTGTAAAGATCATCTTTTTAGATGCCTATTGCTATCAAGTATTCAGGCTGAAGTGCAAATTGAGAACTTGTGTAAACTGTGAAAACAATATTCTTTCACAGCTGATATTCTTATATTTTAAGGATGAAGATAATTAAGTTGTCTCTCTTCCTGATTGTATATATTTGTAAGCGCCCCTTTTTGTTTTAGGTTGTCAATAATGGATAGCCAGAATGTGAAGTTTTTGAGTAAGGGATGAGCTCTTAATAAATTTGAAAGCCTTAGAACAGTGGTTCTCAACTATTTTTTGAGAAAAATATTTTTGGGGGGCTGTTTTTGTCCCATGGGACATTTGGCAACGTCTGGAGATAACTAGCTGCTACAGCTGGAGGCTGTTACTGGCATCTAGTGGGTAGAGGCCAGGGATGAGGCCACATATCCAGCAATGCAGAGTACTGTGCCCCACAGCAAAGAATAACCCAGTGCAAAATAGCAGTGGTACTGCTCTTGAGACACTCTGCCTTAACATTTTCTTCATCTCATAGCTGAAAAACTACAGGTAATTAATGTGGAGAGTCCTTATGAGAGCTTTACTAGAGTAGGGTTCGGGAGGAACATTGTTACATTGATTTGAGGGAATAGAAAAGTATGAATAAACAAATAAAGGAAAGCACCTTTTATTTTAGGTGTTGATTGAGTTAACATGAATGTATTTAACTTAATCAGAGTTTTGTCTTCTTTTTTTATAGATGTATGAAGAATCTGGTCACCTTTACAAACGTCATCCCTGAGTGGCACCCAGTTAATGCTGCCCATTTTGGTCCATGTAATAATTGCAACAATAAGTCACAGATAAGAAAAATGGTATTAGAAAAGTGAGTTTAAATTGCGCTACTATTTTTAGAACAAAATGAAGTGTGGATTTACTTTTTTTTTTTTCATGCGTAGAATTGAAAGTGATGACTACATCCTACTTTCAGAAGTTTGAGTTAATGTATGTCTGTGAATTGCCAAAATGATTCTCTCTATCAGGAACTCTGGCCAATAAGCAAGCTGTTCAGGCGACATACCACTGCAGAGCTGACTTAGGGTGATTGTCTGACCCCACTGTCCTACTGTCTTACCTTCTTTTGCCTTTTTCTCTCTTTAAGGATATTAAACTTCCATCTTTCTCACCTCTGCCAAGTGCCTGGAGTCATTAGAATTCTGGAATGTCCTTAATCTAATTTCAAGAACTAAGATGATTCAAAGATGAGCCATAGGCTCATCTGTCTGAATTTCCCTCTTCTTCCAGACCTCGGCCTGCTAATTCTTCATCCTTTTGTAAGCTTTCTACTGCCCTTGAGCAGATGTATCATTTTTATATTTTGCCAGCTCTTCTATTTTTTCCTCAGTGGGAGGACTGATCAGAATTATCTTTTCCAGTGTTATCAGAAGCCCCATATCTTTAAAAACTCACAGGTAAATTCCATTTTAGGCAGTTTGTCTCTCTTTTGTTAATACACTCACACACATACCTCCTCTTTAACCTTTGCTTTCAGTTGCCCTTATCTCTACATAAAGGAAATGTTTTGAGGTTTAATTTGATGTAATAAAGAACCAGTGACATTAACCTTTTCTTAACCTTTTCCTGATGCCCTTGGATGTGCCAAGAAACCTCTTAGAATCTTTCCTAAAGGTTTATTATCATCCAAGTAATAAATTCTCAGTTAATCTAATAGTGCCAAGACTTAAAAGGAAAAAAGAGCAGTGCCACTCCTACCCCATCTCCAGGCATCTGATTTTTTTTTAATTTTATTTATTCACTTATTTAATTTTTTAGCTGCATGGGGTCTTCGCTGCTGCACACGGGTTTTCTCTAGTTGTAGCGAGCGGGGGCTACTCTTTGTGGTGGCGCGTGGGCTTCTCATTGCGATGGCTTCTCTTGTTGCAGAGCACAGGCTCTAGGTGCCCGGGCTTCAGTAGTTGTGGCTCGTAGGCTCAGTAGTTGTGGCTCGCAGGCTCTAGAGTGCAGGCTCAGTAGTTGTGGCACACAGGCTTAGTTGCTCCATGGCATGTGGGATCTTCCCAGACCAGGGCTTGAACCCATGTTCCCTGCATTGGCAGGCGGATTCTTAACCACTGCGCCACCAGGGAAGCCCCAGGCACCTGCTTTTTAAACCTTTACGGTAGTATTTACTTTGAGATTTCAAAACAGTGTACTTATTCCACCTTTATATAGTCTTCTTTTATAGTAGTTGAGGACTAAGGGCTCTTACACCAACACCTGGGCCCCATCTCTATTTAACCTCTCCCTGTCCTTCCAATATGATTACATTTTTGGTTAAATCAGTGCTTCAGTACCTATTGTTTATTATGAATATGCATATATTCCCTCTCCAGCCAAGCAGGATATGTGGTTATGTTTCATTTCTTTTATAACTCTTTAGTTTTCCTGGAATTATTAATTGCCTGTGTTTTCACTTACTTTGTTATATAAACACTCAAATGCTTCACAGTTTTTTAAGTTCTCCTCCCCCTTTTTTTCTGGAAACCTCTCTTCTGGCTACCTTTTATCCTTCTCCAGGGTTCTAATCTATACTGGTTCCTCCCTGGGTCTGCTGCTTGGGAGTCTTCTTTTTTTTTTTTTTTTTAAAAATTTATTTATTTTATTTATTTATATTTGGCTGCGTTGGTTCTTTGTTGCTGCGTGTGGGCTTTCTCTAGTTGCGGCAAGCGGGAGCTACTCTTCTTTGAGGTGCACGGGCTTCTCGTTGTGGTGGCTTCTCGTTGCGGAGCACAGGCTCTAGGCGGGTGGGCTTCAGTAGTTGTGACGCATGGGCTTCAGTAGTTGTGGCGTGTGGGCTTTAGTGCACAGGCTCAGTAGTTGTGGCGCACGGGCTTAGTTGCTCCGCAGCATGTGGGATCTTCCCGGACGAGGGCTCGAACCCGTGTCCCTTGCATTGGCAGGCGTATTCTTAACCACTACGCCACCGGGGAAGTCCTGGGAGTCTTCTTTATACACACTTGTGGTCATTATCTCAGTATTCAGCCCAGGGCCTTACCCCTACCTTCTTCAGCATCTGTTGCCTATCAATATTGAGTCTTTAGGGGTTCTTTGGGGGCATATAAGCTCTTCTCATCAGTATCCCCACTCTGTAGCAGTCATTTCATCACTTCATTCATTCTGCTAAGTTACCATATTTCTGTTTGCTTTTTGTCTTCTAAGTATTTATTGTCTTCTCATTTGCCCATGTCTCCTTTCCCTTTTTTTGTCCTTTTGGTTTATTACCTTTTCTTGTCCTTTACTATCATTTGATAGCATTTGATTGGGGAGACAGTGGAGATATCTTTAACCAAAAGTCCATAGGCTGTCTGGGGTCCAAGCTTTGAGATTTAAGTCTTGAGGGAATCCCCACCCCCACCCCACCCTTTTATTTTTTTGACTGTGCTGCATGGCTTGTGAGATCTTAGTTCCCCAGCCAGGGACTGAATCCACACCCTCGGCAGTGAAAGCACAGAGTCCTAACCACTGGACCACCAGGGAATTCCCAGGGAATCCTTTTTTTTTGAAGTACTGTCCTTAGTGATGAATTAGAAGGGCGGCAGGAGTGGAAGTCTGTCGTCCTGCCCTGGGTCATTGAGTCACTGGAGGCTTTTTGGTATATATCATTATCACAGTGTATAGTGCTTTTTCTCAAGCCCTAACATTGAAGATAAACTCACTACTATTTTGTTTGATCAATTAATTTGTTGTATTGCAACATATAATTTTTAATTATACAAATATGTTGCTTTACTTACATTAAAGATTCATGCTCTGATCTGGAAATGTATCCAGACAGTGTTTCAATGGGAAATGTGTTTAGCGTTCTAATGAATGGGCCAACTTAAAAGCAGAATTTATAATTTGGACATTGGCTGTATTCAAAAGTAAATTGAACTAGTATGTAAAATTTCACTTAAATTTTAAAAGACAAGGTATATAAAGTCCCTGGTAATTTTTTTACTTTGAAATTTGTGTAACTTGATTGTTGGTATCTAATGGAATTTAGAAGCAAATTTAATATAGCTTTTAGGGATAACTTAAAAGTAATTGGGTCCATCATGATATCGTGCATAACTCAATCTTGTAGCATTCTAAAAACTAATAGTGTTCCCTGAACACCTTGTCTCAGGTAATCCCCATCTCTATATGTTCCCATTGGAAAAAGAGTCCATTGATAAATCTGGTGAGTCCAAATCTGCTACTTTTCTTTAAGTAAATTTGAGTAAATTGTTTAGGAATTATATCCAGAGCATGGTGACATAGACTTAGAATGTGATTTAATTTTACTTCACAGATTCTTGAAATGAACCTCTCATTACTGCCACGATCTCCTTTAGGAATCTGGTCATACACTATCCTGGATTGTCATTTGAAAAGCTCACTTACTTAAAGTTTTAACAATGATCTGTTTTTTCAACAACTATTTCTAAAGGATAGGGGAGTAGGGAGAATGGAAATAAGACATTTCTGCTCTGTGCTTATAGAGAGAGCTTTGTTAAACTGTCTAATACAATGATTTTCAGACTTTTTAAAAACAGATAAAGTACACTCTCCCCTACAAATTTTGGATGGAATACTGATATAAAAAATAGTTAAAATTATGTTTCTTAATTTAAGTCTTCATTGTTTGGCAGGAAATATTTCATTATTTGTGAGATCCTTGAACCACCTTCAGAAAACACAGTTTGTAAACCTTTGTTGAACAGTTGAGTTTTTTTTTTTTTTTTTGGCCACGCAGCATGTGAGATTCTTGTTCCCCAACTAGGGATTGAACCCACACCCCCTGCAGTGGAAGCATGGAGTCTTAACCAGTGGACAGCCAGGGAATTCCTGAACGGTTGAATTTTTTCTAAAGATGTATTTTCTTTTTTACAATTAACATGAACGAATTCTAATTCTTTGAATTATACCTAATTTTACTCATATTTTTCATTTTTTGTCATATTGCAAATTCAAACAATGGTATAATAGATCTAAAATGTAATGAGGTTTAAAAATTACATTTGCAGATTTTTTTCTGCCTAAAGCCTACATTATTACAGTTCAGAAGTACATATGTGCACATTGTTAAATATTCTTTTTCTAAAATATGAATGATTATGTTACATTAGTTGGATGAAAATCAAAAACTTGTACTCCAGGCCATTAGCACAAGACTGGCTACTTTTTGTGGAGCTGACTCAGTGTGCCCTGCTGACTTGCATAGCAGGGCAGTTAGCACAGTTACCTTGTGCTTGCTTTCTCTCTTTCCTATTTTTTCTTCTCTTCCTGAGGGTAGATCCTTATAATAGGAGGAGTTGAATCTCATGTTAGGGAGGTGAGTACAAATGGATTGTAGCTTGAAATCTCTTGTGACTCTTGGTTCCAGTTCTGTTAACCTGTCCCATCCAGTTTTTTATGGTTGAGTCAGAACCTGACTTGCTCTCTTCAGCTCTGAGCACTGTCTTTGACACTCAGGGTACTGTGGGTAGGAAGAAGTGTGAGAACAAAATCTGTTATTGCCAAGCTAGAGGTAAACTTCAACCCTCACCTGAGAGGCTGGAAATGAGACAAGCTGGAATTATGGGTAGGAAAATACCGTGACTTTTAGGGTTTAGGAGACGTAGAAAGGAAAATAAACTAGAAAAGGAGGAGGCCTATGCTTTATTTTGTTGACTCCAAGAAGCCAACGTTTCTAAGTTGTACTGTTTTAAAATTATGCCATTAAGAAATAAATGCTGCCTATTGAACATTTTCCACGCGTAAACTCACATAGAAACTAGTAAGATTGTGTAGTCTAGGGATCAACAAGAGAATGTTTTATAACTAGCCTCAGCAAATATATTGAAAAGGTAACATTTGAGGCCAAAAGAACTAAATATTAGTACTTGAAGAGGCCTGAAGCCTGCCTGTCCAGCTGTGAGAATAAATCTCTGGTTTTACTGTGGATCACTGATGCAGAGGCACAGTTTCACCTTTTAACATGTTTGAAATGGGAATACATCTAAAAGTCGATGGCATGGTATAGTTTAATTGGCAGTCTTCTTTCATAATGGTACATTTTATATAATCAGTGGCATCTCAGATCAATGTGTGGCAAAAAACAATGAGAATTTAGTGTTATGGACGGTTTTGCAGGACTTTTTATTTATTGGTACTTAAGTTTTAAAGACTTGATTATTCTCTAACAGAAAGATTGACAAGGGATAATTTACAAATTATCTCTCATCAGTTTGAATAATCTTCATTTTGGACATTGATTCAAGTTTATTTCAGCTGAATAAATTTTGGTAAGCTAAGTAAGTTTTGACAGCTGTTTAAATATTGGGAAGAGGTATTCAACATTTTTTGTAAATCCTGAGAGCTTTGTTAAATTTAATTATTTGAGGCCTATTCTGGGTTCTATTTTCTGGTTTGTTATGTTACTGTAATAATAAAATGTATCTTTGAAATTATGGATGTCTTGAAGTTTATAGTAAATCAACCATCATGTTGTATTTTCTTCTCTACTTCCTCACAAATAAACTTTTTGTAAGTAGAAAATTTAGTTTGATGGGTCTCTCTACTTCCTGAGAAAACTGAGAGAAATAGGCCAAAGCATTAGCATGTTGGGGTTTTTTAAATGTTTGTTTGAATATCTTAGGTTTGTTATTTTGTTTCACATATCACCTGTCCCATCTAACAAAGGCAATTAATTTGGGCACTTGATGCCAAGGAGAATTCTCAAAGGTCTGGATTTTTTTCTTTTGATTCTGTGAAGTAGTTTCCGAGAGATCTTCTTTAAGCCAAAGCAGCATCGCGGCTCACAGAGCAATTTTTGTTTAATGGTCTGTGTTAGAGCCTTATTGCATGATGGCTTCCAACTGTCAGTGATACCATTCTGAGAAGGGTTTACTGTTACATTCTTCTTAGAGTGAGTTCTCCATTTCTAATTAAGGCACACATCTGGAGGTTCTCAAGAAAAATCAGTGCAGTTGGCCTTGAAAATGTTATGTGTGACTTACTCACTTTAGACCATCTTTTGTACAACCAGACACATGGTATTACATTTGTTTGACTTCTTTTACCTTTCTCTCCCACAGAGTCTCTCTCATATTCATGTTGCACTTTGTGGAAGGCTTACCGCATAATGACTTGCAGCACTATTCATTTCATTCTGAAGGCTGTCTTTATCAAATAACTTCGGTAATTCAGTACCAAGCAAATAATCATTTTATAACATGGATTTTAGATGCTGATGGTAAGTGTTTAAACGTTTTTCTTTTACAATAATAGGCATGGAGACTAAACTGTAGTTTGTTCTTTTAAGACAGACTTGGCCTTGGCTCTTTTTTCTCTCTTCTTGTCCTTGCCTGTTACTGTTCCGCCCCTCTCCTCTATTCTGTCACTATGCTTTAGAATCACTCCTAACTTTTAACTTTGCTTATTTATATTAGCATATTTATGGGTATACACATGCATATGTGTCTTTCTTTTTTAGACAGAGATTGAGGTGATAATACTACCGTTGCTTTACAGTTTGCTATTTTTAACTTAATGCCTTTGCTTTCATTTTTTATTATATGAGTCATATATGTTCAGTATAAAAAATGGTGGCAATTTTGAGTTTTTAGATCTATAACCTTGTATTTCTTTTAAAAAGAAAGTGCATTGTTCTGGAGGTTTTTTAGTTGAGAACAAAAATAAAATAAGTTTTGCTGAGTTTGCAATTGTTAGTAATATAAGTAAAAGTAAACATCTATTTCTAAGACTATTAGACATTGCAGACTATGTAACCTTCTCTCACTGTGAAATAGAATATCTGAAATCCATAGTTTGCTAACAGCTACAGTCAAGGTAAAGCCTTTATTTAAATAATTAAGCTTTTCAATACAAGGTTAACTAGTACAGCTCATGAATTTTGCTTTTTCCCTTCTGTATATTTAATGTGGTTTATTATTGAGTTTGTTTCCCCTCACGATGTTCACTTTGTCTTAGACAAGATAACTCAGTCTCCTTAAAGTGTTATATCAGTTCATTGATAAGGGGTCACTTTGATTTTGTTCTATTTTTCCATTTACAGTTGTTAAGAAATTTTTCATATTTGATGTTTTCTTCCTGGGGATGGTTTGGTTAGATGACACAATAACGTGTTTATAAAAGCACTTTGCAAATTGAAACTCATGTTATAAATATAGTTATTACCTTAAAGTTTTACCCTACTTCAGAATTTGGGGTGGTGTTCAATAACATAAAAAAACTTTGAAAAAATTTATTTTACTTTTTTATTGCATTCTAGAGTATGAAAAGTCTGCTTCAGGTAGAAGAGGTTAGATGGTTTCCAACTTTGACAGCATATGAAAATTGTATGGTTAGCTTATAAAAAACATCCTGGCTCTCTCCTAGACCAGTGAATCAGTCTCTGAGAATTCAGCCTAAATATTGATCAGATGATTCTAATGTGTATGTATGGTAGAGAACCACTGACCTAGGCAAAGAAAATATTCTCAAAGTTTTAATGGGTATAGGATACAAAGTGATGGGTTCAGATAGTTTATAAGGGTGTATCCACATAAACGTAACAGATGGTTTTGTTTGGGGTTTTTTGGTGTGTAGAGGGACATTAACCTCTTTCCCTTCATCCATCATCTCATTCCTACTTGACAAATGAGAAAACAGGAGCTCAGAAATAAAATAAGAGCAGACACCTAAAAACCTAAGCTTCTTTTTCTAACCCCAAAAAGAAATAAAATAAGAATTGAATTAAGTGTTGGCATTTGAGTTAACAAGCTTCATTTATCTTGAAAATTCATTGTATTATGAAAAACTTAATCTATTTTCTAATATTGTTAGATATATTAGGTGATACTGTACTGTATTTCTAAGTTCCAGAAGTTAAAGATACTTCTGTCTTGATTTTTGTGGGCATTTTAGAAAAGAGTAAACACTACCTCAATTTCTCACATTTCTGGATGTTAGTGTATAACTTTTGTTATCCGAATAAGGACTTCTAACATTTGGCAGAGAAAAATGGTGACATAAGGATAGGCCATGTTTTCAAGCATTCTCCTTTGGTGGATATCCAGTGATACAGCGGTTAAAAAGGCCAGAAGAAAGTTAACCCAGGATGGTGGTTTTTTTGAATGTCTAACATCTTTCACTTTCCTTCCCCATCCCCCAGGAAGTTGGCTGGAATGTGATGACTTAAAAGGCCCATGGTCTGAAAGGCATGAGAAATTTCAAGTTCCTGCTTCAGAGATGCATATTGTTATCTGGGAAAGAAAAACATCCCAAACGACAGATAAAGCACCTGCCTGCTGCCCACTTAAAAAGACTTATGATCAACACGCTTTCGGAGATGAGAATCAAGTATCTCCAGCATTGTGTTCTGTAGGTGGTGTTGCTGCAGCTGAAATGTCCTCAGGAACTCACCCCACAAATGTGTCCGTTGCTCCTAATACTCTTTCACAGGATGAAGCCGTAACTTCTGAGCACCATTTATTTTCAGGTCCGAAAGGTTTGGTCGACAAGAGTATTTCACCTTTGACATTTGAAGAAATACAGGTTAACTCTGAAGGTTTTTTATTAGAAAATAAACCTGTGGCAGAGAATGCAGGGGTTGTCAAAACACATACTTTGCAATCTCAGGAGTCACTAATGGCTTCTTTAGTATCGGCTCCATGCGAGGACGAGCTTACCCAAGACCAGTTTGTGGATTTAAGCTTTTCATCTCAACTTGTAAAGACAAATGTGCCATCAGTACAGCTGAATACAGAAGATACTGTAGTTACTCAGCCTGTGAATGATATTCGTGCTACTGACCTTACACAGAGAGTAAAGTCAGTAGAAACTGAGGGTACAGTTGCCCTAGAGAAGGATGCTCCATCGAAACAACTTCTTTTACCAAAAACTGAGAAATTAAAACCAGAACAGCATGTTACATCTCAGGTGTCTGATTTGAAGGAAAAAGAAACTGCAGCATCTTCTCAAACCATAACAGCTAAGCCGTCACAGAATCCATTTCTGAAAGAAAATCAGAAAAAACCATTTGTGGGAAGCTGGGTTAAAGGCTTACTAAGCAAGGGTGTTCCTTTTATGCCGTTTCGTGTTTCAGCTCATAATAGAAACACTGTGACTGATTTGCAGCCTCCAGTTAAGGGGGCAAGTAATTTTGGTGGCTTTAAAACTAAAGGTACAAAACAAAAGGGTAACTGGGCATCCAGGGAAGCTCATAGGTGTGCAAGTAAGCCTCCTCCAGTTAGTAACCCTGCACCAAGCCATCCATCACCAGTCAGCACAGCTTCTCTCCCTGCTAATGGTTATGGTGATTTGGAAGTTTTGAAGAAATGTGAAAACGCCTCATATGGAGCTCACCTCAACCACAATTCTCATGGAAATGAAAATGGTGTTTCTTCAGCAAACCATGGAGACTCAGTTGAGGGTCAGATTCATAAACTTCGTCTAAAACTTCTTAAAAAACTTAAGGCAAAAAAGAAGAAATTAGCTGCCCTTATGTCTTCCCCCCCAAATGGAACACTTCCAAGTGAAAATTTAGAACCTATGTCCCATTGTGGATCTCCAAATGATTGTGAATCTCCAAATGATTGTGAATCAATAGAAGACTTGTTAAAAGAACTACAACATCAAATTGATATTGCCGATAGTAAATCTGGATGCGCCACAGTTCCTAGTGTTTCCTCATACAGTAGTCAAACTCATGAAGAAATCTTAGCAGAATTACTGTCCCCTACAACTGTTGTTTCAACAGAGCTCTCAGAAAATGAGGAGGCTGATTTTAGATACTTAGAAATGGGAGATAATCATATCCCAGCACCAGTACCTAATGAATTAAACAATATTCCCCAAGACATACATCTGAGACAGGACCATAATTACTGCAGCCCTACCAAGAAAAATCAATGCCAAGTTCAGCCAGACTCACTCACAAATAATGCCTATGTTACGACATTGAACTCGGAAAATCCCATGAAGACTGATATTTTTGATGAGTTTTTTTCTACTTCCGCATTAAATTCTTTAGCAAGTGACACATTAGACTTCCCTCATTTTGATGACTATCTGTTTGAGAATTGTTGAATGCTTGTTAACTCTTTTTAGGTTAATATTTATTATTACTCTTGGAAAAATTAACTATGTTTTTAGGTAGTGTTTACACACTGGCCTTGTCATGAACAAAATGTAATCTACTGAAGGTTTTACCTTTGGTTATGCCCACAAAGCATATGATCTGTTTCACAAGTTTAAATGATGAAGAATTTGTTCTCCTTGTTGGCTTCATTTTGTGTTTGTAGGAGAATGAGGATTTCAAAATGTTAAAAATGAAAAGTAGTTTATAGTTTCTGGCAGTTTGTACAGTTGGGTACATTAAGTTTCTACATTTTAAATTTTAGTTATGTTGGTTCAGGCAAAACACTAGTTGATACAAACTTAAGTCATTGTATATGATACGTGAACACATGACTGTTTTGCTAATGGTTTTGTGATCTTACTTAAGAGCCTAAGCCTGTCTCTTCTACCAGTAGAGTGGTGTAGAATGTAAGCTCCCCTCATACAACTTGTTTCCTCTTTCTCTCTTTACAAAAGATGGCAGGAAACTTGTTACTAGAACTTTATATAATGTTAGGTGATCAAAAAAATGATCTGTAACTGGAAAAAGTAACCTATTTTTGTGTTGATGTGCTAAGAGTTTACATTATAAGTATCATCTTTCTCCCCCAAGACATTTATTTCTGTAACCAAAGTGGGACACCATCTAACAGTTATATTTTGGGAGAAATAGCAGTGCATGTAAGGCTTGCCTATGTTGGATTCTACTGTAAATGAAACATTAATTCATTTAAACCTCAGCATTCCTATGAGCAAGGTACTCTTATCACTTTTAACAGATAAGGAAACAGCACAGAACTAGTAAGTTGTAGAGCTGGGATTGAGTATAGAGTGGTTACTACCGTGCTTGAACTTAACATATGTTCTACCTCTAGCTTCATTTAGAGTTTGGGTGCCCAAACAGCACCCCTGCTGTAGTGATTTGAGTTAGTAGCAGAGTTACTAAGGTTTGAAGGTGGCAGTCTTGGGGGAGAATACTTTGCTAGGGACTCAGTACTGCAAAAATGATTTGTCAAAATTACTCCCAAACCTCCTCCTCCCTTTTTTTCTGATTGCAAAAGTAAAAAGTCATGTTTATTGTAAGGAAAAACTGGGAAAATACAGGAAAACACCAAGAAGATTTCGGAGCATTCATCTTAACACTTGGTGGTAATAACTACTGCAAACATTTTCATATTTTTATGCATTTAGACTTTAAGACATAAATATGAGATTCTGTTGTACCTATTTGTTAATGATCTGTGTTAATGTTTAATGAGCATTTTTCCATCTTAGTTTTTGACAACTTTTGGATAGCTATATAATGTTACATTGTGTGTATTACCATTGTTTCACCAATTTATATTTTGAGGTGATTTGTATTGTTTTGTTATTGTTAATTATCCTTATTGATAAAAATTTTCACAGATCCAAGTTTTACTTTCTGGGAGTGGAATTTCTGGGTCAAAGAATATGCACTTTTTTACAGTCTCTTAATGATTGTTTGCATGGCTTTGCTGAACCCTCACCAACACCAGGTAGTAGCATTGAAGGGGGAAAAAACCTTGGCTGGTTTTGGTTACATTTCCATGATTATTAGTGAGGTTGAATATTTTCTGTAACTTTATTGGCCAGTTGAGTTTCTTTGAGGAATTGCTTATCCATCCTTTACTTGTTATTAATTATTTATTCAACTATTTCTAGATTTCTGCTGAGTGCCAAGCACTGTTGTAAACCTCAGACATAAGGCAATAAAAATAAATAAGTAAAAGGAAATTCTTGCCTTTTAGTAATTTGCCTTCTAAACAAGGAGGTAAATATATAATGTTGGGTGGTCATAGGGGATACGTATGGTTGACTCCTGTTATTTGCGGTACTTCTGTTGTATCAAGTCACCACAAACACTGAATTAGCAAATACTGGACCACCGCTCCTGGGGGAATACAGTTAGGTTCCTGTGAGCCTCTGGTCACAACATTTTTGTCACCTGATCAACAAATGTTGTTTTTTGTGTGTTTCTGTTTAAAGATACCTTATGTAATATATATTGTTGATTTATTAATATTGAACACAAGGTCACCAGCGCTGTAACTCCTGCCTGAATGGAGCTCATCCCACGCATGTTTTTTTCCATGAGGCATGTCACACCTTTCTTGCACTTTGGAATACTAGACAGCACTTGAGCACCACACTTGGGGGCCATTTTAAACAAGTGAAATAACCAACAAAAAGGACAAAAAATGTCCATAAGACATTTGGTCCATGCCAATGGTCCTTGAAATTTTGTCCTACCCAAAATGTCCATGAGCATATTTGGTCCACGCCAAATGATCTGTACCAAATAGCAAGAGCCTCGATATTTGGCATGGACCAAATGTACTGCAAGGGTTTCAGATTTTTCATTGCTGTGTACATGTCCATAAATGACCACAAGAGCACTGCAAGTATTGATTTTTAGGGTTACAAATAAATTTTGGCAAGTAGGCATGTCAATGGAACTAGGTTTCTTTTCTTCCTTCTTTTCCCTTCCTTCCTCCCTCTCTCTCTCCCTTTCTTCCTTCCTTTCTTTCTTTTCTTTCCTTCCTTCCTCCCTCCCTCCCTCCCTCCCTCTCTTTCTTCTTTCTTTCCCTCCCTTCCTTCCTTCCTTCCTCCCTCTCTTTCTCCTTCCTTTCTTTCTTTTTCTTTCTTTCTTCCTTTTTCTTACTTTCCTTTCCTTCCTTCCTTTCCTTCCTCCCTCCCTCCCTCCCTTCCTTCCTTCCATGAATCTTTAATTCTTTTGCAGTGTATCTTGATGTGTTGCCATGAGGTTTCTTTTCCCCCCCAATAGTATATTTGTTCAAATACCATTTATTGAATCACCTCACTGTTCTTTAAAATTCAAAATACACCATTCACATATCTTTCATATTATGTTAACAAATATTCAATTCCTATAGTTTATTGAAGTTATGTGGGAAGAAACAGTGATCAATTATAGAAGGCAATTAAACAGTGTAAATATCAATTTCCTAGGGGGGGAAAAAGGCTAGGAGGAAAGTCTATCAAATTTTAGCCAATTTTTCTTCCAGTTAACGTTATTGCAGTCATCCACTCTGCAAGTCAGAAAAAGTATATGAAAAGCAGAAGATAGAGTTTATTAGAGTTTTGTTTCTTCCAGTTTTACTGAGATATAATTGACATACAGCACTGTATAAGTTTAAGGTGTACAGCATAATGGTTTGAGTTACATATATTGTGAAATGATTACTGCAGTAAGTTTAGTTATCTTAGTGTTTTCCTGGGTACCGCAAATGCAAACAACACAAAATGGACTAGCTTTTCCAAACTCAGAATCGGGGGCCAAAAACAGTGAGCCGTGTCCATATGTGTTATGGCAGGGGAGGAAGGGTGGAATCGAGCTGGCAGGTTAGAGGGAGCATCGCAAAGGAGTAACCTTAAACGAATGACTTTTTCTGAGCCGTTTCCAGAGGCATCTCCTCCTGCGGGCGCTCCTGCCGCAGGTAAAGAGCCCCATACCGTTGGTGGCTCTGAAACAGACCTGTTCAGTGAGCTTATCTGTGACTGTCTTTCTGGCCCTTCTTTGCTTTTCACCTCCAGGAGCTCCTCTCCCCTTTCTCCCCACCCGTGTTCCCTCAGGAAGCCACAGAAGAGGCAAAGGTGGCCGACAGGCACTACAGGATGCTTCTGAGTAAAGCAGACCCACAAAAGGCGCTTATTAACTTCTGCAAGACAGCAAAGTGCCAAAGCGACAATAAGTCTGGTACTGGAGAAGTTTAATCAGGAGATTAAATGTAACCACAGAAGCAAGAGGTCATCAGGAGAAAAGGAGCTCCTATGAAATACTTCAAATCTCAAAATGAAAATGCATTTCCTGTTTAGTTATTGCAGGCACTTAATAGCTTGATCAAGCACCCTTCTTGCCGGCTTTCTCGTTATTATAATCTTCCCACTGGGTTTGGAGGCAGAGGTGATCTAAATATGCTGAGAAGTTCAAGTGTGTCTACAACTCACCTGATATTTAAAACTCCCCCAGCCCCAAGGCAACGTAAACGGGGCTTGTTCAGCAGGATGTCAAGATATTTGAGTTGTAAACTGGAGTCCCATTGATATGGACCTTGTGGTTACTGTAGAGCATCCCTGTGCTTGGTAACTAATAGGGAAATTCTGTATTTAAAACTTCAGTTCTATATTTAGTTCTTATCCATTGCAGATTTTCACCTCTGCAGTAGTATTATAGTGAATTCCTTTTTTTTTTTAACATCTTTATTGGAGTATAATTGCGTTACAATGGTGTCTTACTTTCTGCTTTATAACAAAGTGAATCAGTTATACATATACATATGTTCCCATATCTCTTCCCTCTTGCACCTCCCTCCCTCCCACCCTCCCTATCCCACCCCTCCAGGTGGTCACAAAGAACCAAGCTGATCTCCCTGTGCTATGCGGCTGCTTCCCACTAGCTATCTACCTTACGTTTGGTAGTGTATATATGTCCATGCCTCTCTCTCACTTTGTCACAGCTTACCCTTCCCCTTCCTCGTGTCCTCAAGTGCATTCTCTAGTAGGTCTGTGTCTTTATTCCCGTCTTACCCCTAGGTTCTTCATGACCTTTTTTTTTTCTTAGATTCCATATATATGTGTTAGCATACGGTATATGTTTTTTCTCTTTCTGACTTACTTCACTCTGTATGACAGACTCTAGGTCCATCCACCTCACTAGAATTCCAATTATCAAGCCAGCCTATGTTCTTGTACCAGTGAATATATTGGATAATTAAGTATAAATAAACTACCATTATGCTCACACATGCATATAATAATCTATGATCTACTTCGCAGTTTATTACTAAGGTAGTTGAAGATCTCCTTATTTTAAAGTTTGTATTTGATTTACTTGTTTAGGAATAACTAGTTTGAGTCATCTTTGACAGACAATAATTTTTGGTTTGTTTTTACTAAAAAAAAAAAAAGGCTCAAATCCTATGAGGGGGTGACTAAAATATGATAGTTTGCTGGGTGTCATTAAAGTGACTCCCAAGGAAAGAAATACAAATTGGTATCTGGTGATGGTGTAAATCCCTATAGAAGGGACCCTGGAAGGATCACTATATTAAAGCCCTTTACAGCCAGTACCTCCAGTCGCTCCAGACTACAACAATAAAGCATTAGATGTTAAAACCTCAAGGCAGTTTTTTTTGTCTTAAGTCCTTTATTACTAATTTTACATACGTAATTAATTGCTCAGCAAAAAAAAAAAGGAAACTGGCTACTGGCTTCTCTTTGTGACTTGTCAATAATATTAGACTCTTCTAGTTCTTTGTGTTACCTTAAAATCTTCAGTTTAGTAATTTTCCCATACCTAAACACTTTGGATGTGACATGCTTTATGAGCTTTATCAGTAATTAGAATACAAATCCAATAAATAAAATACAAAGCCGGGCCTTCAAAATCTGAGGGCCAAGAACTCTCTGCTCCAGAGGCTCTGTGACTCTCTTGGACATTGTAAATAAGATGTTCTCTGTGAATGTGTACATTCTGGGAAGAGGGTCCTTAGCTTCCCATTCAGATTTTCACTGGGCTCTGTGGACCCCTAAGTAGTCTCTTGGGAAGTTTATCTTAAATAAATGAAGTTTAACTTAAAATGAAGATTGTTTCTGAGACTAGGTTCTAGATGAACTCCATGGTGGAGAACAGGCCACAAGTTAGGAAAGCTAAGAGTATGGACAATTTATAATTTTTCTAATTTCAAGGTTTCTTTAAGACCCCTCCAAAGTCCCACATCATCAAGCAATGGTATCACCACTTTCTGGGTCTCCCAGGCTCTAAATGCGGGCTTCACCCTCAAACTTCCCTCCTGTTTCAGTCCCTAAATCTTGACCAGGCTTCCCTTGAATCAATCCATGCCTTCTTTCCTTTACCCACCTTAACCCAGAGCGTCACTGCCTCTCCTTTGAAATATAATTGCGTCTAAACTGTCCTCTGATCTCTTATTTCTTTTTATTTCCTTTCTTTTTTCTTTCTTTCTTTTCTTTTTTTTTTTTTTTTTTTTTTGCGGTACACGGGCCTCTCACTGCTGTGGCCTCTCCCGTCGCGGAGCACAGGCTCCGGACGCGCAGGCTCAGCGGCCATGGCTCACGGGCCCAGCCGCTCCGTGGCATGTGGGATCCTCGCGGACCGGGGCCCGAACCCGTGTCCCCTGCCTCGGCAGGCGGACTCTCAACCACTGCGCCACCAGGGAAGCCCTCTTATTTCTTATTGACATTGTTGCCAACCCAACCACCTACAATAGATTTCATTCTGTCCTGAAACAGAAACCTTTAATAGTGCCTCTCTTACTCTACAGGGTAAAGTGCAGCCTCTTCTCTCTCTCTCTTTTTTAAACTTTTTATTTTATATTGGAGTATAGCCAATTACCAATGTTGTGAGAGTCTCAGGTGCACAGCAGAGCGACTCAGCCATACATATACACGGATCCATTCTCCCCCAGACTCCCCTCCCATCCAGGCTGCCACATAACATTGAGCAGAGTTCCCTGTGCTATACAGCAGGTCCTTGTTGGTTATCCTTTTTAAATACAGCAGTGTGTACATGTCAATCCCCAACTCCGTAACTATCCCTTCCCTCCACCCTTCCCCCCCTGGTAACCGTAAGTTCATTCTCGAAGTCTGTGAGTTCATTTCTGGTTTGTAAATACATTCATTTGTATCATTTCTTTTAGATTCTGCAGATAAGCGATATTATACGATATTTCTCTTCCTCTGACTTACTTCACTCAGTATGACAATCTCTAGGTCCATCCATGTTAGTGCAAATGGCATTATTTCATTCTTCTTTATGACTAATAATCCATTGTATATATATGTGCCACATCTTCTTCACTCGTTCCTCTGTCGATGGACACTTAGGTTGCTTCCATGGCTTGGCTACTGCAAACAGCTCTGCAATGAACATTGGGGTGCATGTATCCTTTTGGACTATGTTTTTTTCTGGGTACATGCCCAGGAGTGGGATTGCAGGGTCATATGGTAGCTCTGTTTTTAGTTTTGTTTTTTTTTTTAAACGATAACTCTTTTTAAAAAATTTATTTATTTATTTATGGCTGTGTTGGGTCTTCGTTTCTGTGCGAGGGCTTTCTCTAGTTGCTGGCAAGTAGGGGCCACTCTTCATCGTGGTGCGTGGGCCTCTCACTATTGTGGCCTCTCTTGTTGCAGAGCACAGGCTCCAGACGCGCAAGCTCAGTAGTGTGGCTCACAGCCCCAGCTGCTCCGCGGCATGTGGGATCCTCCCAGACCAGGGCTCGAACCCATGTCCCCTGCATTGGCAGGGAGATTCTCAACCACTGCACCACCGGGGAAGCCTTGTTTTTAGTTTTTTTAAGGAACCTCCATACTGTTCTCGGACAGCCTCTTCTCTTGCTCTTCAGGGCCCTTCCACAAGCTACAAACGTTTTCACTGCTCCCTATTTAAGTACACTTTGTCCATCACCCCCATCGTGCCCTCATCTTGTCCTGAAATTTCCCCAGCCTTAGACACGCCTCCTCTGCCTCTGGCCTGTCCAGATCTTTCAGGGTCATTTCAAATCCTCTGTGAAGATACCATCCAGCCCATCTAAGCTGACTTCCTCCTTCAAGGCCTGGGAGCATTTTTCTGCGTTTCTCATGCCGACCTTTCATCATATGCATTTTTATCTGACTGTCGGTCTCTGTTAAACACATACCCCAAGAAGGCAGGGATTGCTCTGGTCCTGAGCGTGTGCCATGGGACAGGCCTGTGCTAGATGAACGGAGACATGGTGCCTACTCTGAAGAGGTCATATTCCTGTGCAGGGGACAAGTAACTCCCTGGTTTCAGGGTACTGTGATGCATGCGTGGAGGATGGACCTCTAAATTAGATGGAGGTAGCGTCAGGGGAGGCTTCCTGAGGGGGTAGCTTCTCAGCACATGTTACCCAGGTAAGCAGAATGGGGCACATCGGGGTGTAGGGACAGGTGTCTGGCCGGGAAGGGGGTGTAGGTCATCCTGGGCCATTCAAGGAACTCCTGGTAAGTGCTTATAACCTCTCTCATGCGGAAACTGGGCAGGAGACACAGCTGCGGATCATGAAAGCCCTTGTGCGCTAAGCTCAAGAATTTGAACTGTGTCCTGAAGGAAATCCTTTGGACCCTAAATTGATCATTAATAACAGAAAATGGTCTCTTCCCTCAAGGAGCTTATACCCTAGTGTAAGTACACTCAGCTTCAAGGTGGAAGGACATGCTAAGTCCCCATCACTTCAGTAATAGCAAATATTACACCTTCTTCATCTTGAAATGTGAGACTCAATTTCAACGGTGTATAAATGATCTTATGACATAATTCCACTGCCACCCCCTCCCCGTTTCTTATTTCCACTGTAAGCTATCCTTTTTTTAAATTGAAGTCTAGTTGATTTACAATGTTGTCTTAATTACTGCTGTACAGCAAAGTGATTCAGTTATACATACATACATATATATATATATATATATATATATATATATATATATACATTCTTCTTTTTTTTTTTTTTTTTTTTTTTTTCGGTATGCGGGCCTCTCACTGCTGTGGCCTCCCCCGTTGCGGAGCACAGGCTCCGGATGCGCAGGCCCAGCGGCCATGGCTCACGGGCCCAGCCGCTCCGCAGCATATGGGATCCTCCCAGACCGGGGCACGAACCCGTATCCCCTGCATCGGCAGGCGGACTCTCAACCACTGCGCCACCAGGGAGGCCCTATTCTTCTTTTTATACTTTTTAAAAAATATTCTTTTCCATTATGGTTTATCATAGGATATTGAATATAGTTCTCTGTGTCACTGTAAGCTATCCTTAAGTGTAGGTGGCAAGTTTGGAATTTTGAGAAGCATCAGAAAGGCCCCTACCTAAGAACATTTTTTAGGGGTGGCTACCTGCCATTCTGCCTGGAATTCCACCATAAGTGCAATATTGTGTCTCCTTCCTGAGGGGTCCTAACGAGACAGTAGAGGATATTTTGTTATCAACCATAATTTGATAAATAATTGTCAGCCAGCATTTGCCAAGGCATTCCCTAGGAGACACCCTAGTGAGACAGTCAACTCTTCCTTCTTCTAGGTCTCAAAGTTCTATCCCTGATAAGAACGACCCAGAGAAAAAGCACCTACCACATGACCTCAATCTTGGCAGAAATGAATTACATCTTCATGTTATCATATTATCATGTGGTTCTCTATCTTTATAGAAACTCGTATGTATACAATGATATACATGTCAATTATTTCTCAATAAAGTAAAAAAAAAGAAAGTCTTATGCAAATCATCTTCTTGAAAAATATTTGTGTCTTCTGTGAGACGAGTTGAAAATATGTCATTTGAGACGTTTTAACAGGAACCCATACAAACAATTTCTGCTTGAGTTTAATTTCAGAAAAAAATCTGCCAGCAATCTAAAGAAAACGTTAAGGCTTTGCCTAGATTCAAGTCCTTGATCCAAAAGCTGTAACACAGCTTAATTCAGCAAATAGTTTCTTGGTATAACGGTGCCTCCACATACTTTGAACTCTGAGATGTCTCCTCTTGCATGTTTGCATCTGCATTTGCTTCTCAAATGCTTTTGGCCACAGATATGGCAAAATTGAATAACTACATTTGCTTTTTGGTGGTATCAGATTTTCTGAGAGAAACCAGTGGTATTTATTGATTCACCTGTCAATGGGCAATTGAGTGTTTTTTGTTTGTTTGTTTTTGCCATAACAATGTCTGCTGTTGATGAACAATGTTGGGCAGGTCTCCTGAAGCATATATGCACATTTCCCCCAGATATTCGGTAGGACTAGAATTAGCTATCCATGGGCTCCCATTTCAGCAGCTGTGCCGCTCTTGGATTCACTGCGTTGGGCACCGAATACTATTAAGAGGACGTTGTCTTCCTCTGTTCTAGAAACGTAGCAGTGTCGTACTCCTATTTGATTAAAAATCTCGGAGTTGTAGTTTTAAAATGAATCCCTGTAGAGGAAAACAATCTCCTTCGTCCCTGGGTGGGCTCGAACCACCAACCTTTCGGTTAACAGCCGAACGCGCTAACCGATTGCGCCACAGAGACGGGGCTACTGGGGCCGCGCTGCGGTGTGTACAGATTTCCGCGGCTGCGGCGGCTCTCTCGCCGCCCTGGGCGTAGCCGCGCTGGCACCTCGGAGGAGCGCGCCGAGGAGGAGCCGGGCTGCGGGCGGAGGCTCGGGTGGAGCCGCGGGGCTCCTCGGGGCCGGAGCGTGTCGCGGCTCCGCGGGCCCGGGGGCCCGGGGGCCCGGGGCGGGGGGGACACTCCCCTGCCCCGTGCGCGCTGGAGCGGTTCTCCCGGGCGGCCGCGCGCAGTGACAGTGAGCGTGACGACGACCCGGCCGTCTGGGTGCCCGGCCGCGGAAGCTGGAAGGGGTGAGGTCGCGCGTGCTCTCCTGCCGGACTACACGCGCTCGAGCTGTGTGAGAAGCCCAGAGGGCTGTGTGGACCTGGAGGACGGAGCCACATCCCGGAGCCCCCCAGCTTTAGGGCAGTGGTTCTCAGCCTTTGCGTGGTTGTGTTATTGCCCCTCTCCCTCTCCTTTGGATATTTCCCCCCTTAATCACCAACCCCCCCAGCATAAAATTTTGATACCATAGATACACCGCGTATGTGTGAATTTGCCCTGTGCCCTTCTGTGCTAGGTGCATAGAAAGAATAAGATTTTTTCACCTCTAAGAGACAATTTTTGCCCCCTTGGCGAGGATAGGGCCAGCGTTGAGAATGCCCGGTTTGGGACATCAGAAGAGCCCTATGGAGGGAGTGGCAGTTAAGATGTGCCTTTAACTTTGAAATGGCCTCTGCAGGCTCCACCCCTCCGCGTTCCCTGACTTCTGCACTGAGGCCTTTGAGATCTGGGATGACCCGTCTCTCCAAAGGTGGGGACTGGGAGCCTTAGCATTAGTGCCACACCCTTAGAACTTCCTGGCCTTCATTTTACTTTTGCGAAGCCAGATCTCTTGAGCGTCGCTCCCCTTGTCGTCTCCGCCCACAGAATAGGAAATTCACCCCAGCTCTCCACGTGCTAAATCCAGTCCTGTGTGCTCCCTGTTTCCGTTCAACTTACCTGTGAGGGACCGTCCTCCACCTCCTCCTCCTTCCCTCACCCCTTCCTGTCTCCTTCCTCCTAGTTCTTTTCTCATCATTTTAACCGTTTTTTTTTAAGCGCACAGTTCGGTGGCATTAAGTACATTCACACTGCTGTGCAGCCGTCACCACCATCCATCTCCAAAACGTTTTCATTATCCCAACCTGAAACTCTGCATCCATTACACATTACCTCCTCCCTTCCACATCCACCCCATCCCCCCGACCTGGCAACCACCATTCTACCTTCTGTCTCTATGAGCTTGACTACTCTCGGGACCTCATGTAGTGAAATTGTACAGTACTTGTCCTATCTTGTTTCACTTAGCATGTCTTCAGAGTTCGTCCACATTGTTGCATGTGTCAGAATTGCATCCCTTTTTAAGGCTGAATCATATTCCATTGTGTGTATGCACCACATTGTCTTTACCCCTTTATCAGTTGATGGACACTTGGGTTGCTTCCATATTTTGGTTATTGTGAATAATGCTGCAGTGAATATGGTTGTGTAAATATCTCTTTGAGACCTTACTCTCAGTTCTTTTGGGTACATATCCAGAAATACAACTGATGAATCATATGGTAATTCTGTTTTTAATTTTTCATACCATTTTCCGCAGCAGCTGCACTGTTTCACATTCCCACCAACAGTGCGCAAAGGTTTCTATTTCTCCACATCCTGCCAACACTTGCTATTTTCTTTCCCCCTTCCTTTCTTCCCTCTTTACTTCTGTCCTTCCTCCCTCCCTCCCTCCCCTCCCTCCCTCTCTCCCTCCTCCCTCCCCTCCTTCTCTCCCTCCCTCCCTCCCTCTCTCCCCCTCTCCCTCCCTCCCTCCCTCTTCCTCCCTCCCTCCCTCCCCCCCTCTCTCCCTCCCTCTCTCCCCCTCCCTCCCTCCCTCCCTCCCTCTCTCCCCCTCCCTCCCTCCCCTCCCTCCCTCTCTCCCTCCCTCCCTCCCTCTCTCCCCCTCCCTCCTCCCTCCCTCCCTCCCTTCCTTCCTTCCTTCCTTCCTTCTTGTCTGTAACAGCCATCCTGATGCGTGTGAAGTGTTACCTCATTATGGTTTTGATTTGCATTTCCCTAGTGATTACTGATGTTGAGCATATTTTTTGAAATTTCTTTTGGATCTGGGTTCTCCGACCCTTCTTGCTTCCTCCTAGCAAGAGCCAGCTGTGCTTCACTGAGGAGAAAGCTGAGAGTGATGGAGGCCAGCTTCTGATAAAGGGGGGGAGGGAAAGAGCTAAGTGGAGCTGCAGAGATGAGCCTGTGCCATGCAAGGAGAGGGGATGAAGGAGGAATCTTCTGAGTAGGACTATCTAGAGATCCTGTTGTCAGGAGGTTCTTGCCCGTCTGTGCTGGGCAACTTTTGGAGTCAGTTATGTTTAATCTGGTTCTGTGGAGTTATTTATGCATGTGGTGCTTATGAGTGGCCAACAGGTGAAGAAGGAATTGATGACCTCCACCTTGGAATTCCTGGAACAGATAAGGTTTTCCAAACTGCACCTTTAAAAGTTAGCTTAGGGCTTCCCTGGTGGCGCAGTGGTTGAGAGTCCGCCTGCCCATGCAGGGGTTCCTGCCCGGTCCGGGAGGATCCCACATGCCGCGGAGCAGCTGGGCCCGTGAGCCATGGCTGCTGAGCCTGCGCGTCCGGAGCCTGTGCTCCGCAACGGGAGAGGCCACAACAGTGAAAGGCCCGCGTACCGCAAAAAAAAAAAAAAAAAAAAAAAAAAAGTTAGCTTAAACTTATACTACTTTAATGGAATTTTTAATTTGCATTTTCAGTTTCTTCTTAAGGACTGTGAGAAATTCTTTTTTTTTTTTTGGCCATGTGGACTGCAGGAGCTTAGTTCCCCAATCAGGGATCGAACCCGTCCCCCCTGCAGTAGAAGAGCAGAGTCCTAACCATCAGGCTGCCAGGGAATTCCCAGGATTGTGGGAGATTCTAATTTAAGTGTTTAAATGATGACATCTCTCTCTCTCTCTCTTTCTCTTTCTTCTGTGATTCCTCTTAAAAACACAGTGATATCTTTCAGATGTATAAGAAATAGAACCTTATCTTTCTATCACTCCATTCAACTTCTGTTTCGATTTCCTGTTCTGCTGCTGCCCTAAACGCAATCTCTGTCAATTCAGGATTCCCTTCCTGAATTCAAGTCCCCTTCCCCCGAGTTGTTTCCAAGTGCTGAAGCTTTGGAGGGTGGCCACTCATCTGGTCCTTGAGTCACATGTGCACACAGCTTGCTGAAGAGGTAGTTTTGCTCCTATTGCAGGTCCCAATCCTTTCCCCACTGAGGGAAAGGAATCTCTTGTGAAACTGGCTGTTGCATCCGTCATTCCATAAAGTCATTCCTGGCGCAGTCTTCTCTACTTATGGGACCTGTTATGGACTGAATGTTCGTATCCCCTCAAAATTCACATATTGAAATCTGTTCGCCCATGTGATGATGTTTGGAGGTGGGGCCTTTGGGAGGTATTTGGGTAGGGACATCAAGGGCATGGGATTAGTGCCCTTTTAAGAAGAGGCTGGAGAGCTAGCTCCATGTTTCTCCTCCACATTAGGACAGAACACGAGGTCAGCAGTCTGCAACACGGAAGAGGTTCTCACCGAAGCCTGACCCTGCTGGCACCCTGATGTTGGACTTCCAGCCTCCAGAACTGTGAGAAATAAATTTCTGTTATCTATGAGTCACCCAGTTTATGGTACTTTGGTATAGTAGCCTGAGGTAAGACCCCAAACTTCCCTCTTCTCATCAACCCCACCTGGACACCCCCATCTCTCGAGCCCCAGATCGTGAGGTATACAAGTGGTTGCAAAAAAAATTTTTTTTAATAAACTTATTTATTTATTATTTATTTATTTTTGGCTGTGTTGGGTCTTTGTTGCTGCGTGCGGGCTTTCTCTAGTTGCAGCGAGCGGGGGCTATTCTTCATTGCGGTGCGTGGGCTTTTCATTGTGGTGGCTTCTCTTATTGCAGAGCATGGGCTCTAAGCAGGCGGGCTTCAGTAGTTGTGGCATGCGGGCTCAGTAGTTGTGGCACGCGGGCTCAGTTGCTCCATGGCATGTGGGATCTTCCCGGACCAGGGCTCGAACCTCTGTCCCCTGCATTGGCAGGCGGATTCTTAATCACTGCGCCACCAGGAAAGTCTGGCTGTAAAATTTTAAGAGGCACTTGTGTGGAAGGGAGAAAAAGAAATAACCACTGAACGTGCTTGAGTCCCAGCTGAAAGTCTAAGGGTGTCTTTTTAGTCATACTTGTCTGAAAATATTATCAAATTTTCTCTGTTAGGCTGAGCTCTTGGGTCTCTCTTGCTCCATATTCATGTGGGTACAGTGCTTTTCTGAAAGGAAGATGGCATTAATGGACCAATTATGTTTAAGTAATTATAGGTCCTTCTCAATTATAGGTCATTCCAGGAACTAGATGATTGTGTCCACTGAAATGACACCCTCAACTAGAAGCTCCCACTAACATGTAGGCCCTCCAGGGACAGAGATTTTAGTCAGCTTTGCTCCCTGCTGAATCCCCAGCACCTACCACAGTGCTCAGCACATAGCAGGCACTCAGTAACTCCATGCTGAATAGATGAGTAAAGTAAAACATAAACCATAAAGGAAACTGGGAAAAAATAAAGTGTGACGGAAAAATTAAATTCCTAATATATAAAGTGCATCTATCAATTAATATGGAAAAATACCTCTTTACAACTCAACTAAAAAAAATCAAACAAACAAAAATGGGGACATGAACAGAAGATTCCCAAAAGAAGAAATACTCACAACCAATATAATCATAAAAGTTTAACCTCACAAGTTATCAAAATCAAAATGAAATGAAGTAAAAAGTTTCCTCTTCTCAAATAGCAAAGAAGAAAAAGAGATACTACTAAAATTCTATTAATGGCATAGTTACAGGCCATTGCACACAGGACTGATGAGGGTAAACTTGGCCTATTATTTCTGGATAGCAGTTTGGTAACATGAACATTGAATGATGTTCATCCTAGAAATTCGATGTTAGAAATTTATCCTAAGAAAGGGACCAGGGATGTGGCCCAAGTTTTAAGTATATCATCACAGTATTATTTATAATAGTGATAAATAGGAAACAACTTAAATATCCAGCAACAGGGGAAAATGAAAAATTGTGGTATATTTAGAAAATAGAGTATTAAAATATAGACATCAAGAATAATATTTTAAAACATATAGTCAGGGTAAAGTGTTAAGTAAAAAAAGGTAGGCTACAGAACACTATAATTCTAAAAATAGTATTTTCAAAGAATATTTGACAACAGGGTTATGATGAAATGTTAAGTTAAAAGGTCAGATGGAGAACTGTGTCATCATGATAACTCAGAGCTGCATCTTCTTTCTGTGTGTCCCGTATTATTGCACACTTTATACATAACGTCTCATTTAAGCCCATAACAAGCCTGTGGGACAGATACTATCAATATTACTCTTATTCTAATTTTTCAGGTGGGGGAATGGGAGCAGAGACGGAGCATCTGTTCAGGTTACAGAGCTTGTGAGTGTACGGCCGGGCTCCACACCTAGCGTCAGGCTCCAGCAGCTAGGCTTGTAACCTTGACCCACACAGCCTCTCACATTAAATACGTGGTATGAGCACAAATTGTGTGTGTGTGTGTGTGTGTGTACACATGAGTCGTGCTTATGCTTATCTCTGAGTGGTGATTATAATTTTCTTCCTTCCCCCTTTCCACAAGTTTCTCAAGCATCTGCAGCAAGCTGTCCTTTTAAGGGGCCAGCAATGAAAGGCAGCAGAAGCAGTTTCCCTAAATTGCAGGTAGAGGGTGGTAGGTGGTTAGTCTCCGCCGATCTTCTCTGTCTGGGGGCAGAGGAGTGCCAGTGTGTGAGGTGGTAACTCAGGGCAGTCCCGTGTCTGCACACATGGGTCTCTGTCAAGCATGGTGTACCCGTCACGCTGCTCTCCCTTCTCCAGCTCTTTTACTTGCCTGAGAAAAGGTGTCTGAGGGACATGGACACCACTCCTAATGGGAATTTTACACTGTGCGACTCTTCAGTAATAAATGTGCTTTCATTGAAGAACTGGTATCTGGACTTCCCTGGTGGTTAAGAGTCTGCCTGCCAGTGCGGGGGACACGGGTTCAAGCTCTGGTCCGGGAAGATCCCACATGCCGCGGAGAAACTAAACCCACGTGCCACAACTACTGAGCCTGTGCTCTAGAGTCCGCGAGCCACAGCTGCTGGGCCCGTGAGCCACAGCTGCTGAAGCCCACGTGCCTGGAGCCTGTGCTCCGCAACAAGAGAGGCCACCGCCATGAGAGGCCCGCGCACCACAATGAAGAGTAGCCCCCGCTTGCCTCAACTTGAGAAAGCCCGCGCACAGCAGCAGGGACCCAACGCAGCCAAAAATAAATAAATTAATTAAATAAATTAAAAAAGAACTGGTATCTGAGATTTTAGGTGACTTTTTTTATTTTTTAAAAATTTATTTATTTATTTATTTATTTATTTATATTTTTTATTTTTGGCTGCGTTGGGTCTTCGTTGCTGCGCGTGGGTTTTCTCTAGTTGCGGCGAGCGGGGGCTGCTCTTCGATGCGGTGTGCGGGCTTCTCATTGCAGTGGCTTCTCTCGTTGCGGAGCAGGCGCTCTAGGCATGCGGGCTTCAGGAGTTGCAGCATGCGGGCTCGGTAGCTGTGGCTCGCGGGCTCTAGAGCACAGGCTCAGTAGTTGTGGTGCACAGGCTTAGTTGCTCCACGGCATGTGGGATCTTCCTAGGCCAGGGCTCGAACCCGTGTCCCCTGCATTGGCAGGCCGATTCTTAACCACTGTGCCCGGGGAGCCCCATGATTGAGTTTTTGAAGAAAGAAGTTCTACAACTCTCCTTACATAACAGATGCTCAATAAAATGTTTGATGCTGTAGACTGTTCTAGATGCTCTGTTCTATTGCTGTAGCCCTCACTAACAAGGCTTACTTTCTGCTTTCTAATCTAAATATTGCTATATTTAAAAATCCTGTTTCTCAGCTGAATCTTTCGTGAAGAATAATAGTTATTCTCGCTGGTGTGTTACAAAAGGTATGCTTCACCTTGGCCTAATTAGGACAAATGGTAGCACCCCCTTTTACATTTAAGTCCAATTTTGCAATAAAAAATTGCTTATATGAGCATGGGGCTTATACAAAATAAAAATTGGATTTGTGCAATTTTCTGGAGACCCACAAACTAGAAATAATTCATTCATTCAGCAAATATTTACTGAATCATTACTCTGTTCCCCAGAGAAGACAGAACAATGTCCTTGGGGTAAGAAATGATTTCATGAACACAACATAATAACTGTAAACGTGAAATAAAGGGTTGATGTATTTGATTATATTTAAAATGTAGTAAAACTTTTGTTAAACGAATAAGCAAAAAATAAATTTAAAAGACAAAACCATAGACTGAGTGAAGAATTTGCAATGCACGTAACCAGCAAAGCCTTAGTATCCAGAATTCATAAAGAATGCCTACCAATTAGTGGAAGACAAACAACAAAACAGAAAAACAGGCAAAACATTAATGGAGAGGAAATCCATATTTCAGTAAACTCATGAGAAGACACTAAACTCTTCTAATAACCTGGGAAACATAGAATCATAATGAGATGTTATTTCACACCCAGCAGATTGGCAGAATTGAGGAAGCCTGAAAAACTCAGTTGGTGTGGGTTGGAGCATTTGGCCCTCACTTTCATTTGCTGTGGATGGAAATCAGAACACATGCCCTGGAGAACGATTTGTCAGTATCCTGCTGACATTGGAGAGATTCATTCCCTCCAATGCACAGGTTTCACCTTGAGATATACGTAAACAAGGATATGTATGAGATGATTTGATCCAGTATTGTTCACAGTAGTGAAATATTTTGTTTATTTTTATTCAAATATTTTTATAAGTCCTAGGTGTACAGCATTACAATTCAACATCTAGGCACACTTCAGAGTGATAACAGGACAAGTCTAGTTACCATCCATCACCATGCACTTGGTCCCCTTCAACCATTTTCCCACCCCATAACCCCTTTCCCCCCTGGTAACCCCAAATCTATTCTCTATCTATGAGTTTATTTTTATTTTATTTCATTTTTTTTAGATTCTACATATGAGTGGAATCCACATATGAGAAATTATAAGGTATTTATCTTCTCCATCTGACTTATTTCACTTAGTATTATGCCATCAAGGTCCATCTGTATTATGACAAATGGCAGGATTTCTTTTTCTTGGCCGAGTAGTATTCCACTGTATTGTATATGTGAGTGTGTGTGTGTGTGTGTGTGTATACACACATATATATATATGTGTATATATATATATACCTCAAATCTTCTTTATCCTTTCGTCCATCAGTGGACACTTAGGTTGTTTCCATAACTTGGCTATTGTGAATAATGCAGTAATGAACATAGGGGTGCATGTATCTTTTCAAATCAGTGTTTCCATGTTCTTTGAATAAATACTCAGAAGTGGAATATCTGGATCACATGGTAGTTCTATTTTTAATTTTTTGAGAAATCTCCATAGTGTTTTCCACAGTGGCTGCACGAATTTACATTCCCACCAACAGTGCACGAGGATTCCCTTTTCTCCACACCCTCTCCAGCATTTGTTATTCCTTGTCTTTTTGATAACAGTCATTCTAACAGGCGTGAGGTGATATCTCACTGTGGTTTTGATTTACATTTCCCTGATAATTAGCGATGTTGGACATCTTTTCATGGTCCTGTTGGCCATCTATATGCCTACTTTGGAAAAATGTCTATTCAGACCCTGTGTCCATTTTTCAACTGGGTTGTTTGTTTTTTGTTGTTGTTGAGTTGTCATAATAGTGAAGCATTTGAAATGACTCAACTTCATCAAAAGGATGGTGGATAAATAAACATGGTATATTTAAACATTGCAATACTATATAGCAGTTCTAATAATGAATTGGGTCTTTACTTACCAGTGTGTATAAATTTTCAAATGTGATGTTGCACAAAGGATAGGTACAGTATGTTACCATTTCTATAAAAGTAGTCAATAGACAAAGCAATGTTATGTATTATTTATGGATACATGTACATGCGGTCATGATATGAAACATGCATAGGAATGATAAAAACCAAATTCAGGGAAGCAGATACCTCTGAAGAGGGAAACAGGAGAGTAGGGTCATGGAGACAGAAGGCTCTCCCATTGTCTGCCACCTTTTGTTCCTGGAAAAAAACTGAAGGAGGTATAGTGTAATCTTAGGATTTGATAGTGTTCCAGGGTGGGTACACAGATTTTTGTTATTTTTTTTTTACTGTGGAAAAAAGCACATAAAAAATTTACCATCTGAACCATTTCTAAGTATACAGTTCAGTAGTGTTAAGTATATTCTCATTGTTGTGTGAAGATTTCCAGAACTTTTTCATCTTGCAAAACAGAAACTCTATAGACATTAAACAGCAACTCTTTATTCCCCGTCCTCCCAGCCCCTGGCAACCACCACTCTGCTTTCTGTTTATATGAATTTGCTTCCGACTCTTCATATGAGTGGAATCATAACAGTATTTGTCCTTCTGTGACTGGCTTATTTCACTTAGCATAATGTCCTCAAGATTCATCCATGTTGTAGCATATGTCAGAATTTCCTTCTTTTTTTAAGGCTGCATTATATGTATATAATATGTATATATGTATGTACATGTGAATATATATCTGTCTAGACCACATTTTCTTTATCCATTCATCTGTCAATGGATATTTGGGTTGCTTCCACCTCTTGGTCGTTGTGAATAATGCTGCAATGAATAATTTGCAACGCGTGTGGAAATATCTCTTTGAGACCCTGCTTTGAATTCTTTTGGATATATACCCAGGAATGGGATTGCTGGGTATACAGTAATTTTATTTTTAATTTTTTGTGGAAGCTCCTTACTGTTTTCCATAATAGCTGTGCCATTTTACATTCCCACCAACAATGCACAGGAGTTCCAATTTCTTTACATCTCGGCAAATACTTGTTATCTTTTGTTCTTTTGATAGTGACCATCCTAATGAGTGTGAGGTAATACCGCACTGCGATTTTTATTTGCATTTCTCTGATAATGAATGATGTTGAGCATCTTTTCAGATGTATTTTGGCCATTTGTATATCTTCTCGGGAGAACTGTCTCTTCAAGTCCTTTGTCCCCTTTTTAAATGTGTTACTTTTTGTTGTTGTTGTTGTTGAGTTGTACGAGTTCCTTATACATTCTGGATGTTAACCCTTTATCAGATATATGATTTGCAAATATTTACTCCCGTTCTGTAGGTTGTTATTATTTTAACTGATTTTTGTGTTTGAAATATTTCATAACGGTATTTTAAAAGGCAGGTGAGAATTCCTTATCAAAACCATCGAAGACACGGTTGTTGCGGATATAATGCCTTATTCTAATTCTGTCTTTCTTTCTTGGGAGTTTCATGTTTGACTTGATCGTACAAGTTGAGGTTTGTATGTAAATGGGAAGATTTAAAATACTATAAGATGTAAATTTTCTTAAAATTAATCCATACATTCAGTGCTATTCCAGTAGGATTTAGGGGAAATCTCTATGTGTAGTATAATATATATACACGTACATATTTGTGTATTTGTACAAGAAGATCTTGAAAGAGACACACTAAACCATTTAATAGCTACCTTTGGGGAGCAGGGATGCATCAAAGTTTTGACCGTTGCCAAGAGTCCAGGAAGGGCCATGATTTGTGCTGAGCATTGCTCTCTGGTAATGGAAGAGAGTTCCTCAGGCGAGTGGGTGAAACCGGCCTGATGCTGGATGCTGACGTCTCACTGGGGCCTGTTGCTCTAGCCCAGGTTTGCATTCTTTGGGAAACATAATCTGCTACAAGGCTCTCCCATTTGGGGAAAGCGCAAGTTCCCAGACGTTTGCCTCTCTTGGTTGGGGCCTCTCGAGTTCAATGATAAAATTGAGGTGATGGTTTAAGTGATACATACAAGGAACGTGGCAGAAAATGCTGAGGGTTGAGAGCTTACTTTGGGTGGGGAGGAGGGAGGAGTGAAGAGGAGGAGTTCTGGGGACGAGAAGGAGATTGAGTGGGAGATACAACAGCGTGAGTGGGGAGGACCTGTGTGCTCGGTGGGTGGGGCTTTATGTGGGGCTTACAAGGGATCCAGCGAAGAGTCCCAACCCTGACAGTGAGCTAAAGAAAATAGCATTTTAACATCTTTCATTTTGCAATGAATGGTTTACAGTTTCCAAGGCCTTTTAAAATACATTTCTTATAACAGCCATGTGAAAGCAATGAGGCAAAAAAAAAAGTCAGTGCCCATTGTGTGAATTTAACTGTAATGATAGAATGTAGGGCTCGTCTGCCAGTATTGTAATGGCCCAGTATTTTTTCAGACAGTATTTGGGGCACTAGCTTACAGGCAAAAGAGCACAGTGGTTAAGGTTGTACCCTTGCTAGCAGACTATTCAAATTCTATCACCACTTACTACCCTGGGCACCAGGGCATGTTTCTTTACTTCTCTGCCTTAGTTTTCTCATCTGTAAAATGGGGATGATGATTAGAAAAACACCTAGACCTTAGAATTGTTATGAGAATTAAAAGAAATAGGCAAGTAAAACTCTCAGCAGAGTCCCGGCATCCAGTAAGCATCAATAAGTGTTTGCTCTTATTGTTACAATTACTTGAAGTGGTCCCATCTTATAGCATCTTCTGGACACTTTCTGACCAGGTGGCTCCTGTCTCCTAGTAACTGACAAACACTGCTGAGTCTTAATAAGCAGGTGTTTGATGCCTATGTTGTGATTGGATTTCCAAACCTCGTTACTTGAGACACAATTCTCCTATTTGATTTTTTCCATTTATTTTTTTAACATCTTTATTGGAATATAATTGCTTTACAATGTTGTGTTAGTTTCTGCTGTATAACAAAGTGAATCAGTTATACATATACATATATCTCCATATCCCCTCCCTCTTGCGTCTCCCTCCCATCCTCCCTATCCCACCCCTCTTGGTGGTCACATCCATTTATTTTTGTTACAGTAAGGCATGTGTGTGACGACAGAGCAAATAATACAGAGCAGATTATAGTGGAGAGTCATGGTCTCCCACCTTTCCTTCCCCGCCATGAATTCACAACTCAGGGACAATGTTCTTTCTCCCTTTCTCCCTCCCTCCCTCTCTTTCTTTTCTTTCTTTCTTTTTTTTTTTTTTAAAAAAAACAGTTTCTTTATTCACCTCTGCTTCTGATTACCCTGATAACTCAGGACTATATATGTGTTATCACCTCTATTGACCTATTTAGAAGGCTTTGACATTAACTTTTAACATTTCAGTATGAAGATTTGCTTTGCAATGTCCCAGTCCACCATCCCCTTCCCACTATTAATATTCATATTTTTGGTAGGCAGACTTTTAAAATTTATAAGCACTCTTTTGTGGTTCTCTGAATGTTCCATTTTTATAGCAACCTGTTACTGTTGCATGGGTACAGGCAGGCTGGGAGGTCTCATGGGTCAGCCTGCAGGACTTTTCACTTAATGCCTGGCTCTCAGTATGGTATCACCAGCTGCAGCTGTGCCTGGCCCTGAAGTGGAGCCCCTCATTTGCCTGGAGAGCCCCAGTGGTCTGCCTACATATGACAGGAAAAGTGAGTGCCTGATGTGAGCTTCCTTGGCCGTTGTCTATTTTCAGGCAAAGTGTCTCCACCAATTAGGACTTCAGACTCAGAGCTCTGGGTAAGGTGGGCAAAAAGAGGGATGTCAGGCTGCAGGGGCCTCCAAATAAGGGCCCAAAGAGGCTGAACTTTGGGGTTCCAACCTATTAACCAGAGTCTGAGCTCTCCTTGACTATTTTGTTCCGTATCTTTGGGTTTTGTTCTGTTCTGTCTGCCAGTAAATGCTGGCTCTCTGGGCAGCGGTGGGGAAGACGGTGTCTAAAAGCTAGTTGTCCATGTGAGGCATTCACATAATCTCTCTCTTTCCAGCCCACGTCCTGCTTCTGCCCTCTAACCCAGCTGCTGACTCCAAGCCCAGAAACATGCCAGGGTTCTGTTAGATAGATCAGCTGCCAGCATCTCTGCAACAACTACAGAAAATTCTAGACTGTGTTTTCTCTTCAGGCTTTGTCGGTCAACTTGCTTCATTGGTCTTGCATCTTCCAAAAATGTATAGATAATCTCTCTTATGTGGGAGTGGCAGAAACTACTAGTTGACCACCTAATATTCATATTATTGTGCTTCCTTACTAACAGAACCCCTGTATTGTTGAGAGTGGCAGCTTAATAATACATCCCATGTCCATGGAAGTCATGGGAGAGACTGCCAAGAAAATTCTTAGAAGAGACAGACTCAGCTAGCTGTTCTTTCTGCTTGTCTTTGCTCCTTCCTTCTCCTTCCTGTGTGGAATAGGGATGTGATGCCTGGAGCTACAGCAGTCATCTTGGCACAATGTGGGAAAAGACAAGAAACTCTCAGAAACCTTAGCCCTGGCATTTCTGTATACTTCCAAATATTTGCTCCCCTATAGGAGTGTTAGATATTTTTGCCTGTCGCTTTGGGACTGTAGGAGGAGTATGCTTCCCTGCCTCATTGTCAGGTTTGGCCATGTGACTTGCTTTGGCCTATAAAATGTGAGTGGGAGAAACTTGAATGTTTCTACCAGTGTTTTTGTTCTCTTCCCTTTGCTATTAGGAAGGCATGTCCAGGATAGAGACTGTTCTTTCAGCCTGGATTCTGTGATGAGAAGACATCTAGAGGAGACCAGTAACATACAAAGTGAGTTAGAAATAAACCTTTGTTGCTGTAAGCTACAGAGATTTTAGGTTACCACAGTACTGTCTAGTGAAAGTTGACTTATACAATATGTAATAGGATAAATAAATATGTGGAACAGGATGTTAAGTGTTGGTGTTTCAAAGCTGAGGGAAAAGGGTCAAATGTGCTCACACATTCTAAAGAGAGATGCTGGCTCAACCTGCAGCATTTACTATGATTTAGGGAAACTAGTTCTGAAATTCTCCATTACTGCTACAGTTTGGATCCTCTGGGGAACAGACATTGAGTTATGACTACAAGAGGTTTATTGTGGGGCGATGGCTGTAAAAGGTGATGGAGGTTGCAGGAGTGGACGGGGAACCTCAGACTGTGATGGAGATCTGACAGAGCACAGGCCAGCCCAGTGGGGAGCCCTGGACCAAAGATGGCCCATTAGAGGAGCAGCACATGGGGCAGAAATGGCCAGGCCCTGTCCCCCTGATACGGCTCTGAAGTGACCCCTCTGCTGGGGAGTTTGTGTGTTTGTCCCTTTGAGTGGGCGATCCCTCTCCAGATGACCTCCTACGACTCCAGTCGGTCCTGTTTCTGGCAGCAGGACAGCTCCTGCCTCTTTCTGCTTGGGTTTCTCGACTTCAGGCAGTCCTCTGGGCAGAGACCCTTTCAGGCTCACAGCAGCTGCCTTCCACTGCGCTTATTTGGGAAAACGCTGTGCATCTCTTTCTTATTTGTTAAGTTGTGGTTAAAACACACACACACACACCAAAAACCAAAAAGAACCCCCAAAACCCACATACCATAAACTTCACCATCTTAACCTTTTTTTTAAATTAATTAATTAATTTATTTATTTATCTTTGGTTGTGTTGGGTCTTTGTTGCTTCACGTGGACTTTCTCTAGTTGTGGCGAGCGGGGGCTACTCTTTGTTGTGGTGCGCGGGCTTCTCATTGCGGTGGCTTCTCTTGTTTCAGAGCACAGGCTCTAGGTGCGCAGGCTTCAGTAGTTGTGGCACGCATACTCAGTAGTTGTGGTTTGCGGGTCCTAGAGCGCAGGCTCAGTAGTTGTGGCACATGGGCTTAGTTGCTCCACAGCATGTGGGACCTTCCCAGCCCAGGGCTCCAACCCAGGTCCCCTGCACTGGCAGGCGGATTCTTAACCACTCTGCCACCAGGGAAGCCCTTAACCATTTTTAAATGTACAGATTAGTAGAATTGTATGACATGCACGCCCGACATGTATATACATAGAAGAAATCCTGGAAGGCTCCGTACTGAGGTGATAACAGAGGTAATCAGGGGGTGATGATAGGTGTTTGTCCGTTTGTTTATTTATTGATTACATCTACTTTCCAATTTTACTATAATGAACATGTACAATTTCATTATCAGAAAGATAAACTGCAAACATTCGTTTTGATTGAAAAAACTGAGTCCAAGTCTTGCTTCCCAAGACCACACCCTTCGGGCTGTCCCTGGCTGCTTTCCCTGGAACCATCCCACCGTGCAGGGGGCGTAGTCCACAGCCCGGATGCTGACCTCGGCCTGTGGGGCCTCCATGGGCAGCCCCTGACTCTCTGCTCTTGGGTTTTGGGGCACGCGTCACTTCCAGGAGGAAAGGGCAGCCGCCTTGCCTTGGACATGGGTGATGACTCACAGAGCGTGGCTGCTTTCACCCTGGAGGGCTCGATGAAAAACCTGGTACGGGACTTCCCTGGTGGTCCAGTGGTTAAGACTGCGCTTCCACTGCAGGGGGTGCAGGTTCGATCCCTGGTCAGGGAACTAAGATCCTGCATGCCTCGCGGCCAAAAATTTAAAAAAAAAAAGACCTTGGTAGGAGGAATGTAAATGAGATCAGGACTTATCTGACATTGGAGAGGATGCTGAGAGGACAGACGGTCAACGTCTAGCTCCGGGAAGAGTCTACTTTGGAGCAGAATGAGGACTGGCTCTTGGCAATGCAGCTGAGCCCAGACACAGGAGCAGAAGGAAACGCAGGGCACAGGGAGGTGGCAGGAGGGAGGGAGGTTAGAGAGAGGGCAGCAGGAGAAGGGCTGGAATGACAGTTATTCCAGAATATAGAACAGCGGAGCCGCGTCAGGACGCCCCCACGCCAGGTTCAACTTTCACACCCCAGCTTAAAGGCCACGAGGATCTTTATACTTCCTGTTAGATGTCACCGGGTGGCGACCCAAAGTCTTGAACCGGATGACAACACCCCTCCAGTGCTGTCTAAGCACACTCTTTTCCTGTAATCGTTCCCACATAACATTTTATCACCTTTCTTGATTAGTCTTAATAGGATACACGTATGAGAGTATCTTCCCTTTTGAAATATTTGCGTCTCATTCATTGCTTTGGAGGCTGTGCATGTTGTTGTGTGGTGGTCCACTCTGCCAGTAAACACGTAGTCCTACCGTGAGCATGTTTTATTTGTGTAATAAACCAAAATGAAAAATAAAGAATGCACTGACTATGAATTAGACTTATTGATAGGTACCAGGACGACAGAGGTGAATGAGATGTGGTCCCTGTTCTTGAGCAACTTGCAGTTTGGTTGGGAGACTGGGCGTGCACGTTAAAAGGATTATGCTAACACATATGTATGGAATTGAAGAAAAAAAATGTCATGAAGAACCTAGGGGTAAGATGGGAATAAAGACACAGACCTACTAGACCATGGACTTGAGGATATGGGGAGGGGGAAGGGTAAGCTGTGACAAAGTGAGAGAGTGGCATGGACATATATGCACTACCAAACGTAAGGTAGATAGCTAGTGGGAAGCAGCCGCATAGCACAGGGAGATCAGCTTGGTGCTTTGTGACCACCTAGAGGGGTGGGATAGGGAGGGTGGGAGGGAGGGAGACGCAAGAGGGAAGAGATATGGGAACATATGTACATGTATAACTGATTCACTTTGTTATAAAGCAGAAACTAACACACCATTGTAAAGCAATTATACTCCAATAAAGATGTTAAAAAAAAGGATTAAAGTAATAAATGTGTTTATTAAGTGCTGGGTGAGGGCCACAGAACACAAATGCGAAGGAGTTTCATGCAGGGAAAGTTTAGCAAGACTAACACAGGTGATAAGAATAGATAAATCTATCGCATGCATTTAGAATCCGCCCTTGTGTGGTGGGGTATGACTTTGGGGGTGGGGGACCGGCAGCGGCTTCTCAGGCTGGTTTCCAGGGAGACTGAGGAAGATGAGGTCGTGGGCAGTGAAGGGGGAAACGGTCACCTTAGGCTCTTCCTCTCCTTTACAAGCCCTTACGACGGGTCTGTTCAGTCAGCGTCCTTTTAGGAGCCACTCCAGGAGAAAGAAGGCAGGAAGGAAGCTTCCAGCAAAAAGATCCAAAGGGAAATGTGCTTTATATGCATAGCATTGTTTTGCTGTCTTTCCAGATGGAGTGTCTCCTAAAAAAGCCCCTTTCTCTGACAACGGCTCTAAAAGGAGGAACCGTCCTTCGCAACAGACACGTGCATCTCTCATTCCTCATCCACTGAGTGTCAGACCCTGTTCTAGGTGCCACCTGGCTTCTGTCTCTCAACAAGCGTGCTTAACTCTTCCCTGAAGTCTCAACCATGATTTTTTTTTTTTAAAAAAAGGAGGCAATTGCCTCAACCTGGGTCTGCTGGCCTTTCAGAGATTCTAAATTCCCTTTTGCAAGTCAGGCTGGGGTTAATGGCTCTTTCTCGCCGCCACTGAGAAATCCGAGGGCTCTCCCACCAGTGTTGAGCAGACACTTTTTTTTTTTTCTTTTTCTTTTTTTTTTGCGGTACGCGGGCCTCTCCCATTGCGGAGCACAGGCTCCGGACGCGCAGGCTCAGCGGCCACGGCTCACGGGCCCAGCCGCTCCGCGGCACGTGGGAGCTTCCCAGACCGGGGCACGAACCCGTGCATCGGCAGGCAGACTCTCAACCACCGTGCCACCAGGGAAGCCCTGAGCAGACCCTTTGAAAGGCTCATTTCCTGTCTCCTGAGTGTGTGAGTGGCCACTGGAGGCCACGGGAGGGAGGAGGGAAACCTCAGAAGAGTCGGCCCCAAAGTAGCAGCCGCGTGGACCGTCCTGTCTGGCTGCTTCCCCGGTAAAACCCAGGCAGGGGGAGAAGAGCCAACGTTTTGAGACAGAATGAGCAAAGGAGGGGAAACATTGAAAAGTGCATGAGCAGGGTCCCCGGGGAGGGAAGGGGGGGGGAGGACAAGCACGTGGGGAGAAGTGGCTCCAGAAGTTGGGAAAGAGCCCATCTTACTGGAAGAGAAGGATGTCCTGAAGGAGGGCGAGAGGGAAACAGAAATCAGCCTGATTTCTGAAAGGACCACCTTTCTCATTTTACAGATGAGGAAACTGAGGCCCGAGACGGGAAGTGGTTCGCACGAGGGCAGGGCCTGGAAGGAATCATCTGCTTTCTCGCTCTCTCTGCCCTTGCTCACCTCCGCTTCTGTGGCGAGGTAGTACTGGCGGACAGGCCGCTTGGAAGCCCTACACGGACAGGCATGGGGCAGCCGTAAAGCACAGAGGGTCCTGGTTGAGGTTTGAGTCTTGATTCCAGGTCAGGAAAGGGAGACCTTTGAGATCTCTGCCCCCCCTGCTGGCAACGCCCCTCAGAACTGTAGCCGGGGTCCCGGAGGATGTAAAGCTGGCTGTGAGCTGGGGTTGTGTGCAGAGCTGGGGGCCCCCGCAGTTGTGCAGGCAGGTGCTGAAACTCTCCATCAGCACTCTTTGAAGATACGCGCGTCTTTTCTATTTCAGTAAGATCTTGTGGAAAAACCCGTACAAAACGTTTGACCAACCTAATATTTAGCATCCTCCCAAAGAGACCTCGGAGATAAGAGATGCAGGCCCCTGCCTTCTGCTTTTTTCCACCTCCTCTGGGGACACTCTTCCTGTCTGCGGAGCTCATCTTGGCTTCCCATTGTGCCTGCTGACTGGTATTTTTAACTCTACCTTTCTAGTATTTTTATAGTACCTTTCTAGTACCTTAGCTGGCTCAGCCTGGATCTCAGTTACGTGGACCTCTGTCTGCTTCCTTCTCTGGACTGGACATTCTCCAAGGCCAGGAGGTCCCTGTCTCGTTCATACCTGCGCATCGCCCACCTCTGTCAGTGCACAAATATGGGATGCTTTGGAGTTTGAAACCAGCTGTCAAAGCTGGAACGTTTGCCATGAGCTCTCCAAGAATTCCGAAGGGCGGAAAGGAGAGGGATTTGGGTGCCGGAAGTGGAAGGTTATTCTAAGAACGGGTGTGGCAGGGAAGACAAATATAGCTGGTGGAGTGGAGAGTGAGTGGGCAGAAAGAAAGTGGAAGTGGAAGAGAAGGGGCGGAGAGTGAGTGAGCAGAGAAGGAGGAAGGAAGCGGAGACACAGCCCACGGGGCAGTGCAGGCTCCAGACTCAGCCCTGCCCGCCGGAGCTTGCTTGCTGCGGACGCCCAAAACCTCAGCCTCAGACCTTCCTGCCCTTTCTTTGTCTATCCTTCCAATGCTGGGTCATTGAAAGAGATCTTTGGCTTAATTTCCACCAATACTCTGATTATGGGCATTTGGCCGTAAGAAGTCATGGCCATGGCATGCCATCCTACTAAGAGGAAATGAAATACCTCAATATAAACCATTTTTATTTCTTGAGAGGTTTTTGTAGTATTAAAAACTCCCATGATCGTTCTGGCTCTAACGTTGCTCTTGGCTCTTAGGGGTAAGGTTTGTAATTTGATGCAAAATAACCACGATGCATATGCGGCTGTACGTGTCTCGTTACCTAGCCAGGCATGTGGGCAATGAGTTTTCCTGGTTTTTTTTTTATCATTACATCTTCTCTTGCCCTGTGTTTCTGCCTTCACATCCTTTAAATTTGCTGCTGTTTGACAACCACAGCCTGGATCTGGTTTCCCAGGAGGTTTTTGTAGGAATGAACTGCCAGTTGGTTTTGGCTCTGTGATAGGGCCCCGGGCTGGCTTACTGGGAAACCATTGCTGTAACCTCTGGGCCAGAGGTGCCTGGGGAGTGAACTGCCACCACTTGCTCTCCCCTCGGCTTGAGCCCCATCAAGAAACCTAAAGATTTTCTTTGACATTTTATAAAGTCACTGATCCTCATTTGTCAAAATGTGTCCTGAGGAAGTTTTCTTGAAAGTGAAACCAGTCCATAAGCTCATCTTCTCAGGAACCCACAGAAAGCATGTGCCTGCCCTCAGTGGCCCAGGTAGCTGCTCTCTCCTTCCCCATGGGATGTTCAGGTGAGTTGAGTTCTCCTAAAGATGACCCAGGTGCCTAGACACACAGTCCTCCGCGACCCTCTGGATGCTGGCGGGAAGCCTCACAGCCACGCCACCCCCATTTCCATCCCCCCCACCCCAGGCCCTGCCCCTGGTTTTCTGGCCGGCCATTCCTGTTCTCCAGCACCCTGTTTCAGAGGAGAGCTTCCCTCTTGTGCTGGGCTCCTCCTCCCCGGGGACAGTCGGTGGCTTCTGCATGTCCAGAAGGGTGCAGCTCGTGACCGAGACCCAGTCTGGGTCCCACCTCCTGGTAACAGGGAGGACATCACTTTCCTGAGCAAAGGCTTCCCGCTGGGCCCTGAGTTCTCAAGATGTTGCAACTCTCCCTCCCAATCACTGTCGTGAAGACTGGACGGGGGCTCAGTGGCAAGCTGTCTCCCCGGTCCCCTGCCTCGGGCTGCCCCAGTGACCCTGGTGGGGGGGAGTCTCTGCTCTCACAACCCATTGCCACGCTGCAGTGTGGCCTGGACATTAATTCTGAGGATGCTGTTGACCATTGCAGGAACTGAAGTTGACTTTTTCCATGAAGGTGATTTCTGCAAGGAGGGGAACGGAGAGGACCAAGTTCCCTGAAATAAATCTTTAGGCTCAGTTATTGGAAGGGAACACGTTAAAGAAGAAATGTGGGCGTGGAGGTTATATTGAATTGCTGTGTGCTGTAACACGTGAGCCAGTATACGGAGGTGAATGGGCCATGTTGCCCAAAGTTCGTTTCCCTTCCCTTCACCTTGTGGCTGTGGAAATCTCCTTGTTCTTATGTCTGCGGGAAGGAGAGCATGATACTCTCATCATCTGCAAAGAGGAGGGTGTTGTGGAGCATTTCCGTGAGCAGAAGGGTGAAGTAGTCAAAAAGCTCTGGGGATAATTTTCATAGGGTTTTCAAACTAGTAAACGTTGCTCTTATCTTTTTATGGGAAACAGTCACTAAGCAACTGGGACGTCAACGGAGGGACCATGAAAGGAAAGGGAGAAAGAGTCACCAAAGTGTCCACTCTTCTCCAGATCCCTCTGTCTGTCGGCTGCAGAGTCTGAAACGGGCGTTTCCTCTGTACACAGCCTCCTGCCCCTCCTCCCTGCCACTTCCTCCACCTGACTGATAAGGCTGTTGTGAGGATCCATCCCATAATATCTGAGGTGCTTAGAACAGTGCCTGGCACGTCATAAGTGCTCAGAAAATGTGAACTCTTCTTATTACTAATAATCTGACATATATTTCTTGAGCGGGGTAGTGGGTCCATGGTGTTCATTTTATTAAGCTTTAAACTGTGCATATATCTTATAAATCCTTTTTATGTGTATCATATACTTCACATACATTAAAATACACGCCTTAAAAATAGATGAAGGTGGGGGACCCTGACGCCCAAGGAGACGGGAGGAACCACCAAATGAACTGGTAGGACGTGGGGGGACTAAGTGGGGAGGAGAAGTGGAGGCCAGACAGGATCGGGGCCCCTGAGGCCGGGGAGATCAGGAGAGGCAGGCGGGAGGGGCCCTTCGGGAGGAGCGGAGGGCTATGGCCTAGCCCACTCGGGCCGGGGAGTCTGCTGAGCTCCCAGGCCAGTATCTCCCCCCGCCCAAAGCCCCCTCCCGGCCGTGTGGGTCCTGGGGGCATAGGAGGGAGGCCAGGGAGATCAGAAGAGGCAGGAGGGAGGGGCCCTCCCGGAGGAGAGGGAGAGGAGCGCATGGGTTAGCCCCACCCACTCGAGCCCAGGAAGCCTGCTGGGCTCCCATGTGAGGTCCCCTGCCCTCTGAGACCAGGGGTGGGGGGCACGCCTGGGCCCCTTCTGTTCCTTGAGCCTAAGCCCCAGCCCCCATGGCCCCCAGGGCCCTTTCCAGCCCTGTGGGTCCTGAGCATTGGCCCCGCCCACTGCCCAAACCTCGCCCTGCTTAGGCCCCGCCCTCCACAGCCAAGGCCTTTCCCTCTTTGTTTTCTTTCTTTTTCCTCCTCTTTTTTACTATTGTGGTACTGATGTACCTTCCAGTTGTTGATTCATCTATATTTTTATTTTTATATTCTTTCTAACATATCTGTTAGTTTCCTAGTCTGATTTTATTTTTTACTTTATTATTGTTCTCTTTTTTTTTCTGCCACCGCATGCGGCTTGTGGGATCTTGGTTTCCGAGTCGGGGATGGGTCCGAAGCTCCTGCAGTGGAGCTCTGAGTCCAAACCACTGGACTAGCAGAAAACCTCAGATCCCAGGGAATATTCATCAGAGTGAGGTCTCACGGAGGTCCTCATCTCAGCACCAAGACCCTTTTGAATCTTTGAATGCCCGGTCATTTGATTTGAGTTCTATGTACTTGCTTGTTGTGTAATTTCTGTCAATAAAGACAGAACAACAAACAGGAGTTCTTCTCTCTTCTGCCTACTGCTCCCTAAGAGAATGGGGTGTCTGCACCCTGAGGGAATCCTCCAGCGAGTACAACCGCCATTCTAATTTCTCTCCCCACTTCTCTGTGGGCACAGATGCTCTTCGGTTGTAGGAGTTGAACTTAAGTGTGGATGCTGCACCTCTAATCTCGAGCTGGGAACCCCCTGTGGCCGTGTATCTGGGGGGAAACGAAGCTTGTAATTCAGTTCTCCAGGCATCACACAGGGTTCATGGACTCTTTGTTGAGTCTACCCCATACGCCTTCCTTCTGATAGCCAGGCACACCTCCCTCTACTCCTGTCAGGAGACCATAGGAAATGGGCATTCCTGTTTAATACACGTACCTCTGCCATCAAGTCTAAATTTGCTATATCTCAATAGTACGGTCAAGTGGATCATTTGGGAGCTATGATGCTTATCAAAATTCACTCAAGAAGAGCCAAAGTTAGGGGCTTCCCTGGTGGTGCAGTGGTTGGGAATCCGCCTGCCAATGCAGGGGACATGGGTTCGAGCCCTGGTCTGGGAAGATCCCACATGCCTCAGAGCAACTAAGCCCGTGCGCCACAACTACTGAGACTGCACTCTGCAACGGGAGAGGCCGCGACAGTGAGAGGCCTGCGCACCGCGATGAAGAGTGGCCCCCGCTCGCCGCAACTGGAGAAAGCCCTCGCACAGAAACGAAGACCCAACACAGCCATAAAAAATAAAAAAAATAAAAAATAAATAAATATATTAAAAAAAAAAAAAAAAAAAAAGAAGAGCCAAAATCAACCAAGCACTGGGGGACTTCAGCTACGTGCCCAAATGACCCCTGATGAGGTACCATAAGAATGATGATAGTGAAAGGGTCTCGAGAGGAACTTCTCAGGGAATTGCGCCCACACTCATCCAGACCCAGAATGTTGTCAGAAATCTGAGAATCACACTTGTCTTCTCTGCCTTATCCCCCATCCCTCACTAAACCTCATAGTTACTATTTAATAGCCCTCATATCCACCATCTTGTGCCCGAAGCCATTTTTCTCCATAGATCTCTGGAACGGACCCCCAACTGCCCTCCCGTCTCCATGCTGGCTCCTCCAACTTGCTCTCCATACTGTAGCCAGCGTGATCTTCCAAAATGCAGATACAGTTGCGAGACAATCCTCTTAATATCCTCGAGTGGCTTCTCTTTGCCTCTGGGATCATTTCAAAACTTCTTATTTTATTTTAGTTTTGGCCACCCCGCGCAGCTTGTGGGCTTTTAGTTCCCTGATGAGGGATTGAACCCAGGCCCTTGGCAGCAAGAGCGTGGAGTCCTAACCACTGGACCACCAGAGAATTCCCTTGAGACTTCTTGATGGCACTGGTAGGGCCCTTTGTGACGGGGTTCACCAGGCCCCTCTCACACCACCTCTTCAATCTGGTTTCCAGCTAAATGAAACACATTTCAGCTCACCAACTGCTTCATGATCTTCCTTTGCATACAACTTCAGCCTGCTGTGAAAGCTGCTCTATCACTTGAGCCTGGAGACTCCGCTGATACAATGCGAGTCAGTGGTGGCTGAAGTACTATGGGTAGGTCACTGGTAGTGGTAGGTAGGAAGATGCGGTCTGGAGCCTTTGGCAGGCCTCTACAGGTGAAGCCTAGCATAGCTCCTTAGGATGTTGGAGCAAAGCTATGTTATCCTCCGAAGATAACTATGCTCCTTTTTTTTTTTTTTTTTTTTTTGCGGTACGCGGGCCTCTCACTGTTGTGGCCTCTCCCGTTGCGGAGCACAGGCTCCGGAAGCGCAGGCTCAGCGGCCATGGCGCACGGGCCCAGCTGCTCCACGGCATGTGGGATCTTCCCGGACCGGGGCACGAACCCGTGTCCCCTGCATCGGCAGGCGGACTCTCAACCACTGCGCCACCAGGGAAGCCCTCATTGTGGTTTTAATTTGCATTTCCCTGATGGCTAATGATGTTGAGCATCTCTTCATGCACCCTGGGCTATTTGTCTATCTTCTTTTTTTGAAATATCTGTTCAAGTCATTTACCCATTTTTAAAATGAGTTGTTTATATTCTTATCATTGGCTGAAAATAAGTTCCTTATATATTCTGGTTATAAGTCCTTCCTCAGATTTATGTATTACACATATTTTCTCCCTGTCTGTGGCTTGCATTTTTAGTTTTTTAATGGTCTTCTGAAATGCACAAGTTTTCAATTTTGATGAAGTCGAATTTATTGATGTTTTTCCCTTACATAGCTCACACTTTTTGTGTCTTATCTAAAAAATCTTTGCCTTCCTCATAGTCACAAAGACTTTCTCCTATATTTTCTTCTAGAAGCTTTATAATTTTAGTTTTTATGTTTAGGTTAAAGACTCATTTCTAGTTATATTTTGTGTGATTTTGGGGCGGGCTCAAGATTCATTTCCCCCCCATATGAATATCCAGTTGTTCTAGTGCCCTTTATTGAAAAGACTTTCCTTTCCTCATTGAATCACTTTGTCGAAAATCAGCTGAGCATATATGAGCATCACAATTTTTAATACTATTAGAACTGAACTTTCCCAAGTCAGGTCATACCACCTCTGATCTCCTGTCCTTGGTGAGTCTATAAGGCTGATTAAGCTGGTACTTGGGCGAAGGAATCTATGTCTAACCTCTGTTTTTGTACATAGAACACAACGCGATGTCTTCTGCACTTATGGGTTACTTGCTTAATTTTCCTGTTAAACTCATAACAGTACACTGTGTTGTGTGTTTGTGACATGAGAGAAAGAAGCTTTCCGGATATACTATCTTTGTTTCTTGCAGCCTACAGATTTCTGCTTCTATTTGTTTCCTCGCACTGGTATTATCAGCCTGTAACTTGAGCTTCTAGAGAACTGAGGTCACATCTGTACATGTCATTCTGATTTGTGAGGCATCTAGCTCGGTGCCCTGAGCGTGCGTGGACTTTTATCGGTAGCATGGAGGTCGTAACATACTCACTACCCCTCAATTTCCTCATCTGTATGAGGCATGAGGACTCATCTCTATCTAACTCAATTCGGTTCGGAACTGCGGGCTGTTCATGTAAAGAAAAGCCATCTGATTGTGGTCGGGGAAGAAGACATGACACTTTAACCAGGCTGATTGGTTCTCTTGGAGACTACGGATGTATGACATCTGGAACAAATTGTGGCCTGATCTTTGCTCCTATCACTTCTCATTCAGATCAATACTGGTCTGAATATTCTTTTTTTTTTTTTGGCCACACCATGCAGTTTGCGAAATCTTAGCTCCCCAACCAGGGATCGAACCCCTGCCTGCTGCAGTGGAAGAGCAGAGTCCTAACCACTGGACTGCCAGGGAAGTTCCAAGTCTGAATATTCTTTAGATTAACTGAAATGAAAAGGAACTGCTTTGTAGCCACCTCCAGTGTGTGCCTACAGACCTGGGATATATCTGCACGCCCCTCTAGAGTTGACCCGCAGTCTGGGGGCATTCTGCGCCCCCTCCCTCACTCCCAACGTTTATGTGCGGGGAAATCCTCCTTGGCCAGAAAGTGAAGGCAAGAGACGTCATGAAATGGCAACACTCCACCCACCCGTGGTGAGATGAAGGATGCATGAATGCTGTTGCCTGAAGTGGGCCCGTGTTACCATGGTGATGGAGGCGCGCTGACGCTAAGTGGATGAGCCGCAGCTCCCATGGATTTTAATAGCAGCTGGTCAGTGCCACCGCCTTCCGTGAATTGCTGCCCCCACGTCACTGCTTGGCCCCGGCTGTCCTGATCTCTGTTGACAAATGGTTGTCTTCACAGTCAAACTAACTGTACTCTAAGTAATGAACATGCTAATTATTCTTCCCTACTCCCAGCACATTTTTCTAACTAACCTGTCACACATGGATAAGTGCAGCGTCTGCATCAGCACGGAGGACGCTGGGAGCAGGGGTCCGGGAGGAGAGGGTGTTGGGCCTACAGCCGGGATCTGTGGGCTCTTTCTCGTTCAACTACCTTTACTCACGGTCAGGTGTCCGGAAATATGTTAATTTCTCCTTTCTTTTCTTAAAAAAAAAAAAATCTCTTTAGGGGCTGAGCGGCCATGGGTCACTTCACTAGCCCCTGAGGGGATTGCCAGATTCGGATGCAGAAGGACCAGGGGCCCCAAGCTCTGAAAACTATTCCAGAAGCAGCATTCGAGGTGGTTAAAACCCCAGACTTTGAAGCTAGACAGGCCTGGTTTTGAATCCTAGGTCAGCCCCTTGCTTCCTGTGGTTTAACCGCTCTGCAGCTCAGTCTCATCTTTTGGGCAATATCATCTGTCCCCAGAGGGGTGTGTTGAAGAGCACATGCACAAGCCAGGGCCCCAGGACACAGCTGCTCAGGGCTTTGGGTCCAGGATGGGTCTGGTCTGGTGTTGGCCGGACCAGGGCCGGCTCCAGGCCTGGAGACCGTTCTGTTAGGAAATCGGCATCGGGCGCCGGCCGCTGCGCCCCGCGCGCCCCCTGCGCGCCCCTCCCCCGTGGCCTTGGCCTCCCTCTCTTTTTGTTCCGTCTCAGCAGCTCTCTGTTGAGATGAATGGCATTTCCAGAGGCTTCACCTCTGATAAGTGTTCCTCTGTAGCCGCAGCCAGAATCTTAATGTGCGCGCTGTAATCTAATGGCCATCTCGGCTGACTGTTAAAACGCTCTCCTCCTGGGTGAAGTGGACTCGCTCCACTGGTACGCGCGCCCCGCCCAGGCGGCGTGTCTCCGGGAGCTCAGATGTGGAGGTCCCACCACGGGAAGAGTGACCTTCTTCCCAGGCGCCTTCTCAGCTTTCTAAAGTGGAGCTGGCTGGACATTGCGCTCCATGCCTCCGCGCCCCATCCTGTTTGCGGGGCTCCGGGGAACAAGCCGGAGAGGCTTGCTCCTTCCTGCTTTCCTGCGTTCCTGGCACCTGGCAAGATTGCCACAGACGCCCTGGGCTGACCATGTAGGATTCTGTTGATGCTGTTTTCTGTGTGCCTGCAGATCCTGGCGCAAACTCAGACGCCACAGACCTAAACACTGGAGCAGGAAGGAGGTCAGGATGAGCCTTAAAGACATCAGGCTGTAAGATACAGAGAATTCTTTAAAGCTGGGCATTTAAAATCTGGGATATAAGTGGTGAACAGTCACAACATGGCAGCAGACGCATCGGGCACTCCTCACCCCGCCCCTACCCTGCCCAGTCTTTCTTTATGGAACAGTGTCCCTCAACCATGTGACAACTGTGGAAAGCACCAGGTCCTTTCATTTTCCTGCCGTCTGGTGGTCCTAGGAGTAGATATCTGACCAGCCTGGGCCAATGGGATTGTCCTAATAGTTCACTGAGAAGAGTCAGCCCTTTACAGGTGACAGAACTGAAAGACATAAAACTCCAGAGTTGGAGGTGGAGGTATTTTCCACTGTGTGGAGAAAACTGGTCTGCAGAGAGAACATGGCTGCCGAGTTGTGAGAAAGTGGAGAGAGAAGGAGAGAGACTGAGACAGAGACTCCGTTTGAGAGGCCCAGCCTCATCTCCGCTCTTTTCAGTGTTTGGTTGTTCAGTTCCTTGGATTCTTTGAGTCAATAAATTTCCCTTTTTTGCCCAAGCTAGCTTGAGCTAAGTTTCTATTGTTTGCAACTAGAGTACTTTTCAAGGGGCCTGGCCTTCACTTCTGATGCACTGTCACTAAGACAGCAGAGGTCTTAGAAGGGCTAACACTTTATGGGGACCAGACCCCTTGTCTACTGGGACCTAAGCGTTCCCTGACACCTACAAATAAGATCTCGTTCAGGTGAATACACAGATCTTGCTAGTGCCCAGCCCCTAACCAATCTTGTAAAGACTCCACACGTTGTGAAGTGCCCCAGGCACCCAACGGGAGTTCTCAAGAGCATCATGACCAGCCAGGGCTGCCCTTGCTCCTGGCCTCTGTGCATCCAAGCTCCAGACGCTTGGGTCCTCCATGGACCCCCATGGACCTCTTTCACTCAAGCTGGCCTCAGCTGCTTTAGGTATGAGGCCTGTGTGATCTCTTCCCCGTGCTGGCCTCTCCCACAGCAAGATGCAAATCCTGCTGCCACTAAGTAGAGTGGCCAATGTTCTCTTTCTTTTTACTTTCTTTCTTCTTGTTGTTGTTGTTTTTTTTTCTGGCTGTGTGGCATGCGGGGATCTTAGTTCCCCGACCAGGGATCGAACCCGTGCCCCCTGCATTGGGATCGCGGAATCTTAACCACTGGACTGCCAGGGAAGTCCCCCAATGTTCTCTTTCAAAGTGAGGTTTTGATAAAAGCTCTTCTTCATCACTGCCAAATAGATGTTGAGCCTGGGATGAAGTTTGCAGAATCTTGCATTTTCTGTGTAACTTCCGAGGGAAGAAAACTGTCCTGTAAGATGCCAGGCCACCACCTCCCTCCCTCAGCAGGTTCCCTCTTACACCTTCTCTCGACTCTTATTATGATGCTGTGAAGATTCCAGGGAAGTAGCTCAGGAATTACCTCAGAGAAGCCAGCTGCAGTGGTTAACAGCCCTTCCTGTGTGGAAGTTTTCCTGGGAGACCCCCTTTCTGCTCCTTATCTAAGTTCTTTGGTTTAGTTTTAATTCTCTTGTTGCTTGTTTCCTGTGGAAACAGAGGCATCAGCCGTCCACCTCCTCATCATTCATTCATTCATCCAGGGCTTATTACTTGGCTGCTACTTTGGACCCTGCCCTGTGTCAAGTAGTTATTTTTTTCCTGGGAATTCAAGGAAAGAAAGAAAGACAGTACTCTGGACAGAGATCTTTTTGGTGCTCAATAAATAAAAAACATGCTTCACTTTTTCTTGCCTTCCTGCCTCTCTCCCGAGCCCTGCTTCTTCTGGCAGGACACGCTGAGCCAGGGTACTTTGGTGGCTATTTAAAAAAAAAAAAAAGGAAGAAGATGAAGCCCTGTAATTGTGCTGGGACGTTTGGAAATTCTAATGATGAAAGGCAGAGTCCGGCCCTCACTTCCCCTTCCTGCACAGTGAAGGCCTGGGGTGCCACAGAGCTGAGCAGTCCTTGCTGGGAGCCTGAAACAAACATGGATTACGAAACCCTGGGCGGTATTGTCCTGCTGGCCATCGTCACCCTCATCAGTGTGGTCCAGAACGGTAAGGGAATCCCCTCCCTCAGGGTAGATTTTGTTTCTAGTTGTTTGAAAGTCAGGCTTACACAGTTGTGTGTGTGTGTGTATGTACACTTTTGTCTTTATCTGTATTTGTATCTTTATTTGAATGTATAGGGGTTTGAGCCTTCCTGCGTGAATTTAGGTTTTTCCTTCTCCCAATCGTCCTTTCACGTTAATGGGGATGATTAATCATGTCTGTAGGGCCAGGGCAGCAAGCTGTACAAAACCCGTCACTGGAGTGTCTGCAATCAGCATTTTAACTATGAATTACTGTGGCCAGAGACCAGTTGGAGGGCAGGAAGGCTGGAAAGGGACAATCAGATATATGTTCACCCAGACACTGGGTTATACTAATTGCAGCTGGGCTGTCTTCACCTGTCACCTGTAGGCTAAGAAAAAGGAAACTTTTGGTAGCTCCCTGTTGGTCCAGGCTGAGTCGGGGGAAGCTGGAGGGTCTCCTCCTGTGAGAACAGACTCTTTTCATCTCTCTTGAGATGCCCCAGGCCCTGGCCCTGGTCTGTCCAGGGGGTCCTGGGCTTTTCCATAGAAGCACAGCAAACCCGGAGCAGACTTGAGGTGGACGATGAGATTTCTAGTTATTTTTGGCAGATGAGATTAAGTCTTCTTCTTTGGTGCAAGGGGGGAGGAGAGATTACAGATGGCCACATGTCTGAGTTTGAACCGCAGTCTTTCGGCCAGCCATTTCAGATAGATAACGACAGGGCACAGTGGTCTCCCTGACACAGTCCCATGAACTGAAGAGGCTTCCTGGTGGGGGAGAGACAAGTGTGGACCAGCTACTGCTTCGGGCTGGAGACTTTTCCTCCTGGGCACACAGATGATTGGGGTGCACGTGCAGCGTGTGGAGAGCACGGCCCCAGCATCACAGCCTCTGTCCCTCCCCATCCAGTCCCCCCAATTCCCTTTCACAGCGTTGTCCCACCCATGCTCGGGGGAGAAGACATGCTGCTGCCCTTTTGAAGCCACAGAAGGAGCCCTTGCCTCCCGCTCAGAGGCTTAGGATCAGCCCTGCTCCCCTCTGAGGCAGAGACCAGGGCTCCGTGGTGTGATGCAGACATCACCCTGTGAGGACTTGTTGTTTCTAACTGTTAAATGTGCCCGTGCAGGGGAACAAGAACAATGCAAATGACTTGGAAGGTAACAGCTCTACCTGTTTTCACCATTGAGTTTTTAGGCAAACACAAAGGTCCAGTTGTAGGTCCAGAACTTCTCTCTGCAATTCTAATTAACCTCGATGTTGCAGCCACAGGTCTACCTTACTGAGGGTGGAAAATATGCAAAAACTCTGGCCCCACCCCCAATTACATTTGATACCCTTTCTGTTAGCTTTAGGAACTATTTACATGTTGTTGCCAGGCATGGCGCACTTTGTCCTTGTCCCAAGACAAGGAGGTCAGTCCCCGTGTCTGTGACAGTGTTGGAGAGCTCTGCACTCTCGGTACATTGTGTGAGCCCGATTCCCCAGGGGTAGGGCCAGAGCCCACCCGCCTGGTGGAACCTCCTCCTCTGCCTCCCTGACGCTCGTTAGTCATCAAGATCTTTGAACTCGTGGCCCTCTTCCAGCTTGATCCAGCAGAACATACGTTTGGAAATGCAGACCAAGTTTAAAGTACCTCGTTCCAAGGGACCTGGACCAGAACTACCAAAGCCTGGTTTCCCAGGGAGTGTAGAGAGATGGATTTCCTATGCGTAGCATCCAGAGGGCCTCCAACTTCTTGGCCAAGGTGCCAGCAGCTTTGCCATGAAGCAAACCTGGGAAACACAGATTTAGAGAAAGTGATTTCCATAGGAAGCCAAACTAATTAGATGGGGAGGAGAGGGTGAGCTGAGGGGAGGGACCCGGGCCTCGTGCGCGGAGGCCTGAATGGTGACCGCAGAAGTCTTCTTTACAGCATCCTCAAGAGCCCCTGCTGAACACTCCCCTGACGGGGGCTCACAACGCACTGGCCTTGCCCTTCCCATTGTTAAGTGTATTGAGAATTTGCTTTGTGTCAAGTATGGTGCTGGGCATAATATTATCTCATTTAATCCTTGCACCCTATGAAATATATAGTATTATATTGCTTTGCTTTTTATTTTTAAAATTTTTTAACATCTTTATTGGAGTATAATTGCTTTACAATGGTGTGGTAGTTTCTGCTGTGTAACAAAGTGAATCAGCTATACATAAACATATATCCCCATATCCCCTCCCTCTTGCGTCTCCCACCCACCCTCCATATCCCACCCCTCTATGTGGTCACAAAGCACTGAGCTGATCTCCCTGTGCTATGCGGCTGCTTCCCACTAGCTATCTATTTTACATTTGGGAGTGTATATATGTCCATGCCACTCTCTCACTTTGTCCCAGCTTACCCTTCCCACTCCCCGTGTCCTCAAGTCTGTTCTCTATGTCTGCATCTTTATTCCTGTCCTGCCCCTAGGTTCCTCAGAACCTTTTTTTTTTTTTTTAGATTCCATATATATGTGTTAACATACGGTATTTGTTTTTCTCTTTCTGACTTACTTCCCTCTGTATGACAGACTCTAGGTCCATCCACCTCACTACAAATAACTCAATTTCGTTTCTTTTTGTGGCTGAGTAATATTCATTGTATATATGTGCCACATCTTCTTTATCCATTCACCTGTCAATGGACACTTAGGTTGCTTCCATGTCCTGGCTTAATTCACAGGTAAGCAAAGTGGAGCTTGGAGAGGTTAGACCATTGGTTGGAGGTTCCAGAGCCAGTAATGGTGAAACTGGGATTCAAACCTACTCCAAAGGGTAGACCTTTACACAGTGTATTTTGTCTCGAATTCATTCATTCAAACGCTCACTACTCAGGAAGCTCTCTCTTATATGGAACTGAAATCTGCTGCCTTATAATTTCTATCCACTGGTGTGTCTGTTCTTTGGAAAAGCTGAGACTGTGCCTGCTGCTTCTGTGTTTACAAAGTCACCTGTAACATCCCTTCTTCAATGTATCATTCCTCCTATGACTTGGTTTCCAGAGTCCCTTGTCATTGGGTTCCCCCTCCTACCCCACTCCCCAACTTGCCATGTTCTTTCTAAGATGCAGGTGGGTGTTTTCCATGCAGGGAAACTGTTCCCGAGATTCAGACACCAGTTCTGTTAAAATAACGGATGTGTGGATTGTTCTTTTGTATCACACTGCTGGCTCATACTAACTTAATGAAAATCTCAAGAGCTTTTTATGTGATCCTGAGAAAGTTATTTACCTTCTCTGACCACCAGTTTCCTCAACAGAGAGATGGAGTTACTAATATCTTCTATGTGTGATGGTTGAAGGTATTGCCTGAGATCATTAACACAGGTAGAGTAGCCAGCAGAGACCAGCATGTGGTAAGTTCTTGGTCACCGTTTGCAGCCTTCTCTCTCCGTGTCTCTCTCTGTCTCTCTGGTTTGGCCTGACGTTAGCAGCCAGCCAAGAGAAGCGTGTGAGTGGTCTTTGCACGCATAGTTTCTGTAACGTGGTCAAGGAAAATAGGAGTTGGAGTGTCAGTGTTTGGAGGAGTGGACAAAGGTGGCCCAACTCTTTCACGTTTAGCTTAGAAGGAGGGGGAGGTAGACCCTAGTGGGATACAGGACTAAGGCAGGCCTGTTTTTGTTTTGTTTTGAGGGTAGGAAAGATCTGAGTGTGTTTCAAAGGTAAAGATTAGGAGGGAAACAGAGACTGAAGGTTCAGGAAATGGGGCAAACACTGATGAACAAAGACCTGAAGAGGGTGGCAGAAGCAGCGTCAGGGTTGCAGGTGGAGGGCTAAGGCTTGGAAAAGAGGAAGGAGTTTGCTCTTGGGCAAGGAGAGGAAGAAGAGAGGCAGACTCGGAGAAGGACGGCCACGCCGTGCAGTTCGTTGCAGAAATAACCTCAGACTTTCTTATTACGGTCCCTGTTTACATGTTCAGGGGCAAGCGGTGTCACCTTGGGTTCTGGAAAGACAATGATCAGAATTTTCCACTGTATTCTATTGTAAGAAGGGACGTCCAGAGTGGACAGTTGGATACTTAAACCCTATGTAGTTGATGGAATCCCTGAAGTGAGCGTCTATGTGACAGTAGGAGCTTCTATGTGACACACCCTTGAATGCCCAGCTGGAGTTGAGTCCCAACCTCCCTGCTCCCCGGTGGAGTGACTCTGAGAAAATTATTTAACCTCCCTGAGCCATAGGGCCCTTGTCTACAAAGTGGGGACAGTACCACCCACTTCACAGAGCTGGTGCCAGGCCCAATACAGGAGCATATGTCCAATGCCTAACAGAGGGCCTTCAGACAAGCCAGCCCTGCAGCTCTGCTCAAAACGGGCACAGTTCTAGGAGAGGAATGTACTTTTGACAAAAAGGAAAACGTGAAGACTTTTATTCATGTACACAATGGATAAGGCATCCTTTTTATGTCTTTTTGAGGAGCCTAAGAGGAAGTTGATGGAAAGAAACCCTGTGAGTGGGTCCCTGACAATCACCCTTTTCCCTTTCTCACTCTTGAAATAGGAGGAAAGGAATAAAATAGGAGGGGTGAGAGAGAGAGAGAGAGAGAGGGAGAGACCTTTATCCCACCATCCCCACCATCCAGCCTGCAGATTCGGTCCCCTCAGCATCTCTTAATCCCACAAGCATCACCCTAACCAGCTCCCTTCTGTCTTTCCCCTGTCCTGGGTCTCACCCCTTTAAACACTCACCATGCTAAAGACACAGTGGCTTTCTGGCGATGCCGCTCCTCAACTTACATCTGCCAGTAACTCCTTGTTGCTCTCAAGATGGAAGTAAATTCAGAAGTTCTTAACGTGGCTCTCATCAAGGTCACGGTCATGCTGCCAAGTCCGGCAGGCACTTCTCAGCCACCGTCTTCTTCAGCCTTGGTTCACTTACTGCTTTCTCCCTGGGGCTCCCTCCGGCCACCCTGTCTGCACCCCCAGCGGCCCCTGTCGTGCTGTGCCTTCTCTTTTGTCTACAGCTTGGCACACTGTGTCATTCTAATTTTTGCATTTTGTTTACTGTGTGTGGTCTGTCTTCTCTTCTTGTATCCTCGCCAGAATGTAAGCTCCTCAGGCCAAGGCTCTTTGTGTGTTTTGTTCTCAGACGTAAGCTGAGTGTCTGGCACATGGCAAGTGATAATAGAGAAATGTCATTGAAAGAACAATTCACCACCTACCTCTTTGGTCTCATCTGTAATTGTACCAGGTTCCACTTCCCATTCCCCACCACCAATAAGCTGGATGTACTGACCCCCAGAGGTTCTTGCCTCTGGACCTTTGCACGTTCCATTACACTAGAGTGGAGTGGTCTCCTCTGCTTGCCACACTTGTTCTTCAGATTTTATCTTAAATATCACTTCCTCTAGGAATCCTTCTGTGTCCCAAACACTGAATTAAGTTGCCCCCTTTGACCCTCGATGGCTCTGTATTCTCACTCAATCTGATCTTAGCACAAGTCCCTCTGTAGTGTAATTTCTTTACTTGGTTGTCTATTTCTTCCGACTGTCGGATCCTTGAAAGTGCGGGTCGTGTCTTGCTCACCATTGAGTCACCGACACCAAATGCAGTGATTAATGGAGGGTAGCTGCTGAATAGACTTTTGCTCAGTTACATTTGATGGAGGACATTTAGGGCTCTTTAGATGTCAAGTTAAGGAACCGTCTAACATTCTAGTAAAATAATGGGATACCAGGCTCGTGAATGTTCCCCGTTATAAACCAAATCCAAACCTTTCCCCCTGGCAGGGTTCTTTGCCCACAAGGTGGAGCACGAAAGCAAGACCCATAATGGGTGGAGCTTCCAGAGGACGGGGACACTTGCCTTCGAACGGGTCTACACTGCCAAGTGAGTCCAAACCCTGACACTGCTAACTGACAGAGAGGGGGCCTGGGCACAGGGCTGCACGTCTGTCTGGGCCAACCTTCCAAAGGTGGGGGAGGCGGGGTTCCCAGGGAAGCTTGAACTTCACCTAGGAGACTTTGGGGGCACTTTTCCTCATCTTAGCAAGTGGTGGTGTGTAAAGAGAGGAAGCCGGGCTGTGAGATGGTGGGTTGGAGCTCCGCCTGTTCGGGAACCTCTCAGCCAGTCATTCAGTCGTGGAGTTGACTGATTTTCTGGGGCGTTAGTCCAGAGGGGCTGCCGGGAAATCCAGCCATTGCTCACCAGCCGGCTTCGGAAGCAACAGGCAGGACCAGCTGGCAGCTGCCTGCAGCCCCTCAGGTCCCCTTGGTGGGGTCTGGAGGGGACTCTAGTGCGTTTCCTAAGCCAGGTCTCATGGAGCAACCAGAACGGAGAGAATGGGGGAATTATGCAATGGCTTCCCCACCTCTCCTGCTTTACTTCTGAATGAAAAGCTGTTTGAAAACACCTGAAGAACTCAGTGAAGGAGGCGGGTGCTATTTGGGATGCAAATCCAACATCCATTTTCCTCTCTGCTGAAGCATTCAGACAGAGGGTTCAGCCAGCGGCCTGTCACCTGCTTCTCTGAGCCTGTGATTGGCCTGTGAGAAAGGGAGGCTGAAGCTCTGAGCTGGCCTTCAGTCTCAGTTTGGAGGTGACTTGGATGTCTCCAGAGATCCTTCCAGAGTGGGAGTCGTGGCCACACAAGCAACGGCAGGAATAGCACAAGCCAATGCAGCCCCTCGAGGCCCCTCTGTCTCCCGTGGGCCCCAGCCCCTCAGACCCAGCACTGCTGCGCAGTCTGATTCCGAGGAAATCCCTTCCTGAACTACTTACAGGGAGATTTCCATCTTAAGATTCGGACCTGCGGTGGGTTAATTCTCAGAATCCGTTGAAGAAGCGTAAGGGCGCAATTTAAGCCATATTAGATGTTCACGTTTACAGGACGTGGAGGAGAGTGTGTGCGGTGCCCGCAGCCCCTCTGTGCTGTTTGCAGGGGAGATGGGAGAGGGCCCCTCAGACACACCCACGTGCAAGAGCGCAAGAGGGGCAAGGACAGTGTCCTCCATCAGGGGTAACGCCAGAACCTCCCCGCACATGGAATCCAAAAGAACGTGAATGCCATTCTACCTGTTGGGAAAGGGAAGCTTCTTCCCGCCCAGATCACTACATTCTCACCGGCTGCCCCGTGTTCTTAGGGGCACAGCCGGGCCCGTCTGGAGAAGTGGCGCAGGGCTGCATGCGGCGGAATTTCTCGGTACCGGGTGAGAAGCTAAGTTTCCATCCTGCCGGAAATGAAGAAGAACCGGGCCAGGCCAGGCCGCCTGGTGTCTGCCATCTCCCCCAGGAGTGCACTAGCCCTGCTTCTCAGAAGACGCCTCGCTGACGCCTGGTCCCCGCTGCCAGCCTCCAGGTGGCATCCCTGACGTCCGAAGGCGCTAGAGGAGAGTGGTGGGTGATTGGTGCCGCCTGGGGGTCCCCACCGCATGGGTGCTGCCACCCAGCTCCCAAACCCACGTGACTTTCCCACTTACCCCCCCGAGAGAGGGATGGGGGGAGAGAGAGCTGTGGAGAGGTCGGAGCTTTGGGGGGAGGGGGGAGCGGAGGGGGATTTTCTGTAATTAAAAGGTTGCCCAGACACTGCTGTGGTTTTGTTACAAAGACTACTTCCTCCCTGACCCAGCTGGCAGCGCCCTGTGTGTGCCTGGGGTGGGTTGTGGACGGTGCTGAAGATCAGCACAGAGGCTGCCGCCTGCTGGCGACGCCAGGAGCCCCCGGTCTGCGTGCCCGAGCCAGGAAGCTACCAGGAAGGGCCTTATGTGATAGCCCGGTAGAAAGTCATCCCCAGTGATAGCTTCTCCAGGGGCCTCCAAAAGCACCAAAGAGGGGTACAAGAAGAGCTGTAGGGGTGTGAGAAGAAAAGAACATGTATTTTATATTGCTATCTAAAAAATAGGAAATTGAACTTTACTCAATTTTAATATACAGATTGAGAGAAGGATGTGTATATAATTTGTACATAAATACACCCGTCATAGGGTTGCATGATCAAAACTCTTGGTTGATGGGGTGTGGGATCATAAATGTTTAAAGACTGTATAAGGGGAAAAATAGCAGAAAGAATAAATGATGCTGGTGGAGTGAAAGGGCTGATGCATGTTTGTCAGCATAAAGTATGACTGTTGAGTGATCCAGAGAGTTCAAGATTTGGGGGCTGTTGGTAAACAGACGTCCCAGCCAGGTGAGGCCTTCAGCTCAGACTCAGCCTCGGTTAGTGGGCTGCGCTACCACCCATCTCCCTCGAGGGCAGAGCTGAGTCAGGGTTTGAGAGTTAAAAGGATCTCGACCTTGACTCTGTCTTCATGTGTCTAAAACATAGATCAAAGTCCTGTTCCCAGCACAGCCAGAGCCGTCAAAGTTTGATTTTTGGAGAAAAGTCTCAGTTAACTGACCTAAGATTCTTCTCCATGAGTGTGGGTGAGCACAGGTTGTGGAGAGAAGATGGGTCTCTGCAGATGTGTCATTTTCCAAAATGTGACCCATAGATTACAAGTTCATGGGCTGTTAACAGGTGTTAAAGAAAAGAATAAGTTCTGTACAGCAAGACTTTTGAGAAACTTTAAAGTACTAAGACACTGTGATTCTTGGTTCTATAAGAAGGGGAGGTCTTATTTAACTACAGACACCCCTCCTTTTTTTTTTTTCTAGAGCATATCAAAGGTTTAGTGTTTCACAAGATGCAGTTTGGTAAATGACACCCTGAGGTCCCTTCTCCCTCCACTGGACTCACTTCCAAGTAGCAGGGACTTATACCAGGGTTGCAGGATTCTTCAATATACATAAATCAATCAATGTGATAAACCATATTAACAAATTGAAGAATAAAAACCATATGATCATCTCAATAGATGCAGAAAAAGCTTTTGACAAAATTCAACACCCGTTTATGATAAAAACCCTCCAGAAAGTAGGCTTAGAGGGAACTTACCTCAACATAATAAAGGCCATATATGACAAACCCACAGCCAACATGGTTCTCAGTGGTGAAAAACTGAAACCATTTCCACTAAGATCAGGAACAAGAAAAGGTTGCCCACTCTCAGCACTATTATTCAACATAGTTTTGGAAGTTTTAGCCACAGCAATGAGAGAAGAAAAAGAAATAAATGGAATCCAAATCAGCAAAGAAGTAAACTGTCACTGTTTGCAGAAGACTTGATACTATACATAGAGAATCCTAAAGACGCTACCAGAAAACTACTAGAGCTAATCAATGAATTTGGTAAAGTAGCAGGATACAAAATTAATGCACAGAAATCTCTTGCATTCCTATACACTGATGATGAAAAATCTGAACAAGAAGGAAATGCTCCCATTTACCATTGCAACAAAAAGATAAAATACCTAGGAATAAACCTATCTGAGGAGACAAAAGACCTGTATGCAGAAAACTGTAAGATACTGATGAAAGAAATTAAAGACAATACAAACAGATGGAGAGATATACCATGTTCTTGGATTGGAAGAATCAACATTGTGAAAATGACTATACCACCCAAAACAATCTACAGTTTCAATGCAATCCCTATCAAACTACCAATGGCATTTTTCACAGAACTAGAACAAAAAATTTCACAATTTGTATGGAAGCACAAAAGACCGTGAATAGCCAAAGCAATACTGGGAAAGAAAAATGGGGCTGGAAGAATCAGGCTCCCAGACTTCAGACTATACTGCAAAGCTACAGTAATCAAAATAGTATGGTACTAGTACAAAAACAGAAATATAGATCAATGGAACAGGATAGAAAGCCCAGAGGTAAACCCACACACATATGGTCACCTTATTTTTGATAAAGGAGGCAAGGACATATAATGGAGAAAAGACAGCCTCTTCAATAAGTGGTGCTGGGAAAACTGGACAGCTACATGTAAAAGAATGAAATTAGAACACTCCCTAACACCATACACAAAAATAAACCTAAAATGGATTAAAGAACTAGATGTAAGGCCAGACACTATAAAACTCTAAGGGGAAAACATAAGCAGAACACTCTGACATAAATCACAGCAAGATCCTTTTTGACCCACCTCCTAGAGAAATGGAAATAAAAGCAAAAATAAATAAATGGGACCTAATGAAAGTTAAAAGCTTTTGCACAGCAAAGGAAACCATAAACAAGATGAAAAGACACCCCTCAGAATGGGAGAAAATATTTGCCTATATTTTGAAGCAACCAACAAAGGATTAATCTCCAAAATTTACAAGCAGCCTATGCAGTTCAATATCAAAAAAACAAACAACCCAATCCAAAAATGGGCAGAAGACCTAAATAGACATTTCTCCAAAGAAGATATACAGATTGCCAACAAACACATGAAAGAATGCTCAGCATCACTAATCATTAGAGAAATGCAAATCAAAACTGCAATGTGGTATCACCTCACACCAGTCAGAATGGCCATCATCAAAAAATCTACAAAGAATAAATGCTGGAGAGGGTGTGGAGAAAAGGGAACCCTCTTGCATTTTTGGTGGGAACGTAAATTGATACAGCCACTAGGGAGAACAGTATGGAGGTTCCTTAAAGTACTAAAAATAGAACTACCATATGACACAGGCATCCCACTACTGGGCATATACCTAGAGAAAACCATAATTCAAAAAGAGTCATGTACCACAATGTTTATTGCAGCTTTACTTACAATAGCCAGGACATGGAAGCAACCGAAGTGTCCATCAACAGATGAATGGATAAAGAAGATGTGGCACATACAACAATGGAATATTACTCAGCCATAAAACGAAATGAAATGGAGTTATTTGTAGTGAGGTGGATGGACCTAGAGTCTGTCATACAGAGTGAAGTAAGCCAGGAAGAGAAAAACAAATACCGTATGCTAACACATATACATGGAATCTAAAAAAAAAAAAAAAAGGTTATGAAGAACCTAGGGGCAGGACAGGAATAAAGATGCAGACATACAGAATGGACTTGAGGACACGGGGAGGGGGAAGGGTAAGCTGGGACGAAGTGAGAGAGTGGCATGTCCATATGTACACTACCAAATGTGAAATAGATAGCTAGTGGGAAGCAGCTGCATAGCACAGGGAGATCAGCTCAGTGCTTTGTGACTACCTAGGGGGTGGGATAGGGAGGGTGGGAGGGAGATGCAAGAGGGAGGAGATATGGGGATATATGTATATGTATAGCTGATTCACTTTGTTATAAAGCAGAAACTAACACACCATGGTAAAGTAATTATACTCTATGTTAAAAAAAAAGAAGAAGATAAAAGGTGGTAAAGACAATATAAAGTTAAACATTTTAATACTGAAAAAAAAAAAGTGGCAGCCCCGAGTGGGACCCAGGCTTTGTGACTTTAGGGACCACACGAGTGACCTCTAAGGTCTCTAAAGGCAGCTCTATCACTGACCAAAGGACAAAAGCTGCTTGAGTTCAGCCCAGCAGCGGCCCTCTGGCGAGGAGGGGCATGTGTGCACGCAGCTGTGGATGGAAGATGTGTCAGAGGTCCTGGATGGGGAGAGGGACTGGCTTGAGCCAGAATGGAGGTTAGGACTCTGGGCGTATTCTGGAAATCCAGAGAAGAGCCCATTTTCTTAGAGTTGGGAGAATTTCATTCAATTCCAGGCAGACTGTGTTGTACCAGGGCCCATGGTGACTTGATATAAGAGGCAGGAATGATTGAATGGCTGATCTAATGCCACATCACTAGACACTTCTCTCTATGAGCACATCCCTTGGACAATAAAGAATTTTTAAAAATTTTGCATCACCCAGACAAAATCACAACTTCAAAACAAACAAAACAGAAGCTTGAGAATGAGAGGAAGCAGGGGAGAGCTTTGATATTAATAGATTTTCAAACTGTTGGAGCGTTAGGTATTAGATCCCATCAGACATGGAACATTATTCAACTAAAGAAAGGAATTTTCTCTCTAGTTTTCTGAAACTGGGAGATGGATCTTTTCTCAGTCCTGAGTCTGCAGTTTTGTGTCTCTAATGAGGTGTAAGAATAGACGTGATGCATTTGCTTTGCGGCTGCTACAGTTATCACTTTCGGGCTTGTTACTCAGTAAGTGCTTCACCCCAAATGGCAGATTTGTAAGGGACTCCCGCCCTTCGGAGTTCTTACTGTGTCCATAGATCATTGGAAATCCTGGGTATCCAGAGCCCCCAGCAGTGTCATCTGGGCTCTTCTGGCTCTCCTGTGTCTATCCAGGACAGGGTACATTGGTTTCTTACCTTTTCCATTTGTTAACTTCTCCAGTAAAGGATTTTTTGACCATTAGAAAGGTCTGAAGGCCCCTGTGACCCAACCTCTGGGTTCTCTGCCGGGGACAGCCCAAAGGCTGGTCATTCCAGGGTTCTCAGTGGTACCAACTGAATCATGAGATCCTATCGGTTTGAACGAGGCTTCAAGGCTGATTTTTAGGGAACTTTATGAGAAACAGATCAGGAAGGATCCAGATGAAGAATCCAAAGAAGGAATTTGGATAAAAGGCCAAATGTAATTTGAAAATTGCATCTTTGCTTTTACCTATACAGTTCGAATTACCTTAGACCAGTGGTTCTAAAACTTGAGTATGTATCAGAATCACCTGGAGGGCTGTTAAAACTCTTGCTGGGTCCGCCCTCAGAGTTTTTAATTCCTTAGGTCCAAGGAAGGCATTAACATTTGCATTTCCAACAAGTTCTGTGGTGATTCTGACGTTGCTGATCCAGGGGCCACACCTTGAGAACCAGTACATTAGACCATCGACTCTTAGAGCTTAAGTGGATCTCAGAGTTATTCTGTATCAGTCTCTTAGTTTTACTGGTAAGGAAACTAAGTCCAGAGAGATTGCTTTGCCAGTGACAAACAGCAGGTTAATGTCAGGTGGGGGACGAAATCCTAGTCACCAAATCCTTCCCGCTCTATTGCATTGCCCCTCCTCTTTTGAGTCTTCTTGTGTTGTGTTTCCATGGACGTGCATATTGATTGTTCTGATCTAGGCTGTAAACTCAAGAGAACACTTGCTGTTTGCTTTAGTGCAGGCATACCTCTTTTTATTGTGCTTCACAAATACTGTGGATTTTTTGTTTTGGTTTTTTTTTTACAAATTGAAGGTTTGCAGCAGCCCTGCATTGTCACATGATGGTTACCATTTTTTAGCAATAACATTTTTAAATTAAGGTATGTACCTTGTTTTTTAGACATAATGCTATTGCACATATATTGGACTACAGTATAGCATAAACATCACTTTTATGTGTACTGGGAAACAAAAACATTCCTGTGACTTGCTTTATCCGGTATTTGCTTCATCGTGGTGGTGTGGAACTGAACCCACACTATTTCTGAGGTGTGCCTGTAGAGTCGAAGAGATAACACACCTGGTTTTAGAGTCGTACTGACCAGGCTGTGAATCCTGGCTTTGCTACTCTGTAGCTGGGTGACCCTGGGCAAGTTATTCAACTTCTCCAAGATTCAGTTTCTCATCTGAAACATGAGACTAATTGTGGTAGGCCGAATAATGGCCCACAAAGGTGTTCACATCCTAATCTCGGGAACATGTGAATGGGTTATGTTACATGGCAAGCAGGAATCAAGGTTGCTAACCAGCTGAATTGAAGTTCAATTTAAGAGATTATTCTGGATTATCTGGGTGGGACCCAATGTAATCACAAGGGTCCTTCAAATGTTGAAGAAGGAGGCAGAAGAGTTGGTGTCGCAAAGAAGACATGATCAGACATTGCTGGTTTTGAGGTTGGAAGGGTCCACAAGCCAAGGAATGCAGGCCATCTCTAGAAGCTGGGAAAAGCAAGGAAACAGAAGCGATGCATCTCCAGAAGGAATGCAGCCATGCGGACACCTTCATTTTGGTCCAATGAGACCGATTTCAGACTTCTGACCTCCAGATAATCAATGTGTCTTGTTTTAAGCCACTGAGCTTGTGGCTAGTTGTCCCAGCAGCCACAGGAAACGCATGTAGTCACCATGTATGCTCACAGGATTGCCTGAGTTTAAAGGAGACCAAGGGTGTAAGACACCAACACGAGGGTGAGGACTGAGCCCTGCACAAAGCCATTGCTCCAGCAGCAAGATAACGCCGGGAGCACCAGCTTTGCTGAACCGACCCTGGTCCCTCTAATGCTTGAGGCTCGCCTTGCCTTCCTCAGCCTGGCCCGCGTGTCTGGGCTGACTTGTGTGTCTGACCTGAAGGTTTCTTAGTCGGGTCCCTCTTCCCTGCTGCCCCGACCCTGACTGCCGCCCAGCCCTGCTGTCCGCGGCGCTCACTTTTCAATTCCAAGAAGCGCTTTGGCGTAACCGGGAACAGGAATCCTGCCAAGGCGAGTCCATCAAGAAAGTGGGTCTCCGATCGGCTTCACCGAGGAAGGGAGCGGATGGATTCCGAACACGTGTCAGCTTTACACACACCACTGTCTGTTTCTGACATCTTATCAGGTAAAGGTCAGTGGAATTATGAATGGGGTTTGTGCTGTGCGCGAGAGTGATTATTAATTCGGGGTTTCAGGTAATTTTCAGACTGCACTGCAGTAACGTGTCTTCTGATGTTTCCCCTTGTGTATTTATTCTACAGCCAGAACTGTGTCGATGCGTACCCCACCTTCCTTGTCATGCTCTGGAGCGCCGGGCTCCTCTGCAGCCAAGGTAACCCAGGCTTCTTGTGTGTTCTCTTTCTGAAACATGATGCATCACCCGGAGATTCGAGTGCATGCTTTTTGCTGAAAAGGCTTTGCCTGCCCTCCAGCTCCAATCCATGAAGCCCTGGAGAGGCGAGACCCTCCGGACGCCATGTTTCAGCGGGCGGGGTGCCCGCGCGGTGCCCTGCGGTAATGCAACGCTAATGCTGCCCCCCTGGTGGCTGGTGGAGAGTGGCTGCGCTGACAAGGGTGGTTTAAGGCTAAATGTGACTCAGAATCCTTAAGCAGTGTTAACTCAGATACAAGGGCATTCTAAATGAGAACGCCCGAGGGGTCTATTCTGGGCCAGCTGTCACTTGGCTGTCCTGCTAATGGGCTTCTGCATGTGGTCCTTCGTCGGACCAGGTCTCCAGCCTCCCCGGTTCTTAGCAGCCCACGGTCTTGACTTCAGCAAGTTGACACCCAGAGTTGATTTAAAATTAAATGGAAACCCGAGTGGTGGGTTTTTTTTTTTTTTTGGACCGTGCCACGCGGCATGTGGAATCCTAATTCCCAGACCAGGGATCGAACCCGCGCCCCCTTCATTGGAAGCACAGAGTCTTAACCACTGGACCGCCAGGGGAGTCCCTCTGTGGTATTTTTGGTCCCCTTTGGAGACTGGCACTGTGTCTGGTGAAGGCTCGGCATGACCTGGCCGGCTTCCATGCTGTGGCCCAGTGGTGCGTGAGAAAAGGCCACTAGTGTCCTCTGGCCTTCACTCATTCTATAAAGTAGGTAAAGTGGATATTATTTCCCCCTGTTACCTTTGAGGACCCTTTGGTTCAGGGACATAAAGTGACTTTTTCAAGGTTGCTCAGCTCAGTAACAGAGCCAGGATGGGAGCCAAGGTCTTTCCGGCTAAATCCTGGATTTTTCACAAGTATCCTCTTTATTTATTTCTATAAAAATATACATTGAACACCTACTATGTGCCAAGCCCTGTCCCTGGATACACAGCGATAAATAAAACAGAGATGGTGGTGAAGCACACAGCAGTTGGCGAGATGGACCATAGAAAATAAATGAATGGATAAATTTTTGCCAAGAGTGAGACATGCCATGAAGGAAAAGAATAAGGTGCAGTGAGAGAGAAGAGAGGTGAGGGATGGTAGCAGAAACCACTTCAGGAATATCATGTGCGCTGTAAGGCAGTCAGTAAGCTCACTCTTTATTTCCCACTTTCTGTCCTCAGTTTAACAAGAAACATGTCTGGCATCACTTGAAAAATCAAGTCAAACTACACTTAGAGTAGGAGTGATGATTCCTTTTATGCCTTAGACGATACTTGATACAGGTGAATCTGGAGTTGTTCTGGTTAGTTAAATACAAAGGGAGTTGGAAGGGGTTTCAGGGTCCTGGAAATATGCATTTTCTGCCAAAACAAGTGTTGGCATTGCTGGGAGACAGAAGTGTCAGTCACCCCTGTTCAATAATCATCACTTCCTATGAATATGGTAGATTGTAGAATTTTTTAGGTGAAAGGAGCCCCAGCCCAAACCCATCACTTTACAGAGCAGGAACCCAGACCCCAGGAGAACTTGCTCAAACCTGAGAATTTTAGACCCTAGATTTGAATCCACGACACCTCTCCTGGTGTTCCAAGCAGCCCAGGTCCACACCAGAGGTGGGCACCATTCCCTGCATATGGGTGATGAGTTCAGCCACTTGGCACCCTGATTTCTTTTAGGTCATGTTCACCTTAGCTCCCAGTGAAAGAGAGATGGGCCGGTAAGTTAGAGCATAGCCACCTGGAAGGGACCAACCAGGAAAGACTTTGTCCAAGGCAAATTGTGAATTGTGACAACTTTGTGACCTTCAGAGAAGAGAGGATCGGAGACCAGAGTACCCGGTATGCCTCGGGCAGTAGGTGACACATAAAAAGTGCTCGGTTAATGCACTTAATTTGGTATTTGAATAATGCTGGGGGGTTTTCACAGAGCTTTTATACCCATGCTTCTGTTTCACCCGCATATTAATTTCTGATAGGTAGGAAAGCTGGAATCAGCCCTTTGTCCAGATGTGGAATGAGTTAAGCATTAGCTCCAGGTCGTAATAGTCCTGGTGGGGCTGGGTTTCCTAACTCTCAGCTCCAAGTGTTCAGGACTCCATGGGGTTATTTGGCTGGAATGCAAAGGGCATTTCTTTCCCCAGAGATCTTTCCTGAACTGTAACAATTGTTCAGAAAAGGTTGCGCATCGCAATTCCTGGAGGCCCACAGGTGAAGGGTGTACTTTGAAGAGAACCAGCTTCAGAGCAGGGCTCTGGGTTCAAGTCCAGCTCTCCTCCCAAACACACACACACACACACATTTACAAGCTGACAGTCTTACACAAGCCCCTTGGCCAATGGAGCCCATGTTTCCACATCTGGAAATAGAAAAGATTATATCAGTCATGTGAAAAGGATTCAAATTAGATGAAGGGTTTGAAAAGACTTTGTAAACTACACCGTGATGCCAATACAGGGTAACATGACTATTATTATTTTTTTTTTATGTGAACATAATTTTTTATTTCTCTGAGATAAATGCCCAAGTGTACAGTTGCTGTACCATATGGTAATTCCATGCTTAGTTTTGTAGGAAATTCTTGAAGTCTTTACCAGACTAACATTTCACATTCCCACCAGCAATATGTATCCTCATCAGTGTTTGGTGTTATCATTATTTTTTGTTAGCCATTCTGATAGGCGTGTAGTGATGTCTCATTATAGTTTTAATTTGTGCTTCCTTATAATGTCTAATGAGAGTAATCTTCATGTGCTTTTTTTTTTTTGCCATTTGTACACGCCCTTTGCTGAAATATCTTTCATGTCTTTTGTTAAATTTCTAATTAGATTGTTTCGTTTTATTTTTTCTGTTGAGTTTTTTTTTAACATCTTTATTGGAGTATAATTGCTTTACAATGGTGTGTTAGTTTCTGCTTTATAACAAAGTGAATCAGCTATACGTATACATATGTCCCCATATCTCCTCCCTCTAGTGTCTCCCTCTCACCCTCCCTATCCCACCCCTCTAGGTGGTCACAAAGCACCGAGCTGATCTCCCTGTGCTATGCGGCTGCTTCCCACTAGCTATCTATTTTACATTTGGTTGTGTATATAAGTCCATGCCACTCTCTCACTTCGTCCCAGCTTACCCTTCCCCCTCCCCATGTCCTCAAGTCCATTCTCTACATCTGCATCTTTATTCCTGTCTTGCCCATGGTTCTTCAGAACCTTTTTTTTTTTTTAGATCCCATATATATGTGTTAGCATGCGGTATTTGTTTTTCTGTTTCTGACTTACTTCACAACATGACTATTATTAAAGACCTCAGGTTTCTTCCAGCTGCAGGCTCTTTGCTGAACTTCACATCGGCCCCGACTGGCAGAAGCTGAGGCCTCTGCTCAATTTGGTGACCAACATTGATTGCATAATGACTGTATTAATATTGGGTTAACTTAGCATGCTTTGGGGTCAGCGACACTAACACGAGGTGTTTTCCTTTCTCCACTTAGCTCCTGCAGCTTTCGCCGGACTGATGTACCTGTTTGTGAGGCAAAAGTACTTTGTTGGCTACCTGGGGGAGAGAACGCAGAGGTAGGCCACTGGGACTGTTTAAGAACCGTGCAGGGAGTTGTACTTTTCCAGCTGGAAGAGTGATCATTCACAACGGTATTCTGTCTACCATTTAAGGCCCTGTGGGACCACTCAGGGTGGGAGGGCAGAGGTCGACTAGGGTCCCTCATCCTTTTCTCCCTGAGCTTTGCTGGTTCTGAAATACAGCTGGGGCCCTTGACTAGTTTTCCCATTTAAAAATTCCTCCACTCGGTGCTGGGCTCACAAAGGATGCTTTAACGCATTCTTTGCAACCCCACACCCTCTACTCCCACCCTGCAGAGTCTGGGGCTTGAATGACGGTCTCTGTCTGGCTTCCCAAAGCCTCCAGTGAGTGAAACATTTCATTGTTCGCCTAGAGAAACGAGAATGAAAGCTTGCACCTTGTGAGGAGCTCTCTTGAGTAACAGATCATCCGGGGACCCTCAGAAAGAATGTTGAGACAGTTAGATGCGCTAGCAGGCATCAGATGGAGCCAGTGGATAGAGTCACCCCTGCGCTGCTTACAGACGTTGCCCAAAGCGGCAACTGTACTTTCCCTAGACCTGGGTTGGGAAGACTGGATTTTAGTAAAATGAATGATAATACTTGAAGAAGAAATGTTTGAGTTACAATTTCCACCAGTTCCTGAGTGATCAGAATTCCTGATGGGCTTTGAAGGCCAGGAAGATGCTCTGGGAGCTCCGCCCACATGCTGACCCCAGCCTCCCGCTCCATGTCTCTCCCTTGTGTGGCTTCACTTCTCTCTGACTCTCGCAATAGCGCCCCCTCTAGTGGATAAGGGACTCTCCGTTCAGAGAGCCTCCTTCGGCGGTGATGAAGGCAGTGCCATCCCAGAAGGTCACCAGGTGAAAACACTGCTTCTGGGGAACCTGGGGGCCTGCAAAGCTGAGTGATTTCGGGTGGTTGGATGGTCAGCTGCAGCCGGAGAGGAATGCTGGTGCCCCAGCGAGTCTCCTCCAAGCTCACCTCCCCCTCATTCCTCTCTAGCGACGTTTTTATTTATCCTCTAAACCCACAACTCCATTACCTCTCACATCCTTATCAACGCTGTCCTCAGTGATATTCTTTATCCTTCTTTATCCTGGAAAACCTCTATTCTGCCTTTCCCCAGAGGTTTACCTGTTGTCCAGAGTCGAAGGCGGCAGAGTAACTATCAGTGAAATGAGGGGCCCTGCTCTCCCGGCTGGCTCTCCCAAAGTCCCATCTTCCTCCCCCAAAGTGCCAGGAATTCAGCCCAGTCACTGGTCTCCTCTGTATCCGTCACCACTTGCCTGAGATTTTTTTTTTTTTTTTTTGGCGGTACGCGGGCCTCTCACTGCTGTGGCCTTCCCCGCTGTGGAGCATAGGCTCCGGACACGCAGGCTCAGCGGCCATGGCTCACGGGCCCAGCCACTCCGCGGCATGCGGGATCCCCCCGGACCGGGGCACGAACCCATGTCCTCTACATTGGCAGGCGGACTCCCAACCACTGCGCCACCAGGGAAGCCCTTGCCTGAGATTTTAAAGTTGCTTTAATTTTTAAATTTTTTTGGCCACGCCGTGTGGCTTGCGGGACCAGGGATTGAACCCGGAGCCACGGCAGTGAAAGCATGGAGTCCTAACCACTGGACCACCAGGGAACTCCCTTAAAGTTGCTTTAATTCCAAGACGCTCTGTGGGACATGATGAAATATGCCCATTTACCCACAGGCTCTTTTCATTTCAAAGGTGGTCACTACTAGGGAATGAACAAGAATAAACAACAGGATATAGACTTAAAAATGGACACATCTCCGGACCTCATTGAAATGAGGCCTATGCTCTTAAATCCCTCCCTGGTCTCCCCCATTAGGTGGTAGGAGGAAGATCCCATCGCCCCTTAGCCCACGGTCTGTGCCAGTTCTGGACCCTTCTCACCACCCCTGCATATGCATTACTAATCATCATGGGGCTCCTTCCCGCCGAGACCAAGCATGGCCTCACAATACTTTCTCAACACAGTGTTCTGGGCAGTTGTCATCGGCAGAAATGATATACACTAGATGAAGTGTCTGATCCTAATTTAGACCAAAATATAGCCTGAGGTAGCAGTGAGCCTGAGGGCCTCTGTGGTCATGTCAAGGGGATTTTTTTTTTTTCTGTGCCGTGGGGCATGCCAGATCTTAGTTTCCTGACCAGCGATCGAACCCATGCCCCCTGCATTGGGAGTGCAGAGTCTTAACCGCTGGGCCACCAGGGAAGTCCCCAGGTCAAGGGGGTTTTTAATTCTGCCTTCTAGAAACTACTTGCTAATCCATCTTCTGTTGTGGACTCCTCTCCTTCCCCCACCTTCTGTCCCTGGGCTGTGTCACCCTTGGACTCTGCAGACGCCTTAATGCCCTCCGGACCTGCTTTAGTTCTTGGCTTCACCAACACATGGAGGTTACTGCTCAGTGAGCTCCTTCCCCAGACCTTTCTCCCTTGGGCTCTAGATCATCTCTTGGGTCTGCTCCCTGCAGAAGTTCCAGTGTCATTTTTGGTCCAGTGGGTAGGTAAGTCACTCCTTGAGGTATCTCCCTCACCAAAGCTTCGCCTTCCGGCTTCAAGCTGCCCTGCAAGGATTTTACATCTCCCTCCTTTACTCCTAGAAGTTATGGCTCTTATTCTCAGTCCTTCTCCTGACACGGTGACCCCTTTCTCCCTGTCCTGATTAGGTCATCAGTAGCATCCTTAACGACACTGCAGTGTAGGATGAATTTTAGTTTCTTCCCCTTTCATTCTGAGCTACTATCTGGGCCCAAACTCAATGGCAGTTGGCATGATGTTACAAGACTCTCTGCCTTTTATCACCCGCCTTGCATCTAGGCTGCTCTATCTGTTTGTCCCTCAGAGCCCTGTTCCCTGTTGGAGCTCCCACTAAATTCCTCTTTGCAATTTGAAGTTCTCAGCTCAGAGCTGGTTTGGGCAAAGATTGGCTGCGACTCGAGGCCTGTGAATTCGGGTTACCCAAGCCCACCTTCTCCTCATTGCCCACGCCCCCCTCGTTCACTCAGCATCATTCAGGACCTTTACTGACCACCTGCTCTGAGCAGGTACTGTGTCAGTTGTGAGGTGATAACAGTAAGCATGGCAGAGACCTGGCAACCTCCCAGAGTCAGGGGCACCGTGCAGGACCCCAAATATTGAGCTTACAGAAATGATAATGGACACGGTTTTCAAAAGCCTATCTCCAAGCTTGAGACTTAAAAATACAGTGAATGAAAGGCCGGAGCTGGGGACCCCCCTGTTCACACTTAGCCCTGCACATGGCAGCGTGCTGAGTTCTTGTCTGGGAAGAGTTACAGCACCATAGACCCATCTCCTTAGGGGAGATACGCCTCGAATCCTTAGAAATATCCTACCCAAATCAAGAACACCACTGTTTCATCAGGAGGTACTCCTGTTTCATCCTTCACCACAGATTTATCTTGAGCACGTTCTGAAATAGCTTCACAAATCACTTTTCCTTGTTTCTGTAATGAGCATATGGTGGCCTCATTCATGTGATAAATCTGAGTCACTACAATATTTGACTTTTAACAATTTAATTTCTCAGAAGCCTCTATTCTCTGGCTGAAAAATAGACTCCTTTGCTTTCTTTTCAATTCCTTATCAGCATTAGCAGGCAATTCTCTGTATTTGTCTTTGAGGACCACCATAACAAAGTGCCACAGACTGGGGGGCTTAAACAACAGAAATGCATTTTCTCACAGTTCTGGAGGCTGGAAGTCCAAGACGAAGATGTCAGGAGTGTTGGTTTCCTCTGAGGTCTCTCTCCTTGGCTTGCAGACAGCCGTCTTCTCCCTTTGTCTTCAGTGGTCTTCCCTCTGTGCATGTCCATGTCCTCACCTCTTTTTATAAGAACACCAGTTATGGTGAGTTAGGGTCCACCCCAGTGACCTCATTTGATCTTAATTACCCCTCTTTAAAGACCCTCTTTCTAAATAGTCATTCTGCAGTACTGGGGTTTAGGAACTTCAACACATGAATGCAGGGGATACAATTCAGCTCATGACACTCTCTTTTGGGACCAAACTTTTTTTTCCCCAACAAAGAGCTAGAATGTGTCACTTCATGAGCAGGACTGTGAACAGGAAACCAAGGAGAGAGGAACACAGCCGGCTAAGGAGCTGGCAGTGCCTCCCAGACTTTACTGGGCCCAGGAGTCACAGAGGGAGCTTGTCAGTGGCACAGACTCTGACCCAGTGGATCTGGGGAGGGACCTGGGATTCTGCATTTCCAACAAGTTTCCGTGCTGCGGGTCCACGGGACACTGTGGGCAGCGAGGACGTTCATACTCAACGGTGGAATGATTTTCAACTTCTCGACACAGGAATATCAGGAGTTGCCTTATGAACCTTGGGGGTCCCTTTCAAAAAGATAAAATTTCTAATGTCGAACCTATGGATGCCACATTCTGCTCTCTGACTGTAGCAAACAAGGGCCAAGCAGCATTAAGGCATCTGTTTAGCTGAGCTGGCTGATCTCAGGGAGCACCCCTGATTGCCACAGGGGCCCCTCGCCGGGGTCTTTACTAACAGCCTTAGAGCTCACTTGGCTGGACTTTCCAAACATGCCAGTGCTGCACATATGGACCAGCCACAGCCATCATAGGAGGATGCTGCAGGGGAGAGAGGAAGCCAGGGCAGCCCCTGTGCACAGCTAGGTGGTTACATGTCACTGGGGAGACGCCTCCTGACACCAGCTGATGCTCTGTCTAAGTGGCTTAGGATTTCGAGCCTCTGACAGAAGGCGAGGAAAAGTCTCCCTCCCCGGATTCACTTAGATTGTAAGGGCCTGCCTTCCAGCGCTGGGGGTCGGCCCTCTTTAGTGCGAGCGTGAGTTATTCCCAGGCAGCCTCAGGAGACTAGATGGAGCCCTCAGAGGCCAAAGCACCTCTTAGATTCCACCAGCCTTCTTGGCTCATTGAAACCATCCTTCTCACATAGAGGCACTGAAAGTCCTGCATTCCACACATTGGCCAGCACAGCTCCTCTTAGGCAGCCCATGGGTTCCCAGTCCCCGGTCAGAACCCTGCTGACCAGCAGAAGCCACCACCTTCATGCCATCCAGGAGCTGGCATTCCGATGGCACAGAGAAGCCGGAGAGAAGAGCCCTAATGGTGATGGGTTTGAGGTTCCTTTAGCTTGGTTTTGAAATAGATTCAATGACTAATAGTAGCTAAGACACTTCCATCCATCATATGAAGTAAATGGAGCATTCTAGAGTAAAAGGAGCTGTAATTTAAACCCGCTGTATCTCAAAGTGATAATATTTTTTGTTAAATTGGTATCATTTGTGCTGCTTCTACAGTTTTCTATTTACTTTCTTTCCAGCACACCTGGCTACATATTTGGGAAACGCATCATCCTGTTCCTGTTCCTCATGTCCCTGGCTGGGATAGTCAACTATTTCCTCATCCTCTTTTTCGGAAGTGACTTTGAAAACTACATCAAGACAGTCACCACCACCATCTCCCCGCTCCTTCTCATTCCCTAACTGAATTCCGGGTGGGTGTGCTCAGCTAATCAATACCTAGAAGCCATCATAACTCAACCCTTTAAACGATGCTGTAAATCTGATGACCCCCTGGGCTTTGCAGCTTGAGTGAACCTCACTTTTCCTGGAAGAGAATATCTTCATGTCAGCTCCACCCTGGAACATGATGGTGGCACCAGATTTGCTCTTCAGATCCCGTCTGTGTGTTTCTTACTTATCCTGCTTTCCGAAGATGTTTTGTGACCCGATTTATGTTTTCCTAAAATAAAATGCAGACACATATGTGAGGCTGGTGGTTGAGTTTTACGTGGGTAAATTGCTACAGTTGAATAACTGCTTTGTTTTCCTTGACCTTAATGATGATGATAAAAAAATACGCTGTCTTCACACACACACACACACACACACACATACCTGGAAGGTCACCAGTGGTCAAGTGTGATTATCTCTGGGTGAAGAGATTTGGAGTAAGTGTTAATCTCTTATTTATATTTTCATGTATTATTCGAAAATATTTAAGTGGCAAAAAATACCACTAAACAAAGAAGGAGACAGGACACAACTGAAGGCTGCCTTTTCCAGGTTGGTCTAGTGTTGCCCCTGACCCCCAGCATAGCACCCTATGCACGTGTCAACCACAGCAAATCCATAACACAATGTCAAGGTGTTTTTAGTATGTGCCACCCATCCCCACTAAACCATCAGCTCTTGAATGTTCCTATTTATTTTGCTTTTCCTGTGCCAAGCTTAGAGGCTGGCACATAGCAGGCATCCAATGGCTCAGACTATTTGGGAACTCAAAAATTAACGTCCTGTATGGTGATGTATCGTAGGGGACAGTAGGCGTGAGTCGTATGAGATTAAGATTTTTTTCTAACAGTTTTAATGAGATAAATAAATTGGGGATAAATGCAAAAACAAACAAGCAGTCCTTCCTATGGACAAACAGACTTCCTTAAGAATCTTTTGTTTCCTTAAGAATCTTTTGTTGAACGTGTGCCCCCTACCCGCACCCCATGAGAACTAGGTTGGTATCTTTATGTGCTAGCATCGTGCCCAGCACTCTTTGTATCATTCAGTTTAAAATGTGCTGTAGGGCTTCCCTGGTGGCACAGTGGTTGAGAGTCCGCCTGCTGATGCAGGGGACGCGGGTTCGGCCCTGGTCTGGGAAGATCCCACATGCCGCGGAGCGGCTGGGCCCGTGAGCCATGGCCGCTGAGCCTGCGCGTCCGGAGCCTGTGCTCCGCAACGGGAGAGGCCACAACAGTGAGAGGCCCGTGTACTGCAAAAAAAAAATAAAAATAAAATAAAATAAAATAAAATGTGCTGTAACTCAGTGTCAGAGCCTAAGAGGATGCCAGACCCATCGTAGGGTCCCCAAATATTAGTAGAACAAATGAATAAGTAAGTGCATGAGTTCATGAGTCACTGGCTGGTAATACTTAATAAAGTATGTGTGTTGAGCCATTGCCCGTATCAGGTACAGATTCGTAGTGGTCCAACCACTGTCACACCTGCTGTCCCTTGACAAAAAGAGCACAATTTGGAAGACAGCAGGGTGTGCTCAGGAGTCTAGGACACCCAATGGAGAGAAGCCAGCTCGTCGGGACTGAGCTCTCAGTTGAGGTGACCAGCAGTAGATGAGTTCCCTTTACCCCCAGCCGAGTTGCATCATGGTCACCATCCCAGGGAGGACAAGGGAGGACGGGGGCCACCTCTCCCCCCGGCTTTCTCCTGTTGGGAGCAGAACGGATGGAGACGTGGAGTCTGGCTTCAGTGATGTCTGCATCAATGTGTTGCATGTGTGATGCTCAAGGCAAGCAGGTCTCTCAATTCACGGGAACAGTCCTCACGGGGTCATGGTTCCCTAGCCCGTCTGAGGGTCCAGGCTGAGGACCCCCATCCAGCAGGAGCCAGTTGCCTCTGTGGAGCTGCTTCTGCTCTCAGCTCTTGGGGCGGGAGCAGGACTCAGTATCCTAGCCGGGCCTTTCTTTTCTTCTTGGTGACAGGAAAGGTCACGGCAAGCTGCAGGATGCAAGTGGCCCCTGGGCCTACCTCAGCCTCGGTTGGTTCAGAGGATGGTAGGGTGAGAAATCATCCCAGTTTGCCTGGGACCAAGGGCTTTCCTGGAAGGTGGAGCTTTTGTTTTTAAAACTGGGACAGTCCTGGGAAACCAAGAAGAGTCGGTCACCCTAAGGGTGGGCTAGGCCAGAATATGCCCACTGGAGCCCGGGGACACCTTAGCTCCCAGAGGCCAAACTGGCCATGGGGCCTGCAGAGGGCAGGAGAGGAAGCAATGTGGTGGCCCAGCAGAGGAGGCTCTGCAGGCCGTGGCCTGGGCAGGCCGGGCAGGGCTGAGGCACCGGGGGGATGAGACCCGCGTAGAGCAGTCCTCCTCCACATTGTGAATAAGGGGCTCTCAGGCGCAGAGCTCCTGCACGAGGGACCCCCCCCCCCGATAGGAGGCAGCGTTGCGCAGTGACCAAACTCTCTGCAGAGTTCCGGCCTCGGCTGGACCCCTGCTGTCACGTGTGCCGTCTTCCTCAGCCTCAACTTCTGCATGTGCTAAACTGGGCTAATAACAGTGCCAGCTTTACGGGGTGTTGTGAGGAATAGAGATAAAGCAATTGAATATGTTTCGCAGATAATAAGTGCTGAAGATTATTATTGCTATATTTATTATATTCATTATCGTTATCTTACTGCATTCGTTTTCCGTTGCTGCAGAACGAAATCCCACACACTTCGTTGTTTAAAGTCAAGTGCATTGACTACCACAGGCCTCACGCTGCTGGCTCTAACGCAGAGCTCTCCTCCCAGACTGCTCCGGGGCTCCCTCCATCCTTTCATTCAGTGTCTGTGGTCATCTCTTCCCAGAGCCCCCAAGACCACCGCACTGCGCCTGCCTAGAAGCCCATCCTTCCTCCGCCCCACCCCCTGTCCTCCTGCCTTCCTGCTTTTCTTGTCTGTGCTCATCACCACCAGAAATCAGACCACTGCTTTACCCCTTCCCTGGTTTCTTCTTTGCCTCCTCCACTGGAATGTAAGCTTCCAAAGGGCAGGGCCACTGCCTCTATTGTTTACTGCTCTACCCCAGAGCAATAGGTACCCCAGAGCAATACCCCTATTGTTTATTGCTGAGAACAGTGCTGGAGCGTGATCAGTGCTCAAGAGACGCTTGTGAGCCAATAACAGAATAGACTAGGGTGGGAGGTTGTATCTCCTGGTTTACATGACGTGTGGTGGTGAGGCAGGCCTGAGACCTGGACCCTTTGCTGCAGCGCTTGCACGTGGACACACCTCTCCTCAATCTACAGAATAGAAAGAAACTGTATGGGACTAAAAAGAACTGTGTGCATGCACAGTTGGGGCAAATTCTGGACCCAGAAGATACAGAGACCAAAAAAAAAAAAAAAACCCCTCAACTGCCACTTTTGAAGAGCCTGGAGCAAAAGCAGGGTATTGAGCCTTCCCCCTGCACACAACACCACCTAAGGGGTGGGCAAACTCCCTAAGCCACCCTTCCGGCCAGACCCCTGGACACACCTCACTCTCACGCCCTGTAAGAAACAAGCCTGCCCCGCCTCGGGAACGAACAAGCAAGGGAACCTGTTGTTAGTTCTCCCTCCCCGCTGCTGCAGCAGGGGCCCCGGTAAAGCGTTGCCTGAATTTCTTGTCTGGCCTCTAGTCAATTTCTATTGCCTGGGGAAGGCCAGGAGCCCTGGTCGGGAACAGTGAGGGTTGTGGTGGTGACATCTGAAGGACTATGAGTTGGGACGCGGAGCCTAACGGATGATCTCAAGTTTTAGTAAGCAAAGCTCCAGCTACGGAGCTGTTAAAAGATGCAAATCCCTCAGTGCCACCCCCAGAGATATGATTTGGTAGGTCATGAACAGGGCCCAGGAATGCACCTTCTTATTCAGATTCTCAGGTTTTTCCTGATGTGAGTGGTTGCAGACCACCTTTTCAGGAGCACTTTGCTCTAAGGCTGCACCACCCAATATGACAGCCACACGTGACTATGGAGCCCTTGAACTTGGCTTGTCGGAATGGAGATGGGCTGTAAATGGAAAATGCACACCAAATTTTGAAGACGTAATATAAAAATGTAAAATATCCCATTAAGAATGTTTTTATATTGATTACACATCCAAATGATAATCTTGTGGATATGTTGTGTTAAACAAAATGCATTCATTCATTAATTAGAATTAATTGCACCTGGTTCTTTCTACTTTCCTTAATGTGATGACTAGAAATTTTTAAATTCCATATGCAGCTTGCGTCGTATCGATATTTCCATTGGACAGCACAGGTCCAGAAGTTCTGTGGGAGCCAGCAAGTTCTTCTAGCTGAAAAAAATGCTGGACCTCAGGCCAAGCACGTGTCTTTGGGTAACGATTCCTTGCAGACGAAATTGAAAAATTACCACAAGAAGGAAACAGGTCCTGCCTAAATCTGGAAAAGAGTTCTTTGAAGCTTGTTACCCATATGATCATGAGAGTGTTTCATTAAGTATTTCTGATCACAGATGTGGCACATTATTAAAATATCATTTTTCTGGTCACCCTAGAGGCGAGGGTTATCTGAATATGGAGAGAGAAACAGCTTGTGGAGTTGTTGTATAAATGAAATTACTAGAAAGCACTGCACTCGATTGCATACTGGCTCAGGGGCTTATTCTTATTAAAATGTTTAGATAGCAGTTTCTGTTCATTTCTGCAGAATTGCTCTCCAAATTAAAAATTCCGCTTGGCACACAAATAGACCAGAGTCCCAGGAGAAGTTTACCCTCCTTTCTTCTTGTTACCCTGGCCTATGCACTTAGATGCTGTGCTGATAGGTAGTACAGATTGTAACCAGCATATGTATTAAAATTTCCTGCAGCTCCGCAAATTGACACACTCCTGCTGGCCTAAAAGATGTCAGCATAGGCTTCAAAGAAATCAGAAATTCTATCTATAGAAAAGCAACAACTCTGTCTCTCTTTGGATAATTTTTGAAAACAATTTTTAATGGAAATTGGCCTTAAAGGTTGAGGAAGTTTGCTGCAAAAATGGACATGCTATTCATAGACTGGAAACCACTGCATAAACATAATGAAACATAAGCCTTCTCAGAATTCCATCGAATAAATATCTGCTCAGCCAGCCAACAAGAGAGCAAAAGAATGAACATTTGGTGCATGATTACTTGCTTCTGTGCGTGTATGTTCGGTTCTCATCGTCAGTGCTATGGCAACCTGACGGTGGCCACAGCACTGTCTGGAAAGGCCGATTCTCACCTGGAGCCAGGAGGCCACGCCCACTGGGCACACTACCTCCCTCCCTCAACCCAATTATATTTACACTTATGGATGCGCTGGCCAGTGACAGATGAAAAGAGTGCTGGCTGGCGTGACTGACGCCATGCGGCTGGATGAGGCTTGTTATTTCCAGCCTCTGAAAAAGGCTGGGGGAGGGGCCGGAGGGAAAGGTGTGTGTGTGTGTGTGTGTGTGTGTGTGTGTGTGTGTGTATAGTTCGTGCCCACTGAGTGGAAGAAAACCTCAATAGCATTCTGTGATTCAGCTGACACATCCTTCCATTGCCCTTTCAATCACCTGGGTTAATGGGGACCACAGAAAGCAGAGCTAATGACTGAAGCTCATCTCAATTTAACCTTCTGTTTCAAAGCCCCTCCTTCCATGAGTTCCCTGCCTTCATTCTTCCGTTCGGTGGGGCTGTTACTGAAACATGAAATGGGAGAGGCCGGGCAGAGAAAGGAAGTGGGTCTCCAGGAAGCTGAGAGTTGCTTGTGTACTTTTCTGAAATGTTCCACTTTCCTTCAGAGAGGGATTCTCAGCTGGTGTGTTATCATGAAACAAGCCAAATAAATCTCTGAGCACAGGGCCTGCCTTTGATAAAATGCCAAAAACAGACAAACAAACAAATAAATAAGCCATTGTGTGTTACTCTTATCACTCTTTATATTGTTCTGTTGGAAGCATTTTAAAGCATAGCATCAGAAAAACTCCTACCATTGAGAAAGAACTCAGTGTTTGGTTCACTCAGACCCGAAATAGGAGAGAAGGAGAAAGAAATGCCATTGAAGGGATGGGAAAGAAAGAGGAGAAAAGACAAGAAAGAAAGAAGTCAATGTAAAATGGAAATGTTAAAGAGACACTTTAAAGCATATGAGGAATACAGAAGATGTTGCTGAGGGCTGTTTGCACTCAGAGCTTCGTGCCACTGGTGTAACAGAGGGTCTTTGTCTCCAAGTGCCTACCTTTTATTTGGGGGAACAGAATTGTTTATGAAAAGATGGTCCCCAGTTCAAGCTACAGTGAGTAGGATCTCAGAGGAGGCGGTGACTGCTGCCCGAAATAGTCAGGGTAGGGAGGAAGGAAGCCAGAAGAACAGACTGTGGGCTTGTGATGGTGGGGAAAATGGTGCTTTGTGGTAAGCTAGAGGATTCACAAACCATCGGCTTACCTGGGCACATCTTCTTGGACCCTGGAGATTGGACTCATCCAATTTTACAGAGTGGCTATAATCTAAGATGTTTATATATTAATACAAACACAGATGGATCTATTATGTGCTATGAATGCAAAATTCATATGAGTTTTTTATATAAAACACAGGACTTGGAAGCAGCATCTCCCTCTGTGTACTTGAGCCACCCTCTTCTGGAGTTTAGGGAGCCTTTGGTGGAGATGTTTGAGAGACACTGGTCTGTGAACACAGGGGTCAGCAGAGATAATGAGTAAACCACTGTGACTGGAGTGAAGGATTTCCTGAAAGGAAGGTCCATGGGTTCGGTTGTGGAGACTCCAGTTGCCAGCCAGCCTGTGGGATTTGGATGGTCTCAGTAGAGAGTTGTTGAAAGTGGTTTTTTTTGTGTGTTTTTCTTTTTGTTTTTTGAGAGAAAGATGATTTGTGCAGAGTTCTAATAGAATAATCTGGCTGCTTTGTAGAAGACAGTTTGAAGAAAGAACTAGCCAGACACGGGAGGAGAAACAAGCTGGATATAATCAGTAGGTGAAGATGTCAATGGTCTAAATGCAAGATGGTGCCTGGACTAAGAGGGAGGCTGAGAGGTTGGAAGATGTAACATTATGAATAAACAACAAACGGGAAGCATGGTTGGTGGAATGAGAGCAGGGAAAGAAGAGGGAGAATAAAGAACTCCTGGTTTTGAGCTTGGATAAGAGAAGATGCACAGTTCAGTTAGGTCCCTATCATTCCCCTGCCACATTCCAGGCCTGGGTCCAGGTGCCGGGCATCAACAGTGACTAAGAGACAAGATCCCTGCCCACAAGGAATGTTCATCCCAATGGGGATCTTAAAGACTCCAAGGGGTAAAAGAAGCACCTGAGCAATGTAGGTCACAAGAGCCCAAGAGTGGGCACTTTCGACTTACAGTTCTGCGTAAAATTGTCATGTAAAATAAACGTCTAGGGCTTCCCTGGTGGCGCAGTGGTTGAGAGTCCGCCTGCCGATGCAGGGGACGCCGGTTCGTGCCCCGGTCCGGGAAGATCCCACATGCCGCGGAGCGGCTGGGCCCGTGAGCCATGGCCGCTGAGCCTGTGCTTCCGGAGCCTGTGCTCCGCAACGAGAGAGGCCGCAGCAGTGAGAGGCCCACGTACCGCAAAAAACAAAACAAACAAACAAACAAAAACATCTAAAGACGTTGGAAAGCCACTTACAATTAGGAGAAGTGAGAACCCTAAACAGTTGATCATAACCACGATGATGCCTTTATTACTGTCTCGCTGTGTGCCAGGTGCTGTGCATGTGCTCTGTCTGCCTTGTCTTATTTAATCCTTTAATGACCCACAGGTAAGGACATCTGCCCAAGGTCAAAGGGCTAGGAAGTAGCACATTCGAGAGTCAAATTCAGGTCTATCTTATCTTAAAGCTCTTGTGGGGACTTCCCTGGTGATCCAGTGGTTAGGACTCCGTGCTTTCACTGCTGGGGGCCCAGATTCCATCCCTGGTCAGGGAACTAAGATCCTGCAGGCTGCGCGGTGGGGGTCACAGGAGAAAAAAAAAAAAAAGCTACTATGAACTGACTTAATCCAATTGGGCTGAGCACCACTCTTGGGTAATTTGGGTTTATGACGTCACTGAGACATTGAAGGTACTCATTATCATGTTATTAGGAAAGCAATTCTCAGACCAAATTTGGACACAAATACAGCACTTTTATTAAACAAGGATTCCTTTAGAAAGCAGGCCCAGAACAATTTGTACAACTGTGAGCTTGATGGATTCTATCTCTTGACTAAAAATGTCCCCTGAGGCACAAGCAACAATATTGCAGAGGTAGGGCCCTAGAACAGGCATTAGGCAAACAGAAATTTTAACCAATGGCAGCTCACAGGACTGTCTTTGGCCTCAGTGTCATCCCTATGCACATGACCCCAGCCACACTGGGTCCTACAGCATGCATTGGGGAGCATTTTTACAGTATTTTACCCAGTCCTCCAAACTTGAATACCTTTAATTCTACCACTGAGAGTCTATTTCTGATATTCATCATGTAGACTAATGAGTCTCTCATTTTGCCAATAAAAACTCATTTCTGACATGCATTATCTTAATATGCAAAGCCTCAGGTGGTGCTTGAAATTTGAAGAGCTGACATCTTTCTGATATATTGCCAGCTGACCGCTCTCGGAGGCTGAATTTTCTATTACAGCAACTCAATGCCCCAAGAGTTAAGGCTTCAAATAATACAAACTCATGTTTCCATTCTCGATGTCAAGCTATTTTCAAGTAAACTATGGACATTAAAGTAAACTAATGCTCTTAACTGTTACTCCATAAAACCTGCCATATAGATTAAAAAAAAATTGATACAGGGACTTCCCTGGTGGCCCAGTGGTTAAGAAGCCACCTGTCAATGTAGGGGACACGGGTTCGATCTCTGGTCCGGGAAGATCCCACATGCCGTGGAACAACAAAGCCCGTGCGCCACAACTACTGAAGCCCGCACGCACCTAGAGCCTGTGCTCTGCAACAAGAGAAGCCACCGCACTGAGAAGCCCACGCACTGCAACGAAAAGTAGCCCCCGCTCGCCGCAACTAGAGAAAGCCCGTGCGCAGCAATGAAGACCCAACGCAGCCAGAAATAAATAATAAATAAATAAATATATATATTGATACAGATAAACTATAAGTACCTATATTATTCTTTTTGACCAAGGAATCTTAAACTCATGGCTCAGGCATGAAAATAACAGCTAACAATGACCAGCTTTCATTATGGGCAAGGCATTGTGCTGAGAGCTTCAGATACATCTGCTCATTTAATCTTTTTTTTTTTTTTTTTTTTTTTTTTTTTTTTTTGCGGTACATGGGCCTCTCACTGCTGTGGCCTCTCCTGTTGTGGAGCACAGGCTCCGGACGCGCAGGCTCAGCGGCCATGGCTCACGGGCCCAGCCGCTCTGCGGGATGTGGGATCCTCCCAGACCAGGGCACGAACCTGTGTCCCCTGCATCGTCAGGCTGACTCTCAACCATTGCGCCACCAGGGAAGCCCTGCTCATTTAATCTTTAAAGTCAACTGATGATCAAGGTATCGTTATCACATGCCCACTCACGAAGGAGGAGAGTGAGCCTTAGAGAGAGCAAGTAAGTAACCTGCATCACAGAGCTCAGATGTGGTTTTGGGGTCTGGACCTCTGGGGTGGGGATGCTTGAAAACCCCGAAATTATCCTCAAAACGTACATGTGTGGGTCTCCATGTTGTTCATGTTGTTTCTGAGGATGGGGGGTGGGAAGGGACTTGCTAAGGGTCCTTGAAGGCTTTCAGCCTGGGGGTCTAAATCAGCTCAGCCAGAATCCAGACGCCTTGTCTGACAGCAGCCCATTAAGTCATCTTCTTGATGGAGGCACAAAGCAAATGCTTCATGTCCTCTTCGGCGGACAGACATATTGAACTGGGTCTTTTAATCTAAAAACCTAGCATCATTGTCCTAATTTATGGAAAATATGTCAGGTAAGAAAAATCACATTCATAAGAAATCAATTGACCCTTTGTATTTCCCAATTTAGGACCGGGCTCAAAGAACAGGATGGCTCCACACCGGTGAAAAAGAAAAATCCAGGTCTTTTGCTTACTGTTTGTTTGTTAAAGAAATGTGACTTGAGGGAATTTTCCTGATAATGGCCTTGCAGGCCTTCCAGACTTTACAGGTGATCTCTAACGCTATGGTCCTTGGCTGTTTGAAAAAATAATCTACTCCCATATTTATTTACACCAAAGCAAAATGATCATGTTTACCTTGGCTTTGGTGAGGTGTTGACAGAACGGATAATTGAAATATCTTACTGTCGGTAAAGCAAACTGACTTGAAAAAGAAGAAGAGGAGAGATAGAGGAAGTAGACATTTTTTTGGAAAGACTTTGTCCTTCCATCTTCCTTCTGAGGTATCTTGAGTCTTCATGGAAGAGTACTTCAGGAGTTCGTACGAAAAAGAAAATAGATGGTTTCTTTGATCCCTTCTCAAGCCATACACATTTATCTTAAGAATTGCCTGAGATTTTTATAGAAAGAGGTGTATAAATTTTGCAAAAACGTGAACCATGTTCTACGTACACATGCCCAGCAATCCACCACTTTACTGCCTTCCTTACACTCTAGAAATGAGGCTAAAACAAGTAAATGCCTGATTGTCCTTTGAGGCTCATCTGCCCCTTATACAAAGAGTTCCTGTGAGCACTGAAGCTTTGTTCCTTATAATACGAGAATTTGGTTATATAAATGCAGAAATTCATGAATTTCCCATTATAATGCTGGGGTATGCAGAATTGAGAACCTATTTCGGGTTAGAATATCAGACCTGAGAGAGAAATTGGTGTGGAAATTGATTTTTCCAAAGCCTCCACATTGCAAATGCAAAACCTCTTTTATCTGGTTACTTCTGGGGAAATCACAGCTGGGAGCTAATGAATGGGAAGAGACATCAAGATGTCTTAGCTTCCTGTTGGCCCTAATTCCCCTTCCACCACCAATCCTAGGGGATGCTAGCTCTGAGCCTGAGCTCCTAGGAAAAGTCTCCTCCTACTGTCAGTCCATGGCCAGTGGGCATTGGGGTCATTTTTCAGAGGTTGTCATGGTCATGTTGATCTACTCACATCCTCTTGCCTGATCCCAACTTCCTTGGGACTCCCAATCCCAATACATATGTGAACCACAGCAGAAGGGAGACATTTCAGGCTGGAGGACGGTAAGAAGACCTTTCAATAATGAATAGCTTCCTCCTTCTTCAAACACCTAGAGCATCTCCACTCTCCACTATATGTCTCCTCTAAATCTCCACGCCTAGACTGTAAATTCCATGAGATGAAAACCTTTGTCTTGCCTTTCTCTTGTGTATTTTCAACCACAAGCAGCGGGCTGTGAATATAGCAGACACCTGGTGAATACTGATAGATTAATTCCTTCTTTTATGTGGCAGAAGCGTTCGTTGATGTTGTATTTTCTTTAGTAGATGGAAAGCTTCATGAGGACAGGGAGTATGTATTAAACACTTTTGCATCTTGTGCAACATCCAATTTAATTACTGATCAGAGTAAATGGAGAGACTGAAATAGATAAGGCAGCGATGAGTAGACCAGGTTTTGTGATGCTTCACCGGAACAATTTATAACGTTGGAAAATGTTGGAAATTTTACAATGTAAAATTGTAATGTGATCAGTATGGGGGGAAAGGGTGAGGCTAGACTCCCTTTACTTCTAGAACTTTCTCCCATGGCTCCCAGGAATATTAGGAAAATAAACTAAAATAATGAATCTAAAGGGAGAAAAGCAGCATCTTCACAAATGTTGACAAAGAATTCTGCACTGGGGCTTCCCTGGTGGCGCAGTGGTTGAGAGTCCGCCTGCCGATGCAGGGGACGCGGGTTCGTGCCCTGGTCCGGGAAGATCCCACATGCCGCTGAGCGGCTGGGCCCGTGAGCCATGGCCGCGGAGCCTGTGCATCTGGAGCCTGTGCTCCGCAACGGGAGAGGCCACAACAGTGAGAGGCCCGCATACCGCAAAAAAAAAAAAAAAAAAAAAAAAAAAGAATTCTGCACTGACAATGGATTTATTTATTAAACAGCAAGTTTTTGATAGGGACAATAACTACATGTGAAAAATGTTTGTTTTAAGAATTTTGATAAAAACACACAGAGATTTCTTCCAAAGGTTAAAAGCAGAAAGGCCCCTTGTTCTCCCCATTCTATAAATTCTATTCTGAATGAGGCTGTATGATTCACATTTAATAAACTGTCACTGGGTTGGAAGAATTTCTTCTCTGGATCTAATAGACTGAAGGCCAAAGGGTTTTTTGGTTTGGTTTGGTTTGGTTTGGTTCTGGTTTTTTTGAGTTTTTTTTTTTTCTGTTCTAATTTACACCACTATTTACAAACCTGCCATTTTCTGTACTTAGAATACTTTCCAAAATGCAGAGAAGAGGCCCAGTGAAATTGTTAGAGGTCTTCTACCTCCTGGCTATTCAGAAGAAGCAAACAGGTGCTTCCCTGGTGGCACAGTGGTTGAGAGTCCGCCTGCCGATGCAGGAGACATGGGTTCGTGCCCCAGTCCGGGAAGATCCCACGTGCCACGGAGCGGCTGGGCCCGTGAGCCATGGCCGCTAAGCCTGCATGTCCGGAGCCTGTGCTCCGCAACGGGAGAGGCCACAGCAGTGAGAGGCCTGCGTACCGCAAAAAAAAAAAAAAAAAAAAAAAAAGAAGAAGCAAACAACTACTGAGCCCTGAAACAGTGGTCTTTGATCAGCCTATGTCAGATGTTTCCCCCGTTTGTCCACACAAGATCACTTATTGGGCAGCCTGGATTAGGGTTGCCGGATCAGATACAGAACACCCATTTGCATTTGAATTTCAGATTTTAAAAAGTGAATAGTATTTTGGTATAAGTATGTCCCAAGCATCACAAGGACAAATAAGAGCTGTTTATTTGAAATTCAAATGTAAGTGGGCACACTGTCTGTGTCTTTATTTGATTGAGTGGCATCCCGAGCCCTGGCTGGGGCTGGGTGGGAAGCAGTTCCAGCAGCAGGGGCTGCTCGCTCACGCCACACATCTGCCGCCTCCTTGGGCCTGTCCACCTCTGGTCACCTGTTCTTCTTCACCCAGTGGGACTTGCCAACATACCCTAAGAGGGTACTGTCACTGGAGTGACCAGCTCTCTCTCTTTACCTTCCTTCTCATGTCTCAGTTAGACTCCCATGTCTATATTTAGGACATTCCCTCCTTCCCCTGCCCTGCAGTAGAAGCCATGATCCATCCAACCATCCATCTATCCATCTATCCATCCATCCATCTATCCATCTATCCATCCATTCAATAAGTATTTATAGAACACCTTTTAAGTACCAGATACCATGCAGCAAAGCCATAATCTCTCTGGCAACACGTTATGTGAACAATTATTGCTCTGTCTTGGAGCCAACTCCTTGGAAATCCTCCAGAGCACAGGAAGAAGCTATCGTGATGAACATAGCAGCATCTCTGGACCTTTCCAACTGAGCCTACATACCTCCGATGCCACCAGTTGTCCTGGAACTAGTCCTGTGAAACGGAGTACAAGGAAGCCGAAAGCTTCCTGTCCCATTGTTCAGTTAAGGAAAGCCACTTGTTGTAACAAACAGACCCCATGTGTAGTCACACGAGAGGTTTATTTCTTATCTGGGTCATACTCCTGCGCAGGGGCGGAAATTGGTGGGCAGCCCGACTCGGCACAGTTATTCAGGGGCTTGGATTGGCAGAGGCTCTCTCCTCTTCACCAGGTCACTGGTCACTTCCAAGATTGCGCAGAGTCCTCATCGTTCCAGCCGGCCAGGAGAGCATGGAGGCACGCACGGGGGACTTGTAAGACCACGCCTGGAAGAGGCCCAAGACGATAAGAACATGGATTTGGTTAACTTCTCTGAGCCTCAGCTTCTTCATCTGTGAAATACTCCACAGACGCTTCTCAAAGTCAATTGGTAAAACCTCTGCTGGGATCCACCATCGGCAGGTCTGACAACCTTCCCTCGTGCCCCTTTCCCAGCATCAGACCTCCCCACACACCCCAAAAGCCACCCTGTGGGTAAAGGAGAACTGATCCCTCTTCGATTTCCACATCCTGCCTGCTTCTTGGTTCTCGCCCTTTTCAACTCACTGCCAAGTGTGAAGACACTTCATCTGACAGGATGTGTCCCAGCAGTGCATTTACTGGCTGGTATCTTTGGAACTTTGAATGCCTTTTTCCATAAGAGCAGCTGTAGGTGGCGTGGTCCGGGCCCCACCGAAGCCCAGCCCCCATCTTCTGGCCTAAGGGATGGGCTGGAGGGAGGCACTGGAACCTGGGAAGTTCCCATGGCAGCATCTGAGGCGGATCATCGGCAGGGAGTTGGGGGTGGAGTTCAGGGCTCCCTGGAGGCTTTGTGAGGGGCTGGTTCCCATGGCAACCGTGGGGTGGCCTCCACCACAGCCAGGAACCAGCGGCCCTGGCTCGAAGCTGACAGTAAGTTCTGTGCTTGTAAGTAAGCCTGGAGCCACCTGTGGATGCAACGTGGAGCAGACCGCCTTTCAAGCTGGGCTGTTTCCATCACCAGCAGGCCCCGAAGAGCTCTGTTTCTATCTCACTGGAAGAAACATTTACTGAGCATCTGTATGCTAAACACTGTCGTGGATGCTGGGAACCCCAGAAGAAGACGGTCACTGGCTCTTGCCTGGCAGGGCTCCCAGCCTGGACGGGGAGTGAAACAAACATCCACACAGAGGGACAGTGCCCATGGGACCCAGGCAGGAAGGAGGTGGTGGGAAGGCTCTGGGAGGAGGAGAGGCCACAGGGTGAGTAGGGTTTCAGGAGGAAGGGGAAAGGTTTGGTCTAAACGGCACCTGCAGAAGCTCAAAGAGGCTTTGACAAGGTCATGTGCAGGGTGAGTGTGTGGGGGGGGGTGGGGGGGGAGTGGCACAGGGACTGCTGGTGGCCTTCTAACAGGAGCACCTAAGGACTCTTGATCAAGCTCCAGGTGGCTGTGGACCCTGAAGCCTGCTCAGAGATGAGCACTTGAGGACGATGAGTCCAAGGGATACATGAGTACTTTCAAAAATTTTACCTAGATTTAGATTTCTTGGATTCGTTAAAAAAAAGAGAAAAACCCCAGGATGTTTCTCTAATGTTTGGCAAAACTTGTCCACTGACAAGTCCTGTGTGCACCCTCCAAATGATCATAATTATTATATTCTGGCCTGGAGACCAGCTGGAACTTTTCTCAAAAGTTGGAGAACTTAACATTGTGGTCCCTGCCCTGCAGGGGGCGTCCTGTGGGCCGTGATCATTCCCCTTGGTCCACGCAGCCCGGCATCTACGCTGGAGGCCACGGTAATTTCCAGGTATCCACATCCCCACGTGGGGTGACCAACTGTCCCGGTTTCAGCACCCAGAGTCCCTCATCCCAGGACACCCCTCAGTCCCGGGGCAAACCTCCAGGACAGAAAGGAAAGACTCAGCCCAGACCTCAGGCTTCTAAGATGCTGCCGGGCAGGTGGGGTCGTAGAGAGAAGGTTGGCTTCGAAGCCAGGCCTGCCCAGCTGATGCTTGATCTCTCTGCTTAGCTGAGTGATCTTAGAGAAGTTACTTCACCTTTTGGATCCTTTGTTTTCTCATCTGTTATAGGGAAAAAAGAATACCTATCTTATGGGTTTTGTAGTAATGTATGTTAAACACTGACACGTGGGATGTGCTCAGTAAATGACAGTTCGTATTTTCCAGGCGAAGGCATAGCAACAGTCACCATATAATGTGGTACAAGCTGTGTCGAGCTTTTCTATAGAATGTTGAGGACGTAAAGGAGATGCATATAACTTGCAGTTGCTTCCAGGTGCTGACCAGACTTGCAGGTGGGGCTCTCCTGCCTTGCCCACAGCCACTGTGGACTGTGATTAGAAGTTAGAGGAAAAGCAAGTGCAGGGCCGGGAGGATGTAGCGCGTAGCAAGAAGATTTGAGCACAGAAGGTAACACACACACAACACATCCAGGGCTTCCCTGGTGACGCAGTGGTTGGGAGTCCGCCTGCCGATGCAGGGGACACGGGTTCGTGCCCCGGTCTGGGAGGATCCCACGTGCCGCGGAGCGGCTGGGCCCGTGAGCCATGGCCGCTGAGCCTGCGCGTCCAGAGCCTGTGCTCCACAATGGGAGAGGCCACAACAGTGAGAGGCCCGCGTACCGCAAAAAAAAAAACCCACAAAAAACCACAAAAAAACAAAAAAAACCACATCCAGTCTCTGATCTTGAGTTTCGTTCATGTCGGGGAAGGACAGGCAGGGGGAGATCCTGATGCCTGCACGTGCTGCACGTGCCTGGAGCAGAGAGCTGGGTTGCCTAGCTGGAGGGAATAGGCATTCCAGAATTCCCAGGGAGTTCTGGAACATTCTAGGATATCCTGGCATGAACCCCCTGTGGGCGAAGCCAGGGGGCAGGGAGAAATTCACATTCTGTTTGTGAGAAGATGTTGCTTTTGAGGAGGAGGTTGAGTTTGCTGACTTGTCTGCTTGAGGATGTCTCCAGGAGGACCACAGCAGCCGTGTGGCCACATCTGGAGATGGCTGCCCCTCTGGAGAGGTCAAGACTCTGGACAGTGAAGCAAATTTCCTCCAAGAGAGTGGCCAGGTCGAAACTGTACTGTGATTTCTTTCCCAGAAAGTCTGAAGAATATTAACTGTGAATATTAATATTTCCTCCCATGCTCTCTACAGCTGGATGTCTCCTCTGGAAGGTCATCTTTTGTGCTGAAGCTGCAGAGAAGGCACTTTTCTTTCTCGTTCAGGAGCCAGAGCTCCTTTAAGCAGGGCATCTACAGTGACAGGAAGCAAGGTTAGCGATGAGAAGGTGTCCAGCCTCCCGAGGCTGCTCCTTGTCTCAGGACCAATGGCTCCAATAATGGTGATGGGGAAGATGAGGCTGGAAGGAACAGCTGGGCCTGGTGGCTTCGCTCACCTGCCATCTAAAATGGCGGAGAATTCATCAGTGGCCACATTTCCCTCCCGGAGCTGTGTGATAAGGCAGCTTATTAACAAGGCCGGGTCCGGGTCTACTGTCCTGTGAGGACCAGAACAGTGTTCTGCCTCGACTTCTCCACTGAGCCGTCTTTCCACCCCTCACCTGTGCACCTCTGATGGCTAAATGTCATCCCCAGGGCCACGTGCATCCCCTTCACCTGTTGACCCTCTACCTGGGGGCCACTGATGAGAGACAATGACCATGGGCGTTTCAAATCTGAGCTCTTTCGGGTGGAAACGCCCTTGATGGTAGCATCTCATCAGAGTGACCCTGGCAGCAGGTGGAGGGTGGTATTGCGTGCTTTGCCTTTTTCTCTGCATACTTTGGGTTCTTAATAAAAATAGTAAATTCCTAAGCAGGGCCCCCCAAATTCAGTCTCATAAAATGTGGGCTTGTGTTATAATGGGGTAGGTGAAATGACCGGGTGAGCTCGGTGCAGAGGGCAGGAGATCAATCACCCCTCACTTTATAGCCACCCGATCTTACATTATTGTAGGTGAGCTATCTTGGGACTTCATTCTGTATGGAATGAAGACATCATTTCCACTAGGTGCAAAAGGAGCACATTTGACCTGCATTTTGCAGACACAGTTAGCGTGATGATGAGAGATTCAGACGATTAGGTCATGGTCTGAGCTGGGGAAAGCTCTGGCCTCGGTATTACACTCGTCCTATCGCCTGAGCCAGGCATCCATGTGTGCGAGCGGCTGACCCCGGTGCACACCTTCAGGGCCCTGGGGTCAGGCAGTGGGAGTGTTGAGCCCCCAAGCCGGGCAGGGAGCCCCTCAGAACAGCGCCTGCACACCCTTCCCCCAAGCGCCCGCTGGAAAGCTGAGCGGGGCTGCTGGATCTCATTAGGCCACAGCTGCCCCGCAGCCTGGATACCGTGAGCAGAGCGCGGGCCTGGCTTCCATCACCTGAGTGCTGATTCATCCTGTAATCATCATCAGAAAGCACATTCCAGGTTCGTGGTTTAAGAGGAAAACAAACTTTTGTCTACAATCAAGGAGCCATGCCTCTCTGAGCGTTTAATGCTTCGCTGAGGCTCAGCACCACTTCTCCTCCTGTCTGGATCGGACCATCTAGCTTTGATTTCAAACACAGACCAGGAGGATGCTTGGAAGGGCACGGGGGCCCCCAGTCTGGATCTGCCTAAGATCTTAAAAGTGCAGATGTGGCCAGATGAATGTGCGCCGTGTGGATTCCCCAGGGAACGTTGGGCCCTGCATCTTTATTGGAAACACCCAATAAACCACGGGCCTCAAGGCTCAGTTGTTTTAGTGCAGGGCTTAAATGCAGCCTCCTTCAGGCTGCCAAGGCACCTTTGAGCACACTGCGGCTTGCGGTCCCCAGCAAACATGACGCCCTGAGGCCCCAGGCTGCTCCAGCACAGCCAGCTGGGAGCAGCGAGGCTCCAGTTTGCTCTCCGTGTGCAGGACGTGTTCTCGATGCAGGAACCCACTCTGCTCTGTGCACCAGATGACACGAGGGCCACCCATCATCAGGGATGGGGAGGCGGGAGAGCTGTGCCCAGCCAGGCACCCACTCACCCACAGGAGATTTTGAAAGCCAGCTGGCTGAGGCTCAGGGTGCGTCCTGGGGTGACGGGACAGAGTTTGTGTGAGTGCGGCCAACCCACCTTCCACATTTCTCTAGGTCACAACCAGCCCAGACAGCTATCCAGTCATCAAGCTCAGACGGAATTTCTATTGGCCGGAGAGCCAGGAAATTAAGGCCTGTGTGTTGCATAGCTCTACGTATGAGGAAATATGTGTCTTAGCTACAGGGAGTTTCTTTTGTCGCTGAGGCCTGGAGAAGGCTGACCTCCCGGCCGAGGGCTCAGCTGGCTCAGGCTCGGAGGGTGGCCTTCCAGGCTGCGCTCAGTGGAACGCCACCAACGGACACGTGCGCAGCGGGCCAGCCAGACACAAGTCGGGGCAGGCTCCTGGCACTCAAGAATCTGGGGTCAATGAGGGATCAATGGTGCCAGAGGACTGAAAACAATTGCAAACAGCAGGGTAGGCACTGGTGGTAACAGCAGTGGAACGCAGAATGCACAGATACAACTGTGCTATCCCAAAGTAAATCAACATCTTACCCCTCTGCAAGGCCTTTCTCTCAACAAGTGGGATTGTCCATGGTCAAGGTCGAACCACTGGTCAGTGCAAAGACCAATGACTCGATGGATCACTTACCCTTTGCCATGGGTGCCAAATTCATAGTCATTTAGGGGAGGTGTCTGCAAACTTCTGAAGCACGACTGATGCCTTCCTCATCTGATTTCACCCACACCTGCCATTTTTAAGCTACAGGTTTCCGTGATTCTTTGACTAACCAGAATGCTAGGTCTATATTTGTCTCTGTCATTTTTTCTCATGGCTGTGCCTGCTGTGACCTCCATGGCAGGGGTTGGGGGTGGGTTGACTTTCTAACACACAGGGAGGGACACTGACTCAGGGGAGTGGAGGGTAAGTGGCGGCTCTTGGCAGAAATCAGAGGCAGCTGGACAGGACCCGGACACCCCGGTGACGACATCTGGGAGATGACAGAGCCCTCCCAGGCCTGCTTTCCCCACAAGCTGCTGTGTATACACTGAAGTTTGCGTCCTGGATCAGAATGACTCCTTCCTGCTCTTGCTGCCTGGCCCCCCCTCTTTGATGGAACTGACTTTCGTCCCCGAATGGGAGCTGTCATCCCTCCCTCTCTAGGTCTCTGCCTCCCCTGGAAGGGAGGATGTCTGAGCCAGCCCCTCCCTGAGATGCATCTGGATGACAGCTGGTGGGGAAGAGGTGCTCCTTTTTAGGAGAAGAGCCTGGGGGCCACTGGTGGTCATGGTCCCCATCTCCTGGAGAAAAGCGTCCACCACCTTCTGGTGACAATGAAACCAAAATGCGGAGAGCATCGTATGGTGAGGGGGCCTGCAGGTTCGGTCTGAATTTGAACCCTGCTCCCGTGGTCCCCGCGGGGCTCCTGCTGTCTCTTGGGTCTATGAACCGATGCTCTTCCTTCTGTCCAAGTTCAAGTTGCATTTCTTGCTATTATACTTGTTAACAGATTCTTAGTGTTCTGCATCATATTGTCACTATTATTTCTGGTGCACAAGTTGGGGCACATTTTGGCAGCTGAGCACCCATTCATTTCAGCAGCTCCCGACACGTGGGGTGGGCTTGGGCGGCGATCGTCCCAAGCGAAGGCTCAGAAGACAAGCAGGACTTTGCTTCTTCTTCCCATCAGAGTCTGGCACTGAACGAACACGTTCAAGCTCCTGTTTTATAACTGGGTCAAGACTCAGGGACACTCAGTTATAAATAGTCAATACTCAGTATAAAAAGTGTTATTTCATGTTGCACTTAGTGAAACACTTAGTATTTGCGAGGAAAGATGAAAGGCAACAACAAGAAAAGATAAGCTGGAGACGACTCTGTAACCCCTTGTGAATACTAGGGTTTGCGGTCCTTATGGAGGCTGGCAACCATTAGCTTCCTCTCCCGTGAGGACTGAGCACGTGGGATTTAGATCAGATGTCAGATCTCCCCGTTCTTTCAATCCATCCTGCAAATCTTAATTCAGTCCAACAAATAACAACGGAGCAGGCAGCAGAAAGGTAAGTCCCTGTCTTACAGACAGACCCATAAGTATCCCTAACACGTTGATCTCATCCTGTTACTCAAAACCCCTTCAGCAGGCCTTCCCAAACGCCCTCAGCCTAAAGTCTCAGCTGGAAGTAGCTTTCAGGCCCTATGGGACCTCGTGCACTCAGCCTGTCATCCTCACGTCCCCAGAGGCTGGGGGGTCTCTCTGCTGGGCTGCTGGCCCAGCCTCCAGCCTCCAGCCTCCGGGAGGACCAGCCTCCACACTGAGAAGGAAGGTTCCTCCTTCACCCCCAGCCCCCCGCCATCTACTCCCTTTCCCCTCATAAGTTCTGACTCACATCCTTGCCTCTCGAGCTCTTCCCCACGTCCAGTCCTTATACATTTTTCTGGTGGAATTTCCCCACCATTTACTTTGAAACTCTCTCAAATAGGGACTTCTATGGTTGACTTAAACTGTGCCCTCAGCATGCATCTGGTGGTCCCTTTGTAGATGATATGCTCCTTGAGGGCCGCCAGCAGCTTAGTCATACGTGCAGTGTCCCAAAGCAGCAGAAAGTGCAGGGGACGCAAGGTCTAGGTCTCAGCTGTGGGATCTTGGCCAGCCGCCCCCCGCCCCGGGGGGGCTCCCTGGCTCCCCCTGCCTGCAGCTCCCTCCCCCGGGCTGCCTGGTGGTCTCTGCTGTCTGCCTTTTTTAGTTCAAGGCTCTCCTCATGAGAGGGACCTCCCAGTTAGCCCCACTCTCCTTCCTCTGGGTCCCTTCCCACCTTGGGGATAGTGCTAACTGGTCTTGTCACCCGTGCTGGCTGTCCTTGCTGAGGTGTCTGCCTCGTCTCCTGCCAGGAGCTCCCAGGATTCATCTAGGGTCCCGGCATTACTGCAGCACCTGGTGTCTACTAAGGACTTAATACGGGTTCATTTCATGAGTATAAGGTGGATCTGCTGACCTCACGGGATAAGATCTCCCAAATAAATAACAACAAAATCATAATTCTCTGGTAACAGTAAGTCACTAAATGGCCTTGTCTTTGTCATGTGTCTCACCTAACAGCACAGCCTATGATGTAAGTACGGACTATTGTTATCTGCGTTGTAAAGATGTGTGTATTGGCACTTCCCCAGTGGTGCAGTGGTGAAGAATCCGCCTGCCAATGCAGGGGACACAGGTTCAAGCCCTGGTCCGGGAAGATCCCACATGCCGCGGAGCAACTAAGCCTGTGCGCCGCAACTACTGAGCCTGTGCTCTAGAGCCCGCGAGCCACAACTACTGAAGCCTGCGCGCCTAGAGCCCATGCTCCACAACAAGAGAAGCCACTGCAATGAGAAGCCCTCACACCACAACAAAGAGTAGCCCCCACTCACTGCAACTAGAGAAAGCCCGCGTGCAGCAACGAAGACCCAATGCAGCCAAAAAAAAAAAAAAAAAAAGATGTGTGTATTAAATTACCTGTCATAAATTACCACAAACCAGTGGCTTGAAACAACACAAATTCATTACCTCATAGTTCTGGACGTCAAAAGTCTAAAGTCAAGGTGTTGGCAGGGCTGCAGTCCTTCTGGGTGCTCTTGGGAGAGTCCTTCCCGTGTCTTTTTCAGCTTCTGGAGGCTGCCTGCATTCCTTGGTTCACGGCCACATCACTCCAACCATCTGCTTCTCTCACCTCATCTCTTAGGATGGACTCTCACCCCTTGACTTCATCCTATTAGGACCTTGGTGATGACACTGGGTTCATCTGGATAAACCAGGATAATCTCAATCTCAAAATCCTCAATCCCATCTGCAAAGTCCCTTTTACCACGTGAGGTCACCTATTCACAGTTTCCAGGGATTAAGACGTGGGCATCTTGGGGGCACTATTCTGCCGGTCACAGTGAGGAAACTCAGAAACACAGAAGCAATTCTGTGAAAGTGTGCTGAGAAGTATAAAGCGCTTTGTAAGCAGGCGATCTTGATAATTTTCCTCATAGTGGCGAGCACTTGGGAGATATTCAACAAACATTTTGGAGTTGAAGTGATTCTTTAAAAGGGAAATGAATTGTCCCAATATCTATTAAAATACCTGCTTGAAGATTTTAAACTTTAGTTTTCCAGGATTTTTTTTTTATCTTCGAATTCTAGAGGTCTTCTTATTCTCATTTTCCTATGATCTTCTGAACATGAGGTTATTATTTAGTTCCTGATTATTCCTTAGGAGATATCTATGAGCCAGTGTAAGCTTATTTACCACCTGAGGAAACAAAGTCATAGCGACTGTCTTTGAGTGAGAAAGTACTGCATTAAGTTTGCAACAAAGCAATGATCAGACCCTTCCTGTCACAGAATATGGATTGGAAATGCGTAGTTTCTCTTTCCAGGCCACTATGCATTCATTCCTCTGCCATTCGGCATCTATAGGGCGCCTTCCAGGCACCAAGCCCTGGACGACGTACGCACGGAGCATAGATGAACACAAGAAGATCCACCCTCTGAAGAGTGTGCAGCTCATAGCGGGGGACAAATGTGTAAATATGCGATTATGACGCCACGCAAAAGGAGTCTAAACCAGCAGGGAACGAGCAGGCTGTACTCCTCGGCGGGGGTGTGACTAGGGAGCCCAGGCACCAAGCTGTGTGAGAAGGAACTGCGGACGTAGCTGTGGCTGCGAGTGATGCAGGGAACAGAGGCTGGAAGGGTCTGCTGTGGCTGGTGACCCCTGAGGTCTGTGTGAGGAGCGGAGGGAGGGTGCTCAGGAGGGAGCAGGCACAGGGGCCGGGGTGATGGAAGGTGAGGGCAAAGCAGGCTCTACGTCTCTTACGATCTGGCTTCCTTGGTCCTGTTCACCGCCCAGTCCCTTAATCCTGCATTGTTCTATTTGCTTTTGCCTCTGTCTTTCCATTCCCTTGAGTCTTAATAAATATATACGTTGAGATAAGACAGAATATATTGGCCCAGTGGGCATCCAGGAGGCATCAGAGGTTTAGCATTGGCCTGGGAGAGACCTGGAGGCGTCCCGAGCGACACGAGACTTCTCTCTAAGTCTCTGAAGGTAAGTTACTGACAAGGCTGCAGGGTTAAAAAAGCAGCACTGATTCCCTCTCCCCATCGGCAGATCTCCCAACTCTGGCCTCATCCTCTAGCCCCCTCGTCCTCTGAGCAGACAGTTTAACCTCTCTGAGCCTTCATTTCCTGGTGACAATAATAAGAGCCCCTTCTCTGGCTGTTGTAAAGATTAAAAGATTCAATACAGACGGTCCCCAACTTACAATGTTTCGGCTTATGATTTTTCGTCTTTACGATTGTGCAAAAGCAGTCTGCATTCAGTAGAAACCTTCAAGAGCTTCAAATTTTGAATTTGGATCTTTTCCTGGGCTAGTGATCTGTGGCCCGAGCCTCTCTGGTGATGCTGGACGGTGGCAGCGAGCACAGCTCCCTGCCGGCCACGTGATCGAGAGGTAACCAGCTGATACACCTACAACCATTCTGGACCCAGACTCTGTTTTTCAGTTTCAGTATAGAATTCAATACATGACATGAGATATTCAGCGCTTGATTTTGAAATAGGTTTTGTGTTAGATGAGTTTGCCCAGCTGTAGGCTAACGTAAGTGTTCTGAGCATGTTGAAGGTAGGCTGGGCTAAGCTATGCGGTTCTGTGGGTTAGGTGTATTTACCGCATTTTCGACTTAAGATATTTTCAGTTTACGATGGGTTTACCAGGACGTAACCCCACTGTAAGTCAAGGAAGATCTGTATATGTAAAGTTCTCAGCTTAGAGCCTGGAGCTTAACGGGCACACAAGAAATGTGTTAATTCCCATCACTGGGAAATTTTGCCCAAGGGAAGCTTTAATTACAGTTCCTTTCTCTCTCTCTCTCCCAATTCAAGGATTTGTTTCCAAGACAATTAACAGAATTCTGCCACCTATCAGCCCCTGGTAGCCAAGAGACTCCTGGTATTGGCATCAACACCATCTCTCTCGAAGCCGGGACGCTTAGGCAGGTGACAGTGTGTTGCTCCATGGCTCCCTCTGCATCCAGATTGGTGACCGTTACACAAGACACGTGCTTAAATATTTACTATGCGCAGAGTCACCCCAGCACGGCAGGGCTCAGGAGAAAATCCAAGAAGCAAGACGGCTTTGGTTATCATCCGCTCCCTAGCCTGGTGGAGCATATGCCTTGACGGGAGGTATCGTCAACAGCCTGGGCAACTGTTGCTTTAAAAATCTAACAATAATTGTCTCCCCTCAGGGACTTCCCTGGCGGTCCAGTGGTTAAGACTCTGTACTTCCACTGCAGGAGGCAGGGGTTCGATCCCTGGTCGGGGAACGAAGATCCCACATGCCGCGCGGCGCAGCCAGACCACCTCCCCGCAAAACAATAATTATCTCCCCTCAAACTCAGGAATAAACATCAGGTGTGACAGATTGGATGTCAAACGTAGGCAATTAGAATGGCTCCCTGGTACCATTTCCCTGAGTGTCCCAGTACCTGAGTTCCCAGCTTGGATGCCTGGTGCGAATGCTATAGGCAGAGGGGGGGAGGATCAGACATGTTTCACATCATCTCAAAGCTGCAGGAACATTATCTTTATTATTATTTCTCTTTTACAGGTAAGAAAATCTCTGGCTCAGAGAAGGTGAGTAATGTACCTAAGACTACGCGGAATGAGAGGAGGAGCCAGGGTTTGGCTCCCAGCTCCTTGCTTCTACAGGCATGGCACAGAGGAAAGGCTCACACAGGAAGAATGTCCCAGCATCCTTTCGAAAGTCTCCTTGAGGAGATGGGTCTCAAGGGCTACCCCCGTGGCCAAGAGGCCCTGGCTTCATTTGGCAGTCAGAGGTAGGGAATTCCTTCCACTAAGGGCAGCCCTGATCCTCAGGCCTCTCTGTAAATTTCCTCCAGAGGAGGTTCATGGCAGTGCCTCTGGGGATGCGAACAAGATAGGGCCAGATCCAATGCCAAGCAGGCAGCCAGGGGGACTGAGGCCATCGCCAGGGTAACCAAAATCCATGCTATCGAGGGATTTCTGGAAGGATTCGAATTCTCTCTTGGATCCTACCCAGGGGCGTGGAGAGGAAAACAACACCAGCGCACACAAGAAGATTTCAGAGTCCGGAGGGGAGGCAGGCACAGCCGGCTGACCGCTGCATTGGGAGGGCACGCCTCAGAGGTCCCTTGCAGCCTCCAGGCAGCGTTCCCTCCCGGGGAGCCTGGTATTTCTACAGCTGGAAGAAAGTCTGCTCAGACTGTCACGGGAGCCCAGGAGGGCAGCCTGTTTCGGGGACCCAGAGGCTGGTGCAGACACCCTTTAGGTCTCTGCCCTGTGTCGAAGCCCCGTCACCCCCCGATCCCTGGGAAGATCCTGATTCTGGAGGTGGCGGGGCTGCTGGTGACGCTGGGGGAGAGTCTGCATTTTCCTGGTGACTTTGATGTGGAGGCCTATGGGCCGTATTTTGAACACTGCTGCTTTTCCTGCCAACACAGCTTCCACTGCCTCCAGTCTGCCCACAGCAACACTTACAGCCACCTGGAGTCTCAGGGCATTCTCTAGAAGACGAATCCACACTGGAGTCAAGAGGAGTCTTCCCTGGGCTCATCATAGAGCTGTAGGGGGCCCAGGGGCAGGGCTGCTCCTGTGACTCTGCCCAGGGAGCAGTGTCGCCACCAAGAATGGTGTCCCTCTCCTGCCCCAGAGCCCGGAGAGGGCAGTCTGGGCTCACCCAGAGATAGACAGGCATGTGCTCAGAGCAGGACGGCTCCCTGCAGCCCGCTGGCCCCGAGAGGGTTAAGGGTCTGCCTGGAAGCCTGGATTCCAAGGAGTAATTTGAGCACCGGGAAAACAAGGCCCTTTCTGTATGGCGCTCTGGGCACCCCAGCTTTGGTGCCTGCCCCTGGGGGGTCAAGACCCCGAGCCTCCCCGCCACGGTGGGAAGAGGTTAGCCAGCAGCCCCAGGACAAAGAACGCACGCACGCACGGAGGAGGATGGGGCTCCATCTACACAACACTTCTGAACGTTCTCGAAAGGAAAATAAACAAGTGCGTGAGGTAGTGACTGAGATATTCAAACTATTTCCCTCTGAAGTGGGAGAAGTCTGTCCCCTGTCTCTCACTTCACTTCAGGCCCTTCTGGCTTTCTTGATCTTTCAGGGTTATAACTGCTATCTCAGTGACTAGTAGAAAACTCCATTAGGCTCCTTCTTGAGGAAGGGAATTAATGACTGAAAATTTAGTGCTTTGTAAACACAGTAGGGAAAGCATTTCCCCCAGGCTTGCTGATTCCTTGGCAGGGAGGGAGGCTGGATGGGAAAGTGAATGTTTCCAGCCTGTGGAGAGGCCTCCACACCAAACACTGCCTGCTTCTTGTAAAATCCAGCCCTACAGCACTGGGGTGCTCAAAACTCCTGAAAAAGGAATCCCAGAGAAAGCAAAAGAAACAGGAGCCAGGGAGAATGAGACCCGTCTGTTGAGTTGAAAAAACACCAATGGGTGAAATTTTCTAATCTAAATGCATATTTTCAGTAAAAATGTATGTCTTTGGCAAGTCCAGCTTTTGACCTGAATTAGAGAAATCAGTTGTTTACACAGCCCCAAACCGCAGACTAATTACCCTCTTTGTTCTCTTAAACGGTTAGGCTGGGCCAATGACATAAAACCCTTGGAAATAGAAAACCTCTCAGGACAAGCATTCAGAAGTAGGCATGGGAATCGGGATGGTGGTGTTATGCGTTGCTGGCATCCATACAGCAAGTTACTAACACCCGAGGGAGGGGAGGTCAGGGGAGAGGGCAGGGAGGGGGCACATTTGATAAAACAGCAATGTTCCAGGCCCTTTCCCAGAGAAGTTTCCTGGGCCACCAGATCTTTCTCCTTCAAAGCTGCCTTTCCCAGAGACTGGCCTTTTCCTGCCTAGTTACTTCCTCCTTGAGAAAACCACAGTAACATCATTTTAGCGAATCCTCATAACCCTGAAAGTTGGCCAGTCCCACTTGGAGACCTGGGGGATGGAACTGCCAAGGCCTGACCCAGGAGATTCATTCATTCTTCCCCAGCTTCTTGGTTTGGTTGTGTGAACTCATTTATTCTTTGAACAATAGTACTGAGTGCTTACTGTGTTCAGATTTTGGGGGTGAATCTCTGAGATTCAGGAATTGAGACCTTCAAAGACTGTCTCAATATCTGTCATAGCAACAGCAGCCAAAAAAGTGTATTACTTTGGGGATATCTGAGTTTTCGAGTCAACCCGCCATGACTTTCTCTCTGTTTTTTCCTGTTTCCACGGCACCAGGCAGACTCGTGAAATGGTATTGCTGTGGGTCTTCCAGGCCTCGGAGCTTGGAATGACCCTTCCTATGATTTCAACATCATTATGAATTTAATTTAATTTGCAAAAAAGTTCAGCAATCGTTTATAATAGGATTGTAAACCAATCTAAAATTTTTAAAAATGAATCTGCTACCTAAGTCCTCTGAGAAGTTAGAATATACTTTCCGAGTTTAGAAAATCAGAAAAATTAGGCTTTGTGTATCACATACAAAAGAGAAAAGTCTAGAAGACACAACTTGGAGATGTCCAAATCAAAGATTAAGCAAAATTAAAGATGCTGGTAAGTAAAATAAACAGCATTGGAAAATGTCACCACTCAGGTAGGCTGGCAGAGAATTTTAAAATTCTCTTTTCTTACAAAGGAGTACAGGCAACAAATACTCAGGAGCCCTTTGACCTAACACTGTGCCACAGAAAGGATGCGTCTGATGTCCGTTGTATTTTATTTGCATTTTTCTCTGTTCCACAAAGGAAGGATTTAAGGGAGTTTACAGAGGAGACACAAAATATAAGTTTAATATACACCGAAAATAGGAGCAAGTGAAAAAGGAAAGATAAGGGTGGTTGACATACAATGGAGCCAGGAGTGAAGCAAGGAAAAAATAGAAAATATACTGTTCAGGGTTATAGACTTCCCTCCAATGGGCCACAAGTTTGGCACTAGGGTTAACGAAGAAAGGGAAACAGATGAGTGTTTAACATAAAAGGGATCAGTTACTTCCAAGATCACTATTTTTGAAACCAAGGAAAGGCAGGCATTTCTCCTGAGGGCCTTTCCCCGCCCATCGGTGTAATGTACTAAGCCACCACCCTAGGAGCATCCCGTATCTGACCTTGCCCCAAATTTAGAACTGTGAAACTTGCTTAGGACTTCAGTTTTTTCTTGGTGCACAGTCCGCTCCTACATACCACATACCTGGGCACACACTTATTCAGTTTGGATCTGTGTACTTTGGTCCAGACAATGGCATCTTCCAGAATCTGCCCTACAGATCAAGTAGACAGAAAATATCACCAATGACTGTATTTTTCAATCCCCACGTTGTAAGGAACGTCCTGACCATGTGAGTGTCCGAGTGGGACTAATAAGAAAATTTGAGTATGAAGCAAAGATCACCTGATGGGTGTGGAGTATTGGACAAGCCCCCAACCTTCAGCCTGTCTGGGGAGGGGGCGGGGCTCCGTGGGATCCAGGCACTCTTGAGACCCATCCCAGGTCCAATCTACATGCCACGGAGACCAGAATGGGCGGTTTGGTATTTTTAAATGGTAACAAGTCTGTATTCCATCCCTTAGATGCTTTCCCCCTCTGGTCCCGTTAAATGTGTTTAATTGATGCTTCTTCATGTTAGAGTATAAATAAGCTGTTCCCTTTGATAGAAGTCTGGGGCTTTCCCTAGGAGGAGGGCACATCAGGATCAGCCTTCTCATTAAATGGCAATTAAACGACCGGTTTCCTCGCCTAGTGCCCGGGCTCCCGCGCTCCCGGAGTAGGGAAGGGCGGACGCGCCATCTAGTGGTCGCTCTCAGAACGTCCCCCAAGGGCGGCCTCCTGAGGCTCCCGGCACTCTGGCATGAGAGGCCCCGGCAATCCAGAGGTTAACCAAGAGCTTGTTGGGTCTCGCGTTCTCCTTCCAGCCTGGCTGAGCCTTTCCGTGAGGGTGGTCGCAAAGGGGCCTGGGCTGATGGTAGGCAAGGAACCCGGTTAAGAACGATGCGGCGTACCCTCCCTGCAGGGCAGCGTGCCTTTGCCGCAGGGACCTCCTCCCTGACTCAGACCACTGGTCCTTCTGCATCCCTGCGCTACGTCTCTCTGCTGCTTTCGCCGCAGAAGCCCTGGGACGCCCCTGGCTCCGCACCGCAGCTGCTTCTACCCCCTAATGCTGGCACATTTCTCCTTGTCCTCTACTGTGCAGGGTTCCCTGGGCAACTCAGAGGATATCTCCCTTGGTGTCTTCCAGGTCTTGGAGTTCAGGATGACCGATGACCCTTCTTACTATTTCAACATCATTATGAATTTAATAGGTTTTTGCAAAAAAAAAAAAAAAGCCCCGGGAAACATTTATAATAGAATTTGCATGAGAAAATGCATTCCATATTCCAAACAACCAGCGTGTATACAATCCAATCATAAGATAAGGGCTTCCCTTGTCTATAACCTCTCCTACCCAGCATCTCATCCCCCTAGTTCTCTTCCCCAGGTCAAGATCAGGGCCCAGGACTCTGGGACCCGGTATTCACTAAGTCAGGGGTTAGGGGCCCAGCTTGGCTTAGGCCGGGCCACGTGTAGGAGTCAGATCAGATCTGCCTGGGCAAGTCAGATGGACTGTGCAGTGGCCGCCCAGAGCACGAAGCAGGCACAGAGATGCACGGCCCAGATCCCCTTCTAGAAAGAGCATGAGGCCCAGTTACAAGGAGCACGGCTGGCTGACAGCCTCCAGCTGTCAGCTTCTCCAGGACATGCCTCAGCTTTCAAACCTGGTTCTACTCTTCTTCGGGCGGCCCAGGCCTACCTCAGAGGGAGGCTGTGGTCCAAAGGCCCAGTGCTTCTGCCTAACACGCGACTCCTTTCCTGGACGGGCTGGGCTCCAGAATCCCTGCTGAGATGCTCCTCTTGCCTGATGGTTCCCCTCCCACAGGAGTTTCTCGGCTGCACGCTTAACTCCATCTCTGGGTCATTCCTGGAGAACGAACCTAACAGATTGACTTACCCTATGGAAGTCAGCTTCCTTGGCATTTGGGGGATCATGATCCCCTTTTGAGAGCATGACCATAACTCTGGGGGTCTTCCCAGGAAATGTACACATACACACACTCAGTTTCACTGAGTGCAGACCTCCCAGGCCACCCCAGGGGGCTCTGAGTCAGGTTGAGAACCCCTGGTTTGAGGGAGGGTGTGGGCGCAGGAGGGGAGGGGGATGGTGAGATGGGGGTGCGGGTTGACAAGAGAGCTTCAGACATTTGCAGCGAAGGCTTAATTCTAATTTCTGCCTCAGATGTGACCCTGAGCCCAGCTTCCTATGAGCTCATGGACTCTGTGAGGACAGATCGGAAGCCAATTCCCTTAAGTACTCTGCAAGCCCCTCAGGCAAGCTGCCCAGCTTGGTCCCATATGGCTCTGGCACAATGAGGGCTCAGAGAACAGAGCTGGCTCAGCCTTGGAGCGCCAGGGCCCGGTCGCCCATCTGGCAGGGATGGGGGTGGGCACCACGTCATCTGGGGAGACCACCATGTCTACCAGGCCCTGGAGAAAAGGTTCTAGGCACCTTGGAAGGCAGCATCCTTGAAGGTGGACATCACTGAACTAGGTCCAGCCGGAGAGAAAGAGATGCAGCTCGGAACTTGCATCTAACAGGACCTCCTCCAGAAAGTCCCCCGGCCTGAAATAACTGGCCTGGGTTTGCAGGGGGTAGGTGTCCTCCATGAGCAGGTGGGAAAAGGAGCCAGAAAAACAGGATTCTGCAAGCTGGGCAGTGGTGTTGTAGGACTTACAAAGGCAGACACAGAGCACTTATTATCTACCAGGCACCATTTAAGCCCTGACATATAGCACCTGATTTCGTTTTCATACAAACCCGTGTGACAGGTCCTATCATGAGTCCCATTCTGCACTCAAAGCCACTGATGCACAGAGAGGTTTAGCAACCTGCTAAAGTCACACAGCTGAAAATCAGCAGAGCTCGGATTTGATCCCACACAGTGGGGGCGGGTCTATGTTTTTGATCTCTATCTGTGCTGGCTCTGTGCTCCACAGTGGTCAAGAACTTGGACCTTGATGTCAAATGGCTTAGGGTACATTCCCAGCTCCCCCTATTACAAGCTGTATGATGTCAGTAGGTTTCAGACCTCTCCATGACTCAATTTCCTCAACTGAGTGTAAAATGACATTAATCCCACCTCACAGGGATCTGTGAGGTTTAAATGAGATAGTCCTGTAAAGGGCTTTTGCTGGCACTCAGAAAAATGCTCAAAGTGACATTGCATGTATACGAAGTCTTGGATGTATGCCAACCACAGAACTCAAAGTGCCTTCTTCAGAGAAACTTGTGTTCCAAACCTCCCAGGCTGGCCCAGGCCAGCCCAGCCACAGAGGGCCTTGAGGTCAGGAGGCCTGGGGCAGGCATGGAGTTAAGGAAGCCAGGCCCATCTTTCCCCACGGGTTCCTTGCTGGGCCCGGGGCCCCCGAGGGCTCCTGGTTGCCTGGAGCTCTCTATCTTCAAAGGGTTTATGTCCTGGGAGCCTGCCCAGGCCCTGCTCATTCCTACAAGTGCCCGAATCAATAATGCTGTTGTTTCCCTGAGAGACGAGGGGCATATGGGAGAAGGCTGAGGGGACCCTGTCACCCACCCAGCTGTCTGAAGGCTGGCCTGAGCCGGGAGGGGAGAGCCCACGTGGGCCCGGGGTCCCGCCTGCTTTCCATCAGGCCAGCCTGTGGCCTCGAACAAAGGAGCAGTTACAGGGAGCGCGGCTTGCTTTGTAAGAGGACACCCTTCTAGGGAGTTTAAAAGCCCCTGATGAATACAAATTTAATCAACGTGAAACTTTTCTAGTACACGTACTTTGTGTAAAGCAATAGGCACTCACATTCAGGAATACAGAACCCCAGTTCTACAGAAAAGTTCCTACAGGCAGAAAGAAGAGAGAATCCCGGTTCTAAGACAGGGGAGGTCGGGGAGAGGCGGTGGATGAGGGCGGGGCTGTGTAGGTGTAGAGCGTGGGGTGCAGGGCTGGGAAGAAAGGAGGGGTTTTTGGAATGGATTTTCACCGATTAATACATTATGTGGGTGTCTGTTTAAAATAGGATATGAAATAATTAAAAACACAATGCAATTTCACTTTATAATTTGCATTCCATCAATCAGGATCCAAATGGAGGCTTTTCTTGAATGAACCTAAATTTTAATCTTTTACTTCTCATTTCAGAGTTCATTACTCTTGTCTCCTTAGAGGCTTTTTTCTCCTGGCATGGCATTAAGAGCTGGAGAGTGTAGTCTCATCATATAAATGAACTTTATAAGCCACGGGTTCCTCCATTCTCACTTTAGCTGGAAGCATGAGCTACTTGAAAGGACTGCAAATAGTCATTCCACCCCTGACTTTCTTTCCCTGTATGCAGCATCAGAACTCAGGTCACTTTGGGACTTCCCTGGCAGTCCAGCGGTTAGGACTCTGTGCTTCCACTGCAGGGGGCACGGATTTGATCCCTGGGTGGGGAACTAAGATCCCCAAAGCCGTGAAGTGCAGCCAAAACAAACAAACAAAGAAACAAACAAAAACCAACCCAACCGAAAAACCTCAGGTCACTTAGCATCCTTTACAGATACAGCAATAAGAGGTGTTTTTTTTCCCACACAAATTTGTATAAATATATTTTCCCTAACAAATGATGCTTGATTAAATCAGTTAATTTAATTATAAGAACACCAGAAAAGTTTATTTTTAAAAACTGCCCTAGTGACTTCCTTGGCGGTCCAGTGGTTAAGACTCCACGCTCCCAATGCAGGGACCACGGGTTCAATCCCTGGTTGGTGAACTAAGGTCCTGCATGCCACATGGCATGGCCAAAATATGAAAATTTAAAAAATATAAAAGAATCAGCCCAACATGCTTCAAATAATTCATTGATGTGGCTCTACCCCCTGTAGATTGGATTATATAAGAGATTGCCTATTACTTCCTGCTTAAAAAGAAAAATAAAACTGCCCTACAGTTATTAGTTTCCATTTTGATTCTTTTTTGTTGGCTTTACTCAACAAATTATAAGTGCTTACTATAGACCAAGCACTAGTCTAGCCATGGGGCTATAACACTGAACAAAATAGACAAAGGTTCTGCTTTTCTGGAGCTTTGATTTTAGAATAAGCATATTTGTCAAGCGAGTGAACTAATTTCTGAGTGTTATGGTAGTGGTGTGCAGGAGGGAAGAACTGGCAAGTCCTTCGGGGGGGAGTGTCTGGGTTGAGATGTGGATGCCAGCCACGTAAATGTGGGGCAGTAGGCTGTCTAGGGAGCAAGGACAGCAAGTGCAAAGGCACTGAGGTAGGCATCCACTCGGCGAGTCCAAGAACAGAAGGGTCTCCTGGCTGGAGCGGAGTGAGAAGATGCCATCCGAGTGGTCAAGCAGTGCTCTGAGTGCCCCAGTGAGGTTAGGGCTTCACTGTCAATGCCTTGAGAAGCGCTGGTAGGTTTTTAAACTAGGAAGTGACGAGATCTGTTTTGCTTATAAAGATTCTCTGCTGTCAAGGATTTGCTGCAAAATAGTGTGGGAAGAGGGGAGAAGTGGGTCAGGGTCTAGTTAAAACAAGACTGGCTGTGGGTTGCTAAGTATTGAAGCCGGGTGTTGGGGTTTCAGGGGGGGTATTACATTCACTTTTGTTTTGTGTGTGCTTGAAAATTGCTATAATGAAAGTTTACAGAAGAACTCTTTAGACTGCAGAAGAAACAAAAGTGGGAAAAAAGAACCCTTTCAACTGCAAACGGACAAAACCAAGCAATAGCAAAATACCTTCTCTGGCCACTCTGGTGAACAGATTATGTCGGGATGGAGGGCAGGGGACATCCAGGTAGAGGGTTTCTGCAATGGTTCAGGCAAGCACCGTGGGGCAGGGGGAATGGAAGACGTGAAGTAGGTCTGGGGCGTTTTGGAGCTGGAGCCCACTGGACTTGCTCGTGGGCTGGGGGTGTGGGGAAGGGTGGGAGGCGTCAGCACAAAGGACTGTAGGGCAAGTCATTATCCCCAAATGTGCCTCCTGCCACTAGACGGGACTGTCATCTATTGAACTGCATTAATTAGCTTATTAATTGGAGGATGTGTATTTATCACATCTTTGAGTTTCTGTATTTTCTGGTGCTTTGACCTGTGGGCTTTGCTGTTCCTGGAGGGACTGCCCCTCCCGGGGTTAGCAGTTCCTAGAAAGAAGCAGCAACTGGCCTGTGAGAACACTTTTCAAATACAAACCAACCAATCCAGAGCCCACAACCCACATCCTAGCCACCTCCCTTATCTATCGGGCTCTTACACTTGGGGCCACTAGTCCCCGGCCCTAATCACCCCAGGCCTAGGAACCAGACAACTCAGGACAGCCTATACCCCAGAGCCTGCTGAACTATTCCCAAAGCCAAGCCCAAGCCTGCTTCCCCTGCCTTGTCCATCCCCGCCAGCGGGTAAACCATAGTGAAGACCCTTCCCCATCATCCCCGCCTCCGTCTCTGCCTCCTGATTACCTGGTGCTTCCCCGTGTGGCCCTGCCCTTGGAAACCGTGAGTCTTACTTTACAATAGCAGTTGTCTCCTGATCTGCTGGCCTCACCATACCTGAATAGTCATACAACTTACATTTCAAAACAGAGGGCGTTGCCTGGTGCTATTTGAGGGGCACCAGGAAGCCCTCCCCACCAAAACGGATGACCCTCACCATTGGCAGCCTGAAGTCCTTCCCTTTCTGTCTGCACGGATCTGTGTCTGCCCCTGACCTCCTGCTTAGAGGCAAGTGTCTCAGAGTTGAGTTGTGTTGTGTTGCCTTTTCAGTCCTTTATGACTTCCTGGGAGGAAGCCCAGTAGGACTTCTCTCTTCCAAGCACCCAATTTAAGCCACGTTGAAAAGGGGGAATTTGATGAGAGAAGAGAGCAAAAAGGACCATTTGCCAATGGAGCCCTCTTGGGGCTGATAGGCCTGGCAGGATACTGAGGGACGCGGGGCAGCCAGTGGGGCCACGTTAGGGCGCTGCTACCTGCTAGAGCGTTCCAGAGAAAAGCCAAGAAGAGGGATACAACCAACAAGGGAAGTGGAAGGTACCTAAAAATTCTCTCGTGCTCTTACGTGTGCAGGGCTGCACGTTACACAGTTCCAGGGGAGTGGTAGCTGTGTGGATGGTGCCCTGGAGCTGGTAGGGCACTTGGCTCTTCCAAGAGGGTACGAGAAGTGGCAGGAGGTCAAGGAGTTATGGGAGCTTTCTCTCCTACAGGCTGTGATCTGCTGCCACGGCAGGGACTCTCAGGGTCCCCTTGTGAGAGCTACTGCTGGACACGGCTGCCCACCACAGGGTCCATCTCTGATGCCTCTGCCCAGTCCCTGTATCGCCGTGGGACCATGTGACCACCTGGCTAATGGAACTGAGTGCAAGCTGTGTGCATCACTACTGGCCAAGAGGGGGAGGTGTCCAGGTGTCTTCCCATGATCTTTTGTCCATCAGGGTGACCTGGGAGGCCAGGTGTTGAAGGTGGAAGTGCCACATGATAGAAGGAGCCTTGAGTCACTCCTTGGAGGAGGACATTCATGAGTGAGAAACGAACTTTTACGGCATTCATTTGAGCTTCTGAGATTTAGGGGTTATTTGTTAAAGCAGTCGGCCTATTCTGACCAATACGACTGCCTGCTCTGAACAGAAATCTCATGGATAATTGGAGTCATAAATAATCCCCACATGATAGCTTAGCCAGTAATTAGAGCTCTGGTCTGACCAAGTCTTGTGTGGACTCAGTGAAAGAGAAGCAAATGTCTTTTTCTACCCACCCCATGATAAGGCTTGTTAATGAGCATCAAAATGGCCAGGAGACTGAGAACAAAAAGCAGGAGGAATGAAAGGCCTTAAAAAAAGCACAGATCGAACAACCAAACCTGAGAACATCACTTAACCAAGTTGTAGAGGGAACTGTGAATACGAAAAGAGGTTTAACACAGTGACTGCCAAACCAGTCATCATTTAAGCAGTAAACGTTTAGTGACCACCTGCTATGTCCAGGCACTGTACTGGGTGTGCTGTGGAGCATAAGTCAGACAGGGTGCCTGTCCTGAAGGAAATTATAATCTAGGTGTGGGAGATGGAGACAAAAATGAATATGTAAGACAATAAGTGAAATAATTGTGAGTTGTATCAGGGGCTTTGAAGGACTCAGAAAAGGGATGAAACCGAACAGCTGTGGGAAAGCGTAAGGGGGAGAGGGGAGATCTCTCCCTCAGAGCCAAAGGGAAGAGAAGGGTGGGTTGCAGGCTGTGCAGGGTAAAGGTCAGGGCTTGGAAAGCAAGGAGGATGGAGAAGGGGCGCCAGAAGCATTCCCGGCAGGGAGGCAGCATGTGCAAAGGCCCTGAGGCTGCGGCTGTACATGCTTGAGCAGCTGAGTGAAGACCACTGTGAGACCAGGTCGGGGTGAGGGAAGGTGGCATGAAATGAGAGACAGAGAGGCTGGATTAAACAGGGCCTGGGCCGTGGTGAGAATTTTGACTTTTATTCTCATTTCAGTCTCTCACTGCTTCCTGGCCTTTCTGTTTCAAAGGGCCCACCTCCTACAAACTATTGGGTAGAAAATAAACTGCGAAGATCTATTGTACAACACGGAGACTACAGCCAGCATTTTATAATAACCATAAATGGAATATAACCTTTAAAAATTGTGAATCATTATATTGTACCACTGTAACTCATATAATATTGTACATCAACCATAGTCCAATAAAGAAATAAAGAGATTAAAAAATTAGTAAGTAAAAGGGCCCACCTCCACCTTCATCCAGGCACTCTGGAAGTTTTACAGAGAACCTCTTTCCAGCCTCTTCTGAGTGGGTGGCCGTCTGCTCCAGACTGAGTGCAGGCCAGCGGGGGCTTCATTGTCTCCACCTCCTCTAACTCTAGCACCAGACACAGGGCATGGCTTCCGGCCACATGAAAGGCAGGCCCCGGGCTTGTGGGGACCGGGACCTGGTCATGGCTGCTGGAGGTTTCCATCCTGTCTCCGAGGAGCCAGGTCAGCCTGTTGCTGCCAGGAAGCTTCACACCCTGTGCTTTTGGGATCAGGGGAAACACACACATAGAGCACCATCCTCCCAGGGCCCTGGCCTGAAGCCAGCACCAGAGGGGAGTAAGCTACAGAGGAAACTGATCAGGGACCGCCCTGGGTGTACCGAGGGGCGGGGCTGAAACGGCCTGCCCCGTGGCAGGCCGTGGTGCCGGTGAGCGGAGCCCCGCCCGGGGTGATGAGGTCAAAGCCAAGGCATGACCGGGGCTTGCCTGACACGCTCTCTGACACCAGCCGCAGTGGCCAAGCTCTGCCTTGAGGAGTACTCATACAGTGTCCAAACCAGCCCTTGTCACACAAGCCACACTATTTCTGACAGGCAGCCGCAGCGGGGCAGGTGCCGGCCGCGGCGCAGGTGTGGAGCCTCCGTGCTCAGGCTCCTCCCACCATCCTCCTTCCCACCCAGTTAACTCCCCAGAGACCCGGCCTGAGGCCTGATTTGTCATGAGGACAGACAACACGAGGGTCTGTAGAGCAGGCTGCACGGAGCCGAGGCTGGAATCCCAGGCGCTGTTTCCTAGCGGGTCGTCTGCTCAGGTGGCCTGACTTCAGCAGAAATCCACAGCGGAGGCCCAGAGCTGCACGAGCACCGGGGCAGTGCAGAATTCCAAATCCCAAGTAACGGGTCTCAATGGGCAGGCTTTCATGAAAGTCCCACCAGCCTTCAAGGGTTCAGCTGCCACGGGTCACGTAAAAGGTAGGTAGCTTTAATACACAGTTTCATTTGCTTGACTAGCAGCCTGGGTGCAGATCATCAAAGAATGGCTTGGGCTGGACAATCTCATAAGAGAATCCAGCCAGAGCTGCCAAGCCATATATGTGTTAATGTTGCAATGTCCACCCTGGACTTCAGGTCAAGATTAACTCAGTGAAAAATATTATTTCACAAGGTAGTAGACACCTTCTGAGTTGGAGAGCAGGGGGGACCCAGGGGGATAGATGAGGCATGGGGTATGTTTTGCCAAATGGTGAAAGCGGGGAAGTCTTTGAGAGAGGCTTCCAGGGAGAGCAATATTTTTCTTTGCCTCAACGACTCAACTCGGCTGTCATAGCCCCAAAGCAGCCCCAGATGGTACACAAATGATGTCGCTGTGTTCTAGTAGAATTTTATTTGTGGACACTAACATTTGAGTTTCACATGATTTCACATGTTATGAAATAATCTTTTTGTCTTTTCCTACCATTTAAAAATGTAAAGGTAACTTAGTTCATGAGCAGTGTAAAACTAGTTGGTGGGCTAGATTTGGCCCCCAGACCTTAGTTTTCTGACCCTTGAGATGGTTAAGGGTTCTCTCTACCCATCACTCAGTTTCAGCAAAAATCAGCTCATGGGGCTTCCCTGGTGGCGCAGTGGTTGAGAGTCCGCCTGCCGATGCAGGGCACACGGGTTCGTGCCCCGGTCCGGGAAGATCCCACATGCCACGGAGCGGCTGGGCCCGTGAGCCATGGCCGCTGAGCCTGCGCGTCGGAGCCTGTGCTCCGCAACGGGAGAGGCCACGACAGTGAGAGGCCCACGTACCACAAAAAAAAAAAAAAAAAAAAAATCAGCTCACGGTCCTTCTTGTTTCATCTCTTCCCCTATTCTTTCTCCCTCCCCTTGGATTCTTGGAAGCAAACGTTAATCAACAAATTATTTCATTCATATTTATATTTCAGTATTGATCGCCAAAAGAGGCTCTAATTTTAAGTATAAAACTACAACACCATGATCACATCTAAAAATATTAACAATAATTTCTTAATATCATAAAATATCCAATTTGTATTCCATTTTTCCAACTGTCTCATCAATGTTTATTATTGCATGTTTTGAGGGTTTTTTTCGCCCAGTTTGTTTGTTTGACTCGGGATCTAAAGAAGGTCCCTATATTGTAATTGCTTGATAGGTCGCCTAAGTCTCTTCAATCTATGAGTTCCCTTTCTATCTTTTTTGTTTCTCTTTACAAATTATTTGTTAAAGAACTTATAATTTTGTTCTGCAGTGTTCGCAGTAGTCTGTGTTTTGCTGGTTGCACCCCTGAGTTGTGGTTGGATATACTGCTTTGTTCTGCATATTTTCTACAATGCGATGGTATTTTCTGCTGATTGGAAGTTAGAGCTAAAGGTTTGATGAGATTCAAGTTTTCTTTTGTTTTTGGTTTGTTTTGTGGTACCATTATTCTGCGGGTGGTATTCTGTTCTTCCATCAGGAGGCACATAACCTGCGGTTGTTTTGCTGTTTGTACATTAGCAGCCGTTGACGACTGTTGCCTAGATCAATTCCTTTCTAAAGAATAAATAGAGTTAATTTTTTTAGGAGCAGTTTTAGATTTACAAGGAACTTGAGCAGACATTACAGAGAGTTCCCACAGACCCTCACGCTGCCACCCACAATGTCCCCTATTAGTAACATCCTGCACTAGTGTGTACCTTTGTTACAACTGATGAACCAATATTGATAAATTCTTATTTAATCCATAGTTTACATTAAGGCTCACTCGTCGTTTTGTACAATTCTATGGTTTTGACAAATGTGTAATGACATGTATCCACCACACACGATCATGCAGAATAGTTTTACTGCCCTAAAAATATGCTACACTCCACCCATTCATCCACCCCTGCATCTCTAAGTCCTTGGCAACCAATGATCCTTTTACGGGCTCCATAGTTTTGCCTTTTCCAGAATTTCAGGTAGTTTTAATCATACAGTCTTTCAGATCGTCTTCTTTTACTTAACAACATGCATTTAAGTTTCCTCTATATCTTTTTGTATTTTGAGAGCTCAGTTCTTTTTATTTCTTTTATTTACATGCTGAATAGTATTCCACTGTATAGATGTACCACAGTTTGTTGATCCATGCATCTACGAAAGGTTCCAGGTTGGGGCAATTACAGGTAAAACTGCTATAAACATTCAGGTACAAATTTTTGTGTGGGCATAAGTATTTAACTTGGGCAAATACCAAAGAGCACAATGATTGTAACGTAAGGTAAATATGTTTACCTTTTAAGAAACTGCCAAACTGTCTTCCAAAGTGGCTGCACCATTTTTACCTTCCTACCAGTAATGAATGAGACTCCCTGTTGTTCCACATCCTTGCCGGTTTTTGAGATGATCCCTTCTTTGGATTTTGGTCATTCTAGTAGGTGTGCATTGGAATCTTGTTGTTTTAATTTGCAGCTCCCTAATGACATGACGTGGAGCATCTTTCAGATCCTTGTTTGCCATCTATGTATCTTCTTTGGTGAGGTGTCTTTGCCCATTTATAAATTGTTTTTTTTTTATTGCTGAGCTTTAAGTGTTCTTTAGACACAAGTCCATTACCAGATTTGCGTTCTGCAAACATTTCCTCCAAGTCTATAGTTTGTCGTAATAATGTCTTTCACAGAACAGAAGTTTTTAATTTAATAAAGCCCAGATTTTGATTATTTTCTTTCTTGAGCCATGTTTTTGGTGCTGTATCTAAAAACTCAAGGTCATTTAGATTTTTTCCTTTGCTCTCTTTTAAAATGTTTTATATTGATATTTGGCATTTTACATTTAGGTCTGTCATCCATTTTGAGTCAGTTTTGTGAAGGGTATAAGGTCTGTGTCCAGATTCATTTTATGCCATGTGGATGTCCAGTTGTTCCAGCACCATTTGTTGGAAAGACTATATTTTCTCCCTTGTATTGCTTTGCTGCTTTGTCCAAGATTGATTGACTGTAATTGTGAGGGCCTCTTTCTGGGCTCTCTATTCTATTCCATGGACCTGTTTGTCTATTTTCTCACCAATACCACACTGTCTTGATTACTGTAGCTTTATAATAAGTCTTTTTTCTTTCTTTTGGCTGCGTTGGGTCTTCGTTGCTGCGTGCGGGCTTTCTCTAGTTGGGGCAAGCAGGGGCTACTCTTCGTTGTGGTGCTCAGCCTTCTCGTTGTGGTGGCTTCTCTTGTTGTGGAGCACGGGCTCTAGGCACGTGAGCTTCAGTAGTTGCAGCACGTGGACTCCGTATGTGTGGCATGCAGGCTCTAGAGCGCAGCGCAGTAGTTGTGGCGCACGGGCTTAGCTGCTCTGCAGCATGTGGGATCTTCCCCGACCAGGGATAGAACCCGTGTCCCCTGCATTGGCAGGTGGATTCTTAACCACTGCGCCACCAAGGAAGTCCCTGTAATAAGTCTTGACATCAGGTAGTATCAGTCCTCTAACTTCATTCTCCTTCAGTACTTTGTTGGCTGTCCTGGGTCTTTTGCCTTTCCATAAAAACTTGAGAATCAGTTTTTTTGATATCCACAAAATAGCTGGCTGGAATTTTGACTGAGACAGCACTGAATCTACAGATCAAGTTGGGAAGAACTGACTTAATAATATTGTCTTCTTATCCATGAACATGAAATTTCTCTCCATTTATTTAGATTTTCTTTGATTTCTTTCATCAAAATTTTCTAGCTCTCTTCATATGGGTCTTGTGCATATTATTTTGGGTTTACTTGAGGATCACATTTTTGGATGTGTAAAGTAAATGGTATTGTGTTTTTTTAATTTCAAATTCAAATTTTCATGCTAGTGCAGATCCACTCTTTTTTAGGAGGCCCAGAATAGTGATATGCTATCATCCCGTCTTCATTTATTAGCTGACAAACTTCTATATTAAAAAATTCCCCTCATCAACTCTTTGGTTATTCAGAAGAATGGATCCTTTAGGGAAAAAAGTATCTTTATGTGATATTTTCTTTAATTGTCATTATGAAAAATATTTTATATATTTTAGTATCCTATTGTATTTAGTTTCCTTATTGGTGCCCAAACTGTCCCCTTAGCACTGGGGGACCTTTTCAATTGACATCTGACATGCCCCGTGGCTTCTGATAGTTTCTTTCTTTCCTTATGTGACAAGGTGGTCCAGGCTCATCTTATACTCGTCCTTTCTCTGACCTATAACCAGCCATTTATCCAAGGAGTCCAGGTCTCTTTTAGTAGGAAATGGTGTTTAGAAGCCACTGAAATACACATGTCTGACTTTTCAGTGGTCAGAGCTGGGAATTGTACGTTTCATTTATTTAAGATAAAGTATATCATGAGTTTATACTGATATACTCAACTTAGAACAGTGAGGTTTTCTCTTAGTCCCACTGGTTTTGTAATGTTTTCCTTTCTTCCATCTTGGAATTGCTTTATCCCACAGTACACATACAGTAGTCTCAGAATATAATACCGCTGTTACCACCAACAGTATATTTATTGAAAACAGTTTAGGTTGTTTTCTTTTTCTTTTCTAGTCCTGGTCCTTAGGATATATCCCATTAGAGATATACAATAGAACATGGTGTTTTAAAATTTTCCGGTGTCGTTCCTGTTTGTGGGGTTATGCCACCAAGAGGTTATAGAGTGAAGTTTGTTTCAATTTGGTTTTGCTTTTTAAAAATTTAGGCATTTAAAAATTGCTACGTGCGTTTGTCTTTTCATATTTCTTTTTATATTTTTGCCAGTTTATCTTTGGAATGAATTCTTAGAACTGGAATTGCTGCTTCAAAGGGCAAATACATATGTAATTTTGCTAGGTACTGCCAAATTCCCCTCAGCAGGGGTTGTACCATTTTACATTTTACTGGCAAAAAGAACCTGATTCCCCATCTTAAAGGTTCATCCCTTACATTTGTAAAGTGTGTTAGGGCATGCTAAGTGTTTTCTTACAACATATTTTATTTTATCCTGGCAACAGCCCTAGGAGTTAGGTATCATTCTCACGCTAACTTTGTAGATGGCAAAACTGAGGCCCTAGAGAGCTGGAGTGTCCTGAACACAATAGGAAATGAGCTGACCGTAGCCTGGGATCCATGCTCAGGATCCCTTGGCACACTCGGGCAAGACAGTGTCCTGTCTCTTGTGTCCAAGTGGCTCTGCCCTCCAGCCTCCAAGTTTTCTTTGAGCTTATGGAAATTTGCCAGGTGTGTTCCACAGCAGATCAGAAGTATGGGCTCGTTAATGTGCCCTGGGGTGTCCTCCAGCCACAGAGAACGAGAGCCCCGCATCCTTCAGAGGCACGGTTCTGAGACCCATTATTCCTCAGGGCGCCTCCAGTGAGATGGAGCCCGTTGTCACAGCCGTAACCTGCTCAATAGCTCACCTTTCACTGGCTTTCCCTTCCTTCCTGACTCCCTCCCTCCTTCTTCCCGGGATCACCTTCCAAATAAACACACCAGACCCAAGTCCCCAGTGTGGGCTTTGTTTCGGGGAAACCTGAACTAGACAAACGGTAACAGCATCTATCTGTCTGGCTCTGAGCTGAGCTGGGCTTCAGGCACCTTGAGGTCCCAGCTGGGTGGACTGTAGCTCCAGCTCCCCGGGGATAAAGCAGCCCGATTCCTACGGGGCCACCTCATAGCTGATCCCTGGCCCTCTCCCCTATAACCATGGGCACAACGCGCTCTTGGAACAGATGCTCTGGGAAGCACGGTTCTATCAAGGCTCTCCCTGCAGTGTTTGCCCCTCACCCTCGATGGCCCCAGACCATTGCTTTGTGCGAGCTTTGCCTGAAGTTGGACCATCACTCGTGTAGAGAGGGGAGGGATACAGCTGTGGCCCTGCGCTGGCTTCAGCATTCTTGGGTTTAGAAGACATTTGCTTCGAACACTCTGGTCTTTCCTCGGTGTCTGGAAGGGGGCGATTGGACACAGGGTCTTCTAGGTACAAAACCTGGGAAAGGGAAGAAGATGCCAGTACCTGCTGGCAATGGCAATGCAGTGGCCTAGGTGGCCTTGATGGTCTAGATGTTTCTGCAAAGGTCGTGTGACCCATGAGGTGTGTACTTGGAGTTGTCCAGCAGAACGGAGGTTGCTTGTTTCAGGGAGGGGCCCATTCTCCAAGGTTCAGTCACACACGCATCTTCCGTGGCCTGGCCTGGTGGCTCCTGTTGGGAGTACATACCCCGGGCCCTTCACACTCATGGGACAACTACTCACGTGGGCCTCATGGAGAGTTTTTGCATCCTCCCACCTCCATCCCATGTAAACTATTCCTGCAAACTGAAGTGCCCCTCTGGATGGCTCCAAACTCAGTCCCCTCCACCCTCTTGGTAAGAAAAGCAGAGAGGTAGATTAGGTGAGGCTCAGGATTTGCAGTCAGGAAACAGCTCTTGGTGTTTCCTTGTCTTGTTTTCAGCTGGATTCTCCTCTCCCACTCAGAGTCGGAGGGTGAGGGCATGGCCCCAGCAGGGTCCCTTGGCTATTTAATTCCTTCATTCATTTATTTAAGAAAAGGCACTAGGCAAGAGGCACATACCAGGGAAGGTGAGAGCTCACTCAGAGCTCTTGGTCTGGAGAGGGTACATGTGTGTAAGTCTGCCTCTGCTGTGGAGGAAACCTGGGGAATTGAAGAAACTGCAACGATTTCCAAAGGACTGTAAATTGTAGTGTGTCTGGTTATAGAATTGCAGGTAGGTTCCATAGAAGTCCCACAGTAGTGTCTGGCTGACCAGGTTTTGGAAATCCAAGTCTGTGACATGATCATAAATATCTCAGGTCCCGCCACCGTCCTGTGCCTTCTGTCACCGCCCCAAAGCTTCTGACATTAGGCAGAAATGACTGTTTCTCAGGGGTCTTCTCATGTCTCCCCCACCCAGCCTGGTGGGAGCCACTGTGGACCAAAACCTGCTGGTGACTGGTATACCAGGAAATTCTGAACGCCAGCCTACCAGCGAAAGGCAACATGAAAATATGCAGATTAGACAGAGATTGGATTATAGAAAACTGTCTCTGGGAAGAGAGAGAAAGGAAGAAATGTTTTTCGAGTGTTTACAAGTCTGAATTTGCCTTTGTTTACTAGAACAAAAAGTTGGCTGGTGCGTTAAGGGACTGAGAATTACACTGAACCTTGATCAACATGTTCTTGTGGGGCGGCTGATAAATAAAAATAAAGATCTTTGCCCCAAGATCAAATATATCCTTGACCTGCTTGATAGAGGTTAACAAAAGTAGTGAGATTAATGAGCAGTGATCCTGGGGCAAACTTCCTTGATTTTGTATGGGCGAACCCCCAAAATAAAACTTCGGGGCCCACCGTAGACACTGAACCTGCCCCCGACTCCACTGCATCAACCTGGTCTCTCCAGACCATCCAGGGCACACGTAGGTACATTTGACTGAAACGTTGTGATACATGACTTTTTAAACATTGGAAACCCTAAGGTTTCTCCTGTGTAGAGATAACAGTGATCCTTTCACCTAGCTGTTAATGGGTTCCCTAGAACAACGAATCAGTGTGGATATGAAATTTAGGAAGTTGGATGTGAAATTATGTCGCTCAGATCATTTCCGCACTTCAGAATCATTTTCCAGAAACCTGAGGTCTGTTCTTTTCTCTCTCGTCTCATTCATGCCCAAGACAGCCACGACCATCTAGACAATGATAAATTAATTCCCAGTTTGTATCTCTAGCCCGCATGTCTTATCTGCATGTCTCCCAATGGCTGCTCGGATGCTTCACTGCCACCCCATCCTGCAAATCTGTCCAATTCTGGTGAGCGAGACCACATTCTTCAAGATACGTAAACCGAAAGTGTAGGAATCGTTACTGACACGCCCCTCCCCCTTGTTCCTCGAGATCTGTGTATTCCCAATGCCTGTGTATTTTATCTCCTGTGTGACACTTGCATCCATCTCCTTGTTTCCATCTGTGCTCCACCCACTTTCTTAGTCTCAATACCAACCACTCAAGGCTAACTAGCTTCCTAACTAGCCTCCCTGACTTCCTCTGCTATTGCATGTCTCCAGTCCAACTTCTGCATTGCCGCCTAAACAGTATTTCTATGTGTGCATCTGATGGAGTCACCCCTTCTTAAAACCTTTGATAGGTTCCAGTTGCCTTTAGAATGAAGACCAGTTCTTCTTCTTTGTTTGTTTTTTTAAAATATTTATTTATTTATTTGGCTGTGCCGGGTCTTAGTTGCTGCACACGGGGTCTTTAGTTGTGGCATGCGAACTCTTAGTTGCTGTATGTGGGATTCTAGTTCCCTGACCAGGGATGGAATCCAGGCCCACTGTATTAGGAGCGCGGAGTCTCAGCCACTGGACCACCAGGGAAGTCCCGAAGACCAGGTTCTTGAAGGGGACTCCTGGCTTCATTGGGTCAGGTCCCGTCTGCACCTCTCCTGGCTGTTGCTGCTCAGGCCACACCTGTGTCCTTCACTGTGCATCACAGGCCGCGTCCCTACCCCACCCTCTCCTCAACACGCTGCCCCTGTGGCCTTCCGGACCCCGAGCATCCCTCGCGTCTCAGCTCAGACGTCCCTTTCTCGGCCACAACTTCCCTGACCTTCAGCTTAGACCAGGTGTGTGGTCATCTGCTCTCAGAGTGCTGCTCCATCTGTGCTAACGTGCAGCCCAGCTTGGGATTATACACTGTACGTGCCATCACCCCATCTCCTGTGTCTCCCTCACCAGCCCAGGGCTTCATCAGACCAAGAACTGTGTCTGTTTTTACCATTGGACCCTCAGCTACTTGCACGGTGCCTGGCACAATGTCCAAGCCCAATCCACGCTCATGGGGGGTGAATAAAGCAACTGAATCGCCGCCAGGAAGGGCCTTTGAGGTCTGTGCCAGCTCACCAGAATAATCTAAAATAAGCAGCTCTGGACAAAAGTACTGTATACATTTGATGCCTCGAAGTAGAATTCTAACAGAAAAGCGTGCTCTGAACCTTCTAAGGCACTTATACTAGGGAGATGGGGTCTAGAATGAATAGCTTGTCAGTTTAATAATGAGTTTGATGTTTTCTTTCCTGTAGGATTATGACTAATGTAACATGACTGTAGGTATAATTAGCCCTGGTGTTTGTACATTACCTTTTGCACCTATCAGTTTTCGTGGAAGTAAATCTTGACTCCTAAGCTGTCATTGAAGTGGATGCTGAAATCGCAATGACATCATGGTGATAATGATGCGGAATATTTACGACTGGGCTCTTTGGTGTGCGCACTTGTGATGTCTCTTCTGTTCAGCGTTACTATATCTCCATGATAATTATTAGGCTGATTATTTGTTAAAACAACACAGACCCACATTCCAGAGGAGAATTCGGTGCCATTGCGTGATAACCTGCTCTAAGCAGAGAATGATGAAAACATTGAGATTTGCTCCCAGCGATTTAGAACTAATCGTGAACGAATAATAAACTAGGTCATATAGTTAGGTCTGCGGAGAATAAGTACATCCTCTGAGCGATTAAGACCTCGGAAACCAGTACGGCTTCCAAATGGGAGAAACTCGTTAATTTCCACATACTGTGATGACCTCAGGGGAACCTCAGTCAGATTTTAGAAATGTCACAAATAAATTTAACGCTGGTATCCTGGATTAAGCAAGGGTCAAGAACACAGCGGGATGAGAAGGAGCATGTGTGTTGGCCAGGAAATAATTTGCAGGTATATTTTAAGCCTTCAGTTTGAGCACATAACTCCCATGGACAGTAATAGGAATTGAACATCCAGACAAAGAGAACCAAAATGCAAACCAATCCCCAGGGCAGAGTATAAATTAGCTACGTAAATTAAAATGGAACCAGCGATTCACTAGGTGAATGGAACCAGAGATTCGCTAGGTGAGTCTAAGAGGAGGAAGACATCTTGAAACATTAGTAAGCATCGCCTATTAAAAACTGGTCCAGGGCTTCCCTGGTGGCACAGTGGTTGAGGGTCCGCCTGCTGATGCAGGGGACACGGGTTAGTGCCCCGGTCCGGGAAGATCCCACATGCCGCGGAGCAGCTGGGCCCGTGAGCCATGGCCGCTGAGCCTGCACGTCTGGAGCCTGTGCTCCGCAACGGGAGAGGCCACGGCAGTGAGAGGCCCGTGTACCGCAAAAAAAAAAAACAAAACCAAAAAACTGGTCCAAAACTGTCCTCTCAATCCTCTTAATGCTGATGGATGTGGCATTACTCTCCGAGCAGTGTGTGTGACCAAGGAAATATACTGTTCCTGATTTTTATGCTTGGACCACCTTATACACAAATGGACATTTTTCAGGAATAGGATGCACAAACTGACATAGCTAAATATGGAAAGTCAGTACATTAATCTTGTTTAACTCCAATTCACTGAAAGCTTCAGCTTCCTACTAGTCTAATAAAAAGGAAAATCTCTTATGTTCATTCATCAGGCTGTGCCTATGCCATAAAGGCAAAATTTAATTCATGTTGGCCAAATTCTGACCCATTTAGGAGGTCTGGGAAGTAGAAAATGTTAGGTTGATTCCTTTCCCCTGTGAATTCTCCAAGTCTCCTGTTAGAGGGATTTGTAGCCAAAAATCATACCTACTTCCTCAGTTATTACATGCCTACCCTTTCATCCGAATTGCAGAAAGGGGATGTCTTTGAAATAAATCTAAGAGAGTAGTTCCCAAACCAATCTGATTAACAGAGTCCCCTGGGGAGCTTTAAAAACATACAGATTCCCGGATCCCATTGCAGATCCACTGAATCAGAGACTCTGGTGGTGGGGACAGGAACAGAGGTCCCCAGGAGATTCTGATGCAGTCAGCCTGGGCCAAAAATTAGAAGAAGCCCCAGCCTTTATCCCAAGAGAAAAAGGAAGAAAATAATCGCGGGGTGGAGTTTTAGAGGAAGGAAAGTAGCCTTTGTGGTAGCAGCTGAGTTGTAGCTCTGAGTCCAACTCAGACCCTTCTAGGTCCTCAGAGCATCCCCAGGCTCTTTACGTGGGGGTGATTCTGGTCCAGTGTGTACCTGGGCATCCAAGGCCTCAATTTGCCTTGGGTGGCTCTGGGTAGCTGCCTCCTGGAAGGAACATTCTACTCTGTCCGCTCTGCACTGCTTTCCCAAATCCAGAGCATCTTCAAGGCCCAGCAGGAGATCCACCTCTTCCATGAAAACGGCATTGAATACATTAGCTTCTTCTCCCCCTGGGCTAGTCAGAGGCATATAATTTAACACTTAATTGTTTTCTAATTGCTTCCGATCTGTTCTGTTCCCTCACCCTATTATAAGCAGCTCAAGGGCGGAGTCCGCGGTGGTTTTAACAAGGCTGCTTGCCTGCCTGGCTCACCATCCTGGCCCCAGAGCTCCAGACTGGCTTGGAGTTGGTGCTCCATGAATATCTGTTGAATTAATGAATCTGGTGATGGAATGCCCATTGGAACATTTAGTCAGAAAACCACAGCCTGAAAACAAATTACCCATAACATGCTCCATTCTGTTCCAGTCAATCAGCATTTAGTAGATATGAACCAACCGACAACCTCCTGTGTGCCAGGCACTGTCCTAGGTGCTGGGGGTACAGCAGTGAACGTCCCTCATTGTCTACTAACTGCTAACTTTTAAAGGAGGGTAAATTTGAAGCTTCTGAAATTGCTCCTACAGGTCCTGTAAAATATGAAAAACAGGACAGAGATCAGTTCAATAAGAACCATTATCTCCGAGAAACATAGGATGACAATCCGGTGCCTGTAATTGGATTTTGCAATATTATTGTGCAAAGTAGCCCAGTGACAGCTGGATTTCTTCCCTTTCAAAGCCCTCCTCATCACTTTTTCGGAGTGATAAAGGCCTCTACAAAAAAGGCATTGTCACTCATTTTCGGTTTTGTATATTTTATGTTAAAAGTTTCGCTCTTTGGCAGCGTGCGCAGAACAGGGCCGAGTCTTGCCCATTGGCCATCGGTGTCCTCTGATGTCAGCTCTTTGTGTGTGAAGAATTCTAGAGCTGAGATGTCAAGACTTCACTGTGGGCAAGTTGATCTGAAACCATCCAAGACTTGGTGATTTTGGTCTAAAGGGATAACGGTGTTAATTTTGCAGAAACCAATTCTCTTTTTCTGTTCAAGGTGATTTTGGTTTTGAAAACGTGGTGAATCTGCGCCTCCTGCTCTGCGTTTCCGCTCTAAGCGTTGTCCTTCTGTGCACACACGGGCGTCAGCAGCCCCAGAATCTCAGCCTGACCCGCTGCCCCTCCTCAGCACGTGGCTCTGGCTGCTCAGGCTCGTGGTAATTACCGAACGAACTGATTGAGGGAGAAGCAGCCCACAGAGATTTCTACTGCCAAGCAATTAGGGCCGGAGAAGTTCCATAGACCATTAGTGTCACTTTGGGGAACAGGATTTTACAGACATGGTGGCAGGCACTTGAGCCGAAGTCCTGTGTCTTTTCAAGTAGGAATGAATGTCAGAAAAAGAGAGGAAGGGACGGAGATGTGAATGAGAAAACAGAGGGAGAGAAATTCATCCAAATAGGGATGAGGGGGAAAGGTAGAGAGAAAGAGAGAGAGGCTTAGGCTGGGGCAGTTTTCTATTTATCAAAGAAGACAGCCAGGGTACTCACTTAAAGGATCAAGGAGTTGTTTTGACCCTGTAGCTATCTCTGAGTAAGTTGCTATCCAAATGACACCACCGATGTGTCTCTCCCATTGGCTTCCCTAGGTTGGGGGCCATTTGCTCTCAGGCTGCCCCTGAGTCCCCGGCAGGGGACTTCCTATAATGGGGCACCTGGTGTTTCATCTCATTCCCTTCGCCAGGAGTCCAATCATTCTTCCCAGCAAAGGTAGCTTGGTGAAGTTTTGGTAGTTACTTTGAGGCATTAGTAAACTGGATTTGGTTTCAATAAATGGTCTCTCTCGTGAGGTAGCATTGAGATCAGGCTCAGAGAGGCAGGGAAATGACTTGTTTTCTCCTATCATGCTCAAAATACATTTGAATATATCGGTTTTCTGGTTTCTTTGAATAGAGGTGCCACCACATTGTACCAAGGCAGGAGTCAGACCCGTCCCTGGGTAGTGTCCAGCATGGATTTCTGATTTGATGTTATTCTGATTTCTGTACACCTGGATTTCCTGATTTGATGTCATTGTACATCTTCAGTAAGAGCAATTATTATATGACAAAATAAACAAGACCTCATTTATTTATTTATTTATGGCTGTGTTGGGTCTTCGTTTCTCTGCGAGGGCTTTCTCTAGTTGCGGCGAGTGGGGGCCACTCTTCATCGTGGTGTGCGGGCCTCTCACTGCTGTGGCCTCTCCCTTTGTGGAGCACAGGCTCCAGATGCGCAGGCCCAGCGGCCATGGCTCACGGGCCCAGCCGCTCCGCGGCATGTGGGATCTTCCCGGACCGGGGCATGAACCCGTGTCCCCTGCATCGGCAGGTGGACTCTCAACCACTGCGCCACCAGGGAAGCCCTAATTTTGTTTTTTTAAGTATTGCATTCAAACGTTGTTTATTGTCATTGAGTTTTTGGTGCTCGGTTCCATTTTGCACCGGAAGCCAGTAAGACTCACCTCACTCTCCCCCTGGCCCTGCTCTGGGGAGGGGAAGTGGCATTTACTCCCACCCTCCTGGGTGCAGCTTACAGTTATGGAACAGGCTTTGTGGTGGGACGGACTTGCATTTGGATCTCAGCCTCAGCTGTGTGACCTTGGACAGGACACTAACCTCTCTGAGCCTTAGTTTCATTCACCGTCACCTGGGGATACTAATCCAAGCCCTCTTAGGAGGGTTTGCCGTGGGTGCAAAGTTAACCAATAGGGTGTAAGCGCAGTGGGTAACTCAGGGCCTGGTACAGGGTGAATTCAGTGAAGGACCCTGCACCTGGCAGTGCATTTGGGCATCAGATGGGAAGGGTGAAAAGGCAGGGCTGTCCCACAGGGTCCCTGCACTGGGCCTTTTGTTCCCTGTGGGTTTGGGTGCCTTCTCTTTCTAGGTATGAATGATCCGGGGCAGCCCGAGGACCCCTCCACGTGTCCCCCATCACCCACTGCACCCAGCGGCCAGGGTGGGGCCGCAGGCTTCCCCTGCTCCGGGCGCCACTTCTGGCTCCCCACGTGCCTGTCCCCGCCGCACACAGGAGGCCCCTTCGTCTGTGCCCACACCTGACTCGCACGGGGAGGTGTGGTGAGCGCTGCTGGGCGTGGCCAGGGCCCCCTCAGCAGCGACAGCAGTAGTCGTACCTCTTCCAGAAACTGCCTCGTAAACCGCTTCGGGGTCTGGGCGGCCCTGGGTGGCGTTTTTCCTTTCCTTTCCATGCTGGTGTTTAAAGGCAGGCTGCTCTTCTGTGCCAGGCAGAGACTCTGGGTCAGTCTTGGGTCGGCTCCCTGCTGCTCTGGCTGCAGGGGACCGGTCACCACGCTGGCCCCCTGCAGAGCTGTCCAGTGCGAGCTGTCTTCCCCCCGACACCACACCCAAAGGCTCCAACGTGAGTGCAAACCTCTCGGTCCCCTGCCACTTAGGAGGGTCACCTTGACGTCAGCTCCTTTGTTCCCAGAGCAGGTGCTGCCCCATCACTGGCCCTGGCCCTTCTCCCAGATGCAAGGCTGCTCAGAACTACTGGTTTTCTTAACCATCCCTAGGCTTCCATCCGGGGGGAGACAGGAATCACGTTTGCATTTGGAACGGGGATGACAGTGAAACCCGCTCGCTCAGCATGTCGGGATGTGACAGCCCTGAACGAGATGGGCTCCTTCTCAAAAAGCCCTGGGACCCGTCACTGGGGGGCCCTGGCACTAGGGGGCTCCTGGCCTGGGGCTGAGGTGGTACTGGCAGTAAGATTTGAAGCCGGTTGTCAGCACAGCTGAAAATTGGAGTGTGCTGACTGAGGTGTTCTTTCTGGCTGTCCAAGGAGCTTTGTGTTTTTCTCTCCCCATCCCTACCACCCGGGCATATGGTAGGATGACACTTTCTTGTCTTCTTGAACTCGGGCATTTGTGTCCAAGTGGCTGGGTTGCTTCTGCATGTAAGTTTTAAAAGCCTGTGCTTTGCTTTGCAGCATCCTTTCCCTTTGCCATGGTAACTGGCAATGTCCTAGATAGTGGTCTCCCCGTCCCACTGTCCACCCCTCCCTCCAGCCTGGGTCCAGGAGTGGGATGTGGGCGTCTGGCGTTGGGGTTTGTGTGCCACTGCAGTGTGACCCAGCCCGTGGGGACTTCGGTACTGACCCACCCCTCCCGACTCCTTGCTGACCACAGTGAGAGGCAGGAGGAAACACAGTGCCCACCCCTCCCCTTGCGGACCTGCAGTTTCTCCTTGTGAGACGCAAAGGGACGTCTCTGCTGGGGTCAGAGGGGCACGTGAAAGCATGGCAGCCGCTGCTCTCTACGTGCCCACGTCTCCCTCATCTTTGAAAACTTAGATGAAATATTGTTTACTCCATGAAGTCTTCCAAAAATAGGGTAGACAGGTTTAGCACATAAAAACCCAGGACACACAGCTAAATTTGCATGTCAGACAAACAGTGCTAAACAATACATCATTTTTTTAGTATAGGAATGTCCCAAGCAATATTTGTGACATACTAAGAAAATGTTCATTGTTTATCTGACATGCAAACTTAACTGGGCATCTAGTGTTTTATCTGGCAACCCTATCTGTAAACCTCTCTTGACTCTAAACTACATAGCATCGGAGGTCTATCTATCATTTTCTATCTGGTGCTGTAATCATCGTGACCCCACTTCATCTGTCCCATGGGACTTCCGGCTCCTTGAGGGCACACCCATATCTGATGCAACTTGGTATCTCCCTCAGCACCAAGCCCCGACCTCCCTCACACAGCACAGGTATTCATTCAACGAAACAGTTGGTTTTGATGTGGCAAAAGGCTTTGAGAGGTACTCAAAGAAAAACAATCAAAAGTGCGAAGTATTAGACATTTCTGTACTTTTCTGTTCTCCTGCTTCCTTCCAAATGTTAGGAATATCCAGCACTTTACACCCCGCCGTGAGCATGGTTCTAGCAGCTGGTATGAAAGCCTGGCATCTTTTTCAGGTTGTGCTCATCTTTCCCAGCAGACCCTGTGCAGGAAACTCACCCGTTCCTCCAGGGACCTCCAGGGATCTCCAGGGTCCCTACATCACCCCGGGAAGGTGCACAGCAAATGCAGTGTCCCAGGGGCAGGAAGCACACCTCGGAAAAGTGAGCATCTCACGGAGGGTCAAATGCCCGGGGGCCTTCCTGTGCGTCCGGCACCTAGGCTGACCCCCGAGGCACCTCTGCTGATGCAGGTTCTGCTAAAGACACTTGAGAATGAAGCGACAGGTGACCGCATGGGAGGCTGCTGGGCTGAGGGTCCTGCCGGCCTCCACTCGGTCAGTGGCGCCTTTTCGGGGGGGCACACTACCCCACCTCGAGCCTTGCAGACCATCTCCGAGGTGCTGAGGTCCCTGCAGGCTGCACTCTCGCCAGCATCTGCGTTTTGGCCCTCAGAGAAGTGCCACTGGGCAGCTGCCTCTCACCTCTCTTCCATACCGTGTCTGTTCACCCTCCTGTCACAGAAGCTTCGCCCAGCACTGAGGCCCCGACCGGCTGGCCATGGCCTCCCCAAGGCTCCTGGGGCAGTGGCGGGGCGGAGGAGGGAACTAACCCAATTTCCAGAATCATGAAATTTTAGACTACGACCACTGCTGGTAGTAGCCAATCTGATGCCTCAAACCCAACTCAAAGGGGTAAACTTTCATAGACGTTCATGCAGCCAGTGCATTTCTCTACATTGCAATATTTCCGCCACATTCATTCCAGTTCAGTTCTCCCCCGTCTCCATAACAACCTATATCCCAGAATGAGCGGAGAGGGAGAGAGCTGTGACCAACAGAACTGGAAGGGGGTGCTCTGGGTATTTCTTTATGGGGTTTTCTTACCTTCTTGTAGGCCCTTGATTTAGTATTTAGTCCCCCAAACGGGCCACAATGGATCGAGGGGTCCCCAACATTCTCAGCACTTAGGTCCATATGAATGTTCCCTCATAGCCAGCACCCATACAACGTGTGCGCACAAGGCAGGCACGAGAATACACAGCCTGTGTACAGAAAGGGGGAAGGAGCTCTGGTTACTCACTAATGCACTAGTTCTCTCCTCTCTCACGCACACACCCCGTACTATCATAAAGCATGAAAGCGTGACAGTGTCATCTTACCTGGTGGCATTAGCCCAAAAGAATTCCCAAAGGAATCAAACACACTACTCAAAGGACCCAAAAAGGCAAAGGGGAGGGTCCTGCTGCAGTGTAGCCGACACCTCCTCCCCACAAAGGCCCAGGGGAGGGGCTTGGGGAACTCTGCCCTACACAGCAGGGAGACGTGCAAGAGCACAGCTGCCCCCCAGAACACCCCCATGAACAAACCCCCATGGAACCCTCAGCCCTTGCACAGGGCCTGGCATGCAGCGTATACGTGCTGAATGAATGAGGGAGGGAGGGAAGGAGGGAAGGAGGGAGAGAGGGAGGGAGAAAGGAAGAGGGAGGGAGGGAGGGAGGGAGAGAGGGAGAGAGAGGGAGGGAGGGAGGGAGGGAGGGAGGAAGGAAGAGGGAGTGAGGGGGAGGGAGGGGGAGGGAGGGAGAGAGGGAGAGAGAGGGAGGGAGGGAGGGAGGGAGGGGGAGGGAGGAAGGGAGGAAGGGAGGGAGAGAGGGAGAGAGGGAGGGAGGGAGGGAGGGAGGGAGAGAGGGAGGGAAGGAGGGAGGGAGGGAGAGAGGGAGGGGGAGGGAGGGAGGGAGAGAGGGAGGTGGAGGGAGGGAGGGAGAGAGGGAGGGAGGGAGAGGGGGGAGGGAGGGAGGGAGAAAGGGAGGGGGAGGGGGAGAGAGGGAGGGAGGGGGAGGGAGGAAGGGAGGGAGAGAGGGAGAGAGAGAGGGAGGGAGGGAGGGAGGGAAGGAGGGAGGGAGGGAGGGAAGGATGTGCATTTTCCCTTCTGCTCCTTTTCTTCCCTGAGCTCACCTGTCCTTGACGTGGAACAGGGCCCATTCAGAAGCTGAGGTCAGGATGTGGATGTGGGGAGATGCCTCAGGATCGGGTGTTCCAGATCTCCAACGACGCTGGGTCCCATTTCCCTTTGAATTTTCATTTTCCTCTCGGCGCCTTGCACATACTCCTTGATCTCTGCCCCAGGATCAGCCCTGGCACGGGACAGAGCCATCCCCCTCAGTTTCCCTGCAGCACTCCCCCCGCCCCCCCTTATCAGATAAATAAACAATTTCTACTGGAAATGAGGCTTAAAGGCAAAAAGGCCTATATCTAGCACCACGTATCAACTAAGTAAAACACGAATACAAGGACTTCTGTTCTTTTTTTTTTTTTTGCGGTACGCAGGCCTCTCACTGTTGTGGCCTCTCCCATTGCGAAACACAGGCTCCGGACGCGCAGGCTCAGCGGCCATGGCTCACGGGCCCAGCCACTCCGCGGCACGTGGGATCTTCCCGGACTGGGGCACGAACCCGTGTCCCCTGCATCGGCAGGCGGACTCTCAACCACTGCACCACCGGGAAGCCCAAGCCTTCTGTTCTTAAAAACCCTCTTGGCCATTGCCACCAACTCCTGCTCTGGCCTCCCGCCATGTCACCTCCTTGCCCATGTCCTCTCCTCCAATTTTTCCCCACCTTAAACTCCTGCTCACATGAAGCTGTGGCCAGGAGGGGCTCACGGGGCAGGGCTTCTTGGATCCTGGCCGTGTTCCCTGTCTTAACTTCGGTGCTGGTTACGTGGGTATTTGCCCTATAATAGTTTTTTAAACTGAACATACATGACCAGCTCTTCTATAGGGACATCTCACATACAAAAGAGGGTTCATTCATTCATTCAGGCATTCATTCATTCAAGAAGTATTCCTTGAGTGCAGGCGCTGCGCGCAGGCTCAGTGCAGGTTCCCTGATAAATCAGACACGGTCCCTACCCAGCTGGCGTTTACAGTCTGGTAGGTGAGGCAAACAATGAGCAAATAAATACAAATTAAATATATAATTACAAAGTGCGGTAAGGGCGTTGAAGGAAGTAAAGAAGGCTGTGAGAGAGTAACAAGGGGGACTGAATTGAGCGGTGTGTGTGTGTGCGTGCGTGTTTATGTATGTAAGCAAAGCCGAGGAAGACGTCTTCATGGAAGGCTGACAATCTCTCAGCCAGGCTGCACTGGGCAAAATAGGTGGTAACGACCAACCCCCAAATCTCTATGGTGTAGCCCATTAACATGTTACTTTTCACTCACATTAGATCAGCGGAGGGTCTGTGCAGCTCTAGGACAGCTGCCTTCCACATGTGGCTCCGGGTCCAGGAGGCTTTGATCTGACGGCACCTCCCCATTAACTTGTCTCCCAGAGCAGCGGGGCAGGGAGCCGAGCGTGGAGGAATGCACGCCCGCTCTTAATGCGTCTGCTGGGGGTGACGCATGTCACTTCCCCGACATTGCGCTGGACACAGCAAATAGCACAGCCAGGCCTAACTTCAAGGGGACATGAGCCCAGGAGAGAGAACGGGAAATCTTGGTGAGTGCCAGTAACGTCCACCCCCTCTGCTCTGGCCAAGAGTGGGGAGAAGGGCATTCCGGGGCGGGGGGAAAGAGCTCAGAAACGGGGGGTGAGGATGGGGGTGGGGCGGAGGGAGGGAAGTGAGCAGAGGTAAAGTGGTGAGAGTTGATTAAAGTGGTGGTCAGGGCTCAGATCGTTTACGGGAAGGGTTATGGATTCTATCATATCCTATTCTGTGCTCTTATGTACAACTGAAGGTTTTAAAGCAAGGGGTGTATAATTTATTGTTTAAAAAGGTGGTTTGCATTATTGTATGGAGAAATGGATGAAGAGGCCATTGAAATAGTGCAGGCTAGAAATGATGGTGGCTTAGAGCAGGATAGTAGAGATGGAGAGAAACGGTATAATGGAGAGATATCTTGGGGGTAGAATTGATGAAGTCGGGTGATGGATTGGGATGAAGCGAGGAGAAGGGTCAAGGATGACAGCAAATCTTCTGACTTAAGCAACTTAATGGAGATGCCGTGTGTGAAGGCAGGGAGGTTGTGGGAGGAGGAGATTCTGTGTGTGTGTGTGTGTGTGTTTGTGTGTGTCTGTGTCGGGAAGAGCTCTACTGATGTACAGTGCAGGTAGAGATACCTATAGAACACCCAGCAGGGATGTCAGGGGGGCAGCTGGATACGATACCTGGATCTCTGGGGCATCAATATTAGATGAGCCAAAGCCTCACTGGGGCTCTTACAGGAAGCCGGAGACTGACGGGACAGTACTGGATTCTCTCTCTTCTCACCCAAAGGCCTTTCCCCAAGTACAAGAGTTACTGCCGGTTTTAAAATGTAGTGTATGAATAGGAAACCTGAGGCACAGTAAGACCAATAGATCAGGAGCTGACTGCCATTGAAAGATGACTTATTACTCACAGTTTCCAAGCGGAGGGGATGTGCCAGCCCCGGCAGGCAGGGCCACATGGGCTGCTGCGCAGGCAGAAGGAGAGGGGGAGTCTCAGGCCAGAGCCTTGGTTGTGGCTTCCTAGGGAAGGAAAGGCGGAGGCAGGGCCAGCAGGCTTAGGCTTGGCCAGCGTGGGTGATTTCAGGGGGCTCTGGGGCATAGGCTCTCCCTGGGTGTCTGGTCCTGGCCCCCGGGCTATTCGGGCAGGTAGAGAATGGCCCAGGGTCTGAGAGCCCATAACGGAGGTGGTGGAGATGTGGGCTCTGGATTAGTCAGTTTGCGTTTGAAAAGCATGTTGCTCACTAGCTCTAGAGCTTGATTAACCCTGGGGGGTCAGTCCCTCCAGGGTCAGCAAAACCCCTCTGGTCAAGGCCTCAGAATATAGAAAATAAAAGGCCTGGTCACGGAACTGCCACCCTGTGTAACAGATTCCCACACTGTGCCCCTCAAGGTGGCCTAAAGTTCAACCAGGCTTAGAGGAGGACTGTTTAATGGCATTTTTAAAAGCATTTGTGAGCTATGCTGTTAAGAGATATCCCAACATGTTCCCCACCCAACACATTTGTCAGCTGTCTCGGCCCAGAGCCCCATATAACCACAGTATATATATATATCCACCCCACTCCCGACCAAACAAATACCTTTCTTGGCCTCAGTGACTCTGTAAATGAAGTCAGCGTAGCCCAAACACATGGAGAAAGATGGAAAAGCCTTGGTTTTATATTTAATTCTATTTTGCTCTTCCGAGAAGTGGTATGTTTTTGTGAGAGAGATGGGTTGCCTGGGAGATACGGCTCTCAGGCCAGAATTTCAGTTGTCTGCAAAGTAGCATGGATGTCATTTAAGACGTTCTCAGACAATGGAAAGATGGAGAAGAGACACTTGGATAGAGGGAGATGCAGAGGCTGCGGCCTGGTGTGACTGCCCCGCACACCCCTGCTGTGTACGCCAGACGGCAGGGTTCATGACGCAGATGCCTAAGTAGGTCAAGGTGCCCACAGCGACTGCCCTGGAACTGCTCACTCCCCAGGAGTGGGGGGCGGCTTGCCAGCTGCCGGCTACAAGGCTTTCTGCTCACTCAAAGAGCCCTGGACCCTGGGCTCCCGAGCTGCTGAGGGACAGTATGTTGGTTGGTCATGTAGCTCCATGGACTTGGGGCAGGGGAACCAGGGCAAATGTGTGGACACTCTGTGGAGTGAGACTGTTGTGAATAATAGTTTTTCAGGGCTTCCCTGGTGGCGCAGTGGTTGAGAGTCTGCCTGCCGATGCAGGGGACGCGGGTTCGTGCCCCGGTAGGGGAGGATTCCACATGCCGCGGAGCGGCTGGGCCCGTGGGCCATGGCTGCTGGGCCTGCGCGTCCAGAGCCTGTGCTCCGCAACGGGAGAGGCCACAACAGTGAGAGGCCCGCGTACCACAAAAATAAATAAATAAATAAATAAATAAATAATAGTTTTTCATCTCTGATTCCGGCATCTCGTGTCCGGGAAACGTCTTAGCTTGAAGGTGAGGTAAAATCACAGACCCTCCGCAGGTCTGGACATGAGAAAGCACTGTTGCATCAAGTATAACGGTGTGAGTTACAAAGCAGCCGTCAGTCCACTGAACAGGGAGACCTGGGCTGAGGTGAGAGGGACTCCTAAACATTGATGGCTGTTTTAACAAGGAGGCCAGCACCTGTTTCATTAGGATTCAAGGCTGTTGCGCATAAGACGACATGAACCTACAAGAAAGAATCAAAATATAGTCAGAACACTTCTTTCTGCATTCCTTAGGATTACAGTGTTCCCGGCAAATTAAGGATGCTTTGTTTTAAAGATGTGTAGAGACGTGGATGGACTTAGAGACTGTCATACAGAGTGAAGTCAGTCAGAAAGAGAAAAACAAATATCGCATATTATAACGCTTATATGTGGAATCTAGAAAAATGGTAGAGATGATCTTATTTGCAAAGCAGAAATAGAGACACAGACGTAGAGATCAAATGTAGGGCTACCAAGGGGGAAGGGGGGGTGGGATGAATTGGGAGATTGGGATTGACATATATACACTATCGATACTATGTATAAAATGGATAACTAATGAGAACCTACTATATAGCACAGGAAACTCTGTTCAGTGCTCTGTGGTGACCTAAATGGGAAGGAAATCCAAAAAAGAGGGGATATATGTATACATATAGCTGATTCACTTTGCTGTACAGTAGAAACTGACACAACATTGTAAAGCAACTATACTCCAGTAAAAATTAATTTAAAAAAAAGATGAAAACTCCTAGGGCAAGAAGGGGTCACTGGGAAGGAAGAACTTAAACTTAATAATGATCTGTGGGGTGATTTTCTGGAGAGGAAACATGCTTTGTTCAGGTGGCGATCTTCCTGGGGAATTCCATGGAAGCCAGGGAAGACAGCTTCCCCAGTCAGCCCCCCACCCAGGGGTCGTCTCGCATTCGTCCAGGCAGGTGGCTGGAGACAGCACTGGTAATGGGTGGACGGTGGGCTAGCCCAGAGCTGCCCTGCCACCCCGAGAAGCTGTCCCTCCATCACCGTGGTCCCTGGTCACTGCAGGGGGCAGAACACACACGACCCCTCCCTTCCTTTCATCTCCTCCAAGCATGTCTCTGTTGCACCCGTGTTCAATTTTAGCCTCAACATCTGTCCTTCACCACAGGCTCCTCACATCTCTGTGGGAATTTAATGATCAAGAGATGAAGACAGACCCCATGTGAAGGGATGATTCACACCCTTTCACTTGACAATCTCAGTCTCAAACCTGCCAGGGAGTGATTTGTGATGTAGCTATTTTTTCCCAAGTTCAGAGTGAGGGCAGCCAACGGAGGACCAGGTGGGTATCTTTGTCTGTTTTGGCTGCTATAACAAAAACCACAGACTGGGTGGCTTACAAACAACAGAAACTTATTTCTCACAGTTCTGGGGGCTGCAAGTCCAAGATCAGGGTGCCAGCATGTCAGGTGAGAGCCCTCTTCCAGGTTGCAGATTTCTGGTTGTGTCCTCACATGGTTACAACAGCCAGGGAGCTGGGAGCTCTCTGAGCATCTTTTATAAGGGCACTAATCCTATTTATGAGGGCTCCACCCTCATGACCTGAGCACCTCCCAAAGCCTTCATCTCCAAATACCATCATGTTTCAGCGTTAGGATTTCAACATATGAATTTTGGGGGGACACAAACATTTAGGCCACAGCAGTAGGAGACTAAATGTCTCTTGCCTGGTGACAAAGACTTCTAACTGGTTTCCACTCTTGTCCCTTTCAATTTCTTCTCTTCACACCAGCCAGAGTGAACCCGTTGAATTGTAAGTCAGACCAGGATCCTCCAATGTTCAGGAAACTCAATGGCATCCAACCTTATTACTCAAAATAAATAGCAAAGTCCTAGCATGTGTCTTAATGTGCACACGTGAGCCACCGAGAATCTTGTGAAGATGCAGATCCTGACTTGGGCCTGGGGTAGGGCCTGAGATTCTGCATTTCTATCAAACTCGGTAGTTGTTGGGTGTACTATTAATCTCTCTCATGATGGGTGAGGAATTAGATATACTTTCACCAATCATAGCAGGTGCCCAAATGTTTTTGAACAAATTACAAGTAAGAACTGAGTACTCTCTGTGCCAGGGACTGGACTAAGTGTTATACTTACCTTATTTTCATACTTCTGTGATGGTTAGTTTGGTCAACGTAGCCAGGCCATAGTACTCAGTTCTTTAATCAAAGACTAATCTAGGCTTTGCTGCGAAGGCATTTTGTAGATGTGGCTAACATCTGCTATCAGTTGCTCTTAAGGAAAGGGGATTACCCTCCGTAAGACGGGTGGGCCTCATCCAATCAGTTGAAAGGCCGTATGAGCCAAAACTGAGGTTTCCTAGAGAAGAAGAAATTCTTCAGAGTATCAACTCCTGCCTGAGTTTCCAGCCTGACTCATGGCTTCTGACTTGCCAGCCCCCATAATCCTGTAAGCCAATTCCTTAAAATAAATCTCTTAATATATATGAAGGATATATCTATATATAGAGATGGAGATATTCTGTTTCTCTGGAGAACCCTGATACATCTAACAATTCTATGATTAGCTCCGTTTTGCAGTTGAGGAATCTGAGGCTCAGAGATGTTGAGTTAGGGGATTTCCTCCAAGTCCCAGTTAGTAAGAGGTAGAGCTGGGTCTGTCTGTTTCCAAAATCTGTGGTTTAAGTGCCCCAATCCATGGCCTCACCAGGGCAGCTGAAATAAAAGAAGTCCAGCCAGGGAGGGCTGGGGAAATGAGTGCTGAAGTGTGTATGTCAGCTCTGTAGTCATTCCTGAAGGGTTCCTAGGAGTTTGAGTTGAAGATGGACTCTTGATTCTTGGAGAACCAGCTTCTTCACAACCTGGACGTCGCGGACAAACCAATGCTGGCTGCTGCTCCACTCTTTCGGCCGCCGCTCACCCTGTGGGCATCCCGGCCAGCCTGACCCACCTGCCCCTCCATCAGCACCCGGACCACACGCGTCCCCAGCACACCTGCTCCCCACTGCAGGGTAACTGCTCCCCCACGGTCCGTCTCCCCCACGTTTCTGTCTCAAGGGCAGGACCATGTGTTCATCTCCATCACCGGGGAATTCCAGACACACGGCTCAGTGCTTGGCACGTACTTCTCCCCAGTAAGCATGTGTTGAAGGAAGTCATGAATGGCTGCTGTGAATGTTTCCACTTTGCAGGGTGATTTGAACTTGTCTCCATCCTCCATTTCTGGGAAAGTGCTGAAAAGGGGCCAGTAGCCCCATGACTTGCAGTCATTATGGAAGCAGATCTCAGATTTCAGCTGTTGTTGAGCTGCCAGTGACTGCACAAGCAACCTGCTGCTTATTATCAGCGAAGACCTTGCCTGGGGCCTCCAAGGGCCGGGAAGGCACAGCCAGAGACACCAACCTGCTCCTGGGTGGTCTTCACCCAGGAAATCCACGTTCACTGCACCCCCGTTGGAGTGCACCGTCAGAGTCAACAACCTAGGGACGGATTTGCAAAGGCCTGTCATCGAGTATATAACAAGGGCAAACCTTTAGAAAATGCGCATTCCTTTAGACTCAGTAAACATCCGCAGGACAGGCAGAAACCAGCCCTTGGGATAGAGTGAGCTGGGCCAGACAAGGGTAGGGAGTGCTCGGTGTTTGTCATGTGACTGTCGGGCTGTCGCCCAGAGTCGGCTGGGGAATTCTCAGAGTCGAGTGATCTGGTGTGACATGTAAAATCATGATATAGTAAAAAGAGCCCTGGTTTGGGAGTTTGATGATCTGGGCAAATTCTTAAACCCTCCAGGTCTTAATTTCATTATTAGGGTAATTGGTCATCAGGGGCTTCCCTGGATGTTAAGGCAGGATTGCCTCGAACCTCCACTCGGGCAGCATGGATGTCCAAAATCCTCGCTGAGTTTGTGCAAAGCCCTGGGGACCTCCCCCCTCGGTTCCCTCTCCCTCTCACCCGGCAGCAGCTTGGATCCCAAACTCAGCCACAGCAGTCGTTTCCCCATACACTCCGCTCTTGCTAAGATCTGTCCGCCACAAGGTGGTGAGTATGGGGGGGTCCACACCGGCATCACCTCCACCTCTACTCAGTGCTGCACCTGAGACCCCGGAACTTTGGATGAACCAAGGCTACCCGGCGCTCTGCTCTAAGACGGGGCAGATCCTCGCTGGCACCAGGGGGCCCCACTTGTGTGCTCACGTCTTCCAGAGGGTTTGACTAAACCACCAGTGCCCTGAGATGCTGGCCTGGGAGACCAAGCTGGTGTCCCTTGCCAGGCCACGTGCAGGAGCAGCTTCCCTCACTTCCCTCGGACCGCAGAGCCACATGGGGCCCCTCTGCTTAATCTTCTCCCAGTGTGGGTTCTTTAATGCCTTGGTGAACATGGTCGCGGTTGTGGTCCTGTTCTCCCAACATGTGGGATGAATACTGGGGTGGATGCCGCTCAAGTTCAAGGGCCTCCACTGCAGAGGAACAGGCGAATGAACCAGGAAAACTGATTCCAGGGCAAGTTCCAGAATGGACCAGCTGTGTGACTTTAGGCAAGTCTCCGACCTCTTGGAGCCTCAGTTTCCACTTAAGATGGCAAAAGAGCCACGTTTTCCATTCCCTCCACAGGTTGGGTGAGGCTCAAACGAGCTAACATATGTGAAAGAACACACTTTATTTCACACGCAATCTCAATATACGGTGTTACAAAAACACAAAGCACACAGAGGGAGCTTATCTCTCAGTGTTCACATTTAAGATTCTCCTATCTCTGCCTGGAATGGAGGTGTGGAGGGGGGTGAGCTCAAATTTTGCCATTTTTTATCCAGAGAAACTTGGAATAAAATCTGACAATTGCTCACATAAGGAGGAAGCTGAAAGCATCAAGATAGTTAATGCTTGGTCAGATGCTCATCTTAGAAAGTGTTTGAATGATGTGACTGGGTTTGGGGTGGATTTTTTGAAATGTCCAAAGGATGCACACCCGGGCTAGAGCTTCTGTGGCTCTTGTCACAGATACGCTTCCTTTCCCGGCTCTGGCCGTGCACATCCACTGGCCAGTGTCCATGCTGGCAGGTGCACCATGAACCCCTCCAACCAATCCCGCTAATCAGGCAGGATCATCAGCAGGAAGTTTGGCTGAGTTTTCCCCTGAGTTGGGTGCCCACCTGCACCTATGGGATAATTATTGTTTTCTGACTTTCACACGTGAGCTGCTTCCTTCTGGGAGATTTCTCAGGTGGATGGGTCACCTGAACTCTCCGTTTCCTCGACTCTCTCTGCCCCATAGCACCTGTGTTTCTTTTTTTTTGGTATATTCTGTTCTCTCTCCTCTTAGGATAGGAAATTGAGATTTGGGTTTGCAGTGTTAAATCTGAGATGTCCTTTCCACATCCAAGTAGAGGAGGAAGTTAGATACGGTATCAGTGATCTAGTGCTGCGTAACAAATGACCCCTAAACTTAGAGCTTTAAAACAAATGGTATTTCACAGTTTCTGGGGCCAGCGTCTGGGTGTGGCCTCGCCGGGTCCTGTGATTCAGGGTCTCTCGGGCTGCAGTGCTGTCCTTCTCAGCTTTGGGCTGAGGGCCTCAGGTCCCCACTGGCTGTTGACCAGAGGCCACGCCCAGCTCCTCGCCATGTGGGCCTGTCCTTAAGGCAGCATGCAGCAGGCAGCTGCCAGCGATGGGAGCCAACTGTGGAAGCAGCCTCCCATCGCTTTGGCTGCATCTGATTTCTCAGAAGCAAGTCATGGATCCAGCCCACACTCAGGGGAGGTGAACCTCAAGCCGGGGGGACCATAGGGGTCATCCCAGAGGCTGCCCCAGGATGCCAGGCTGGGGTTCCAGGGAGGGGCGGGGAGCTGCCGGCCTGCTTAGAGACAAGCTACCAAGAGTGAACGTCTACACCAGAGAAGAACTTGGAGGCCTGAGCCTTGAGGAATCAGAATCTGGGAAGGAACAAACAGGAGGGGACCAGGAACAGGAGGGTCAGTGAGGTAGGATAGGCAGGGTGGGCTGTGAGGGATCAGAGATGCACAGTGAGACATGGAAGGGGAGGGGCTCACAGTGATGATTTGTTTGTCCAGTAGAGATGCACACATTTCCATCCAGGTGAAAAAATAACCTGAAAGGCTACAGTTGTCTTGCTCTGTAGGACATTAACTTGCTTTGTATCTGACTTAGCAAAATTACTTCAACTTGCCTTTCCTGAGAGAGCATATAAATGTCTATCCCACAGGTGCTGTTTGGGCCAGTTTAACCATCCTGCTGGTTTCCTCATTAGTGAGAAAAAGAACTCTTTAGCAGGTGCTCTGTATATATTTGTATGAGAGTCATGCTTTGAATGATTTAAAAATCATTAAAAAAAAAACCCACTTGGTCACAGGTGGGTGGAGGATGTCAGAAAACTGTGGGTGGTACTTATTTACTGAGGACCCAGAACCTGGACTTTGAGGAAAGCTGGCGAAATCTAGGGACGTGGTAGTTGTGTTTGTTGAGTTCCTGGACTCATGAGCAAATAAGAACATCACTAGGTTGTCTACTCAGCGAGGTGTTGCATAGCTAGGGCCTCCTAGTCAGCCGTCGTCGTTGGGGGCTATTGGCATCCATCACTTGACACTAGTTTATGGATCTAAACAAGTCCTCCAACCCCATCTCTTCCCTTTCCATCTTTGCTGGGGTGTTTTGTCAAGGAGACATTTTCTCTCCATCTTCCAGGTTCAAAGCCCCGATGTCGCCCTTGGGTGGTCCTTCTCCCTCCCCTTCCTCAGCTAGTCAGTTACTAAGCTCCATCAGTGCTTCCTTCAACCTTGACTCTGGGAACTGCACCTTCGTCTCTGTCGCCATGGTCACCACCCACTCCAGATGCTTGAATCCTTGAGGACTTATCCTGGAATCCTCATGATCCTTCCAGTTTTCAGGCTTTTCCATCTCCAATCCAGTCCCATATTTTTTTTTATAAATTTATTTTACTTTTTATTTATTTATTTTTGGCTGCATTGGGTCTTCATTGCTGCGCGCAGGCTTTTCTCTAGTTGTGGCGAGTGGGGGCTGCTCTTCGTTGCGGTGCGTGGGCTTCTCATTGCAGTGGCTTCTCTTGCTGCGGAGCACGGGCTCTAGGCTTGCGGGCTTCAATAGTTGTGGCTCATGGGCTGTAGAGCACAGGCTCAGTAGTTGTGTCTTGCAGGCTCTAGAGCGCAGGCTCAGTAGTTGTGGCGCACGGGCTTAGTTGCTCCGTGGCATGTGGGATCTTCCCAGACCAGGGCTCGAACCTGTGTCCCCTGCATTGGCAGGCGGATTCTTAACCACTGTGCCACCAGGGATGTCCCCATTCCCATGTGTTGTTGCCAGATTCATCTTCCTTATAAAAATGCTTCTTTCACTTGTCACCACCCTGTTTAAAATCCTCGGGTGCATCTGCAGGTGTAACTCAGACTTATTTCTGGACTTTCAGAAACTTTGTACAGGAAAAGCCGACTGAGGTGCTGGTTGAGTGTATCTTCTCCTTCTGGGAATCCTCAGGGTGTCTCTCCCCACCCCTAAGTTGCCCCAACTAGTGGGGTCTGAGCAAAGCTTGCCAAGCCGTGAGACCCTCTGGTAAACTGGTTAGCCCGTGAGTGGGTACTGGATTCATGAGCGGCCAGCACAGGTGGCCTGGCATAAAGATCTGCCCGACAGGAACAGCTGTGCTGGATGGAGGCCACTGGACAAATCTGATCCTCTCCTGGGAGTCTAACTCCAGACAGGGCAGTGGAGGAGAGTCAGCAAGGGGCTGAGGATGAGTCACCCAATCTGCAGCACTGGAGTGGCAGCCACAGGGGCAGCAGGATGGCAGCACGGCTAGAACCACACTGGTCCTGAATGATCTCTTGGTGTATTAACCATGCATGTCTTTACTTTTCTATATTCTGATTCTTGGACATCCGGGGCTTTGCTGACCCTGAAGGGACTGCCTCTCCTAGGGTTAGACAAGTCTTAGAGCTGGTAAACAACCCATCCAAGAACATGCTTTCCAAACACAAACCAACCAATCCAGAGCCCACGCCCCACCACCTCTTTATGGCTCTCACACTTGGGGCCACTGGTTCCATGCCCTAATCACCCCAGGGCCAGGGACCCAAAAACTAAGGACAGCTCTATGCCCCAGGGACTGCTGAAATTACTCAACCCGGCCAATCCTAAATCCACTCCCTCTTCCTCACCCACTCGTTCTGCGTACATCACAACACAGGCCCCTGCCCCAGCTCTCCCCTCCTCCCCCGGCCTCCGGACTGGCCCTGGTGCTGCCCCGTGAGGCCCTGTGTGGTGTGGTGTGCCCCCCCTCCTGTTGAGAGCTGTGAGTATCAAACTAGCCTTTCAGTGGAACTCATCTTCTAACCTGTTGGCCTTACTGTACCTCACCTTTTCTGTGAACACACGGGACCTTGAGGCACTCTGTCCCCACACTCCCCTGTCTCTGTGGAGCTTGGCGGTGTGGTGTCCCTGCTGTCCCCAGAGGCAGGACTGTGCTCTTCCTTCCTTATCCCTCACGTCTTAGATTCAACCCCCTTCACTTAAGGTAAATTAAGTGGTTCTATTCCTTGCGTTCCATAAAAGCCAACTACAGAGATTCCAGGTCTGACCCGTACCTACTTCTCCCACCCTTTCTCCTACTGTGCTTCTCAGACCTTTCAGCTGCCACCACACAGGGTATCTTTTTATTCTTGAATGTTACCGGTTTCCACATCTTGTTCATCCAAGATCTCCGACAGGAATGCCTTCCTCCTTCCCTCTGGTGGCTAAGTCTACTCTTCCTTCAAGGCCCAACTCCAGCCTCACCTTTCCTTTGAGGTTTCCATGACTTCATCACCATAGCAACCGTATCCTTCTCTGGACACCTGCATCTCCTGCTGCCTGGGACATTTATAGGACAGTCCTTACCCCTCACATTGGCCGCACTCACCTCCCAATGTTCTGGAAGTATCTTAACCTAAGGGGTTTTTTTTGTTTTTTCTTTTAAGATTTTTTTGATGTGGACCATTTTTTAAAGACTTTATTGAATTTATTACTATATTGCTTCTGTTTTATGTTTTGGTTTTTTGGCCGTGAGGCATGTGGGATCTTAGTGCCCTGACCAGGGATCGAACCCGCACCCCCTGCATTGGAAGGTGAAGTCTTAACCACTGGACCGCCAGGGAAGTCCCTCTCCCTAAGGTTTTACATTCTCTTAGTTCAGGGACCAAATGCTTGATTCTGTGCAATGACGGGGTGCATGTGATACCAGCTATGTCCTCCACATCTTCCTTCTCACTGAGCTGGGATATAAAATCCCCAGATACGACAACAGTTGTTGCCGTGCTGAGCCAGGGTCTGGCCGGGAGGGGAAGCCAGGGGACTATCTGTTCACCTGTCCATCCTGGCCTAACCCACCTGGGCGGTGGGGCTGCCTGAGCCCAGCTTCCCTGAGAGGAGAGCCTGCCTTCTGCTCACACTTCCTGACACTCGGGAAGAGCTTGCTTCCTTTAGTTCCCTTTCTGGTCTGGGGGGGAAGGTGAAATGTAACTAAAAGAAATGAGACAGGAACTAGAGGGGGTCCCAGGCCACCAGGGCTGCAGGGATGCTTTCTTTGTGGAGGCTTGGAAATCAAAGGGGTCCTTCCCAGTTTGGTCTTGGGCTGACTTGTTTATAATGAAAACATTTGGTTTGACTTCCAGAGAATCCGACCTATGATGTAAATGCTCAAGCCTTCCAACCCGCATTCCATTTAGTCCCCGGAGAAGTTCTGTTCGAGCGTGAGGGGTGGAAACAAACAGTTCCTGGGACTGTCTCCAGCCTGCGACCCTGCATTTAGAGTCTGAGCTGTGGAAATCAGATACTAAACTTCAAGCCCTACATATACCTTTTAAATGACATATGAATTACGTGTCCAAGGAGATAGACAGTGTCTCTTTAAATGTTCTTTGCGTTCCCTGGGCATGTTGTAATCAGCAGATGGCCGGCCCTACCTTCCCCGCGGCCCCCCTTTCAGCAGACCCTTCTAATAGCTAATATCCTGCAGTGACCAAAGCCATTAGAAGGATTAGGCCGTTACTCTCCTGTCCAGCAAACACACAGTGCTCACGAGGACTGCCTTTTCCGCTTTGGTTGTTGTCCTTATGGGTGAATCAGGACCCAATGACTGATTGAAAAATCAAAACGGGGAGGGCAGAGGGTTATGGTCATTCTTTTCGGGGACACCTCCCCAACAGCCTCGGGATTTGAGGTTCCTTTGTAAGAAGGAGGGCGGATATGAGCTTTGTGGCTTAAGCAAGCTCTGAAAGTACACAGACAGCACGCGGACCTCTGCCCTCGTCCCCATAATATCTCATTCTCGATTTCTCAATTTCTCGAGCACCACGGCGAGCCCCTTTGCTGTGCCTATTCACGCCGCCGTGTTCGTGCCGCCCAAAACAAACCACCAGCCCAGCCCCAGCCACGTAGCAGGCTGAGGAGTGCTCTGAAACACTGCCACCCAGAGGCGCCTCCGAGGCACAACAGTCCACAGCCGGGGAGCAGGGAACCTGGCGCTGGGAGCTGAAGGACCAGGGGCAGGGGTGGGGGGCTGGGTGTGAAAGCGGGTCCAGAACCGCGAGGCCGAGCTGCAGAAAAGCACGCTTCTAGGCACCAAGGCAAGTGACTAGTTTGGAGCTGGCTAAATCGGGTGGGTGATGGAAACATGGAGAGAGGCGGCTGGGATATAAAGAGAATAAAGAAGGTAATGACGTGGTACGGCTGAGCCGTTTTTTCCTAAATGGAAGAAATACACACTTTCTCTAAGTGAGAGCTGGAGAAAGATGACAGGGAGGTGAATCAACGGAATGCACTCTTTGGACTTGGCCTCAGTTTGCATGACTCAGTCTCTCACATGTCTGGGTGTTTAAGGATCCTTGGGCTCTACTGACTTGGGGAGACGTCACTAGACCTCGGTTTCTTTACTCAAAGAAGCTGAGCAAGGTCTCTAAATCTCCTTGCAGCTCTAACATTGTGAGATTTTATTATCCGAGCAAACAAGCAACGCAGGAATACAGGCAATGTAAGCCGTGGGCAATCCATAAATCCCTGGTGTCTGACTTCCAAATGCAATACGAGAGAACATAAAAGATGCCTCCATTTTCACCTCTTGATGGCTCCGTGCCGGGACAAAGCTTGGAAGGTATCCCTGCAGGACGCTGGGTGATTCTCAGAAAGAACCTGCTGACTCACCTTCCAGCAGCAGTGGAGGAGGGCCAGCTCCCCGGGATCTGGAACCTTCCAACACTTTCTGTGTGTAGGGGGAGGGGAGAGAGAGCTCAGAAGGGAAGTTCTACTCCATTAAAGTCGAAGCTAAACCAGAAACGAGTGGGCCAGTCATTTAATAGGTCACTCTTTTCAGTAATATTTTTATTTTTAAAAGGAAACTTCTGTTAGAAGGCAAGTTATTCCAAAGAAGTCAGATTCTGCTGGTTGAAATGTGAGGAATGCAGGCCAGAGGGAGGGGGAAGGCGTTTCGCTTCCTCTAATCTTATCTGATAGCTCCCATCCAGCCCCAGTCGGCAGTATTTCTTGGGAAACAGCATATGTGATCACAATTTTAAAGACTGTTGGGATCCCTTTCCAGCCAAAGTCTGAAAGAAGATTTGGGTCCAGGCTCTATTTGAAGAAACCCAGGTTGTACTTCTCCCAGCATTCAAGGCTCGGTGGTTTCTGCTTATCTGAAGTGCTCACATTGCAAATATGAGCAGCAGAGCCGGGGATTTAAATTCTGTCTTGATGGGAATTTGAACTGAAATATTCTGCCCACTGCCACTTTATAAGCCGGGAATCATCAAGCTGCTACAAATACCTCGAGGGGGCCTTGCAGTTGCTCAACATAAATCAGCAGAATGACAGGCAATTGACTTTGAAGACAGCTCTCACATGGCTGAGTGGCTGGAGCTGCCTGAAGCAGATGAGGGCATTTTCCCGTAAACATGTCTGTGATCGGCACCAGAGGAAACAGGAGAGTGAGCTCTATCTGTCAGACTCCAGGCTGCTCTGGACTTTTCATTAGGTAGAAATCCACATGTGACTCGGTGCAGCAAAGTTGGCAATTCTGAGAAAGAAGTTTGTGTTGCAACACCTGGGGAATACTTCTTCTGATCTCCCCGGAAGGTAAGCAAGAAGATCACTTGACCTGGCCGTGTTTTTCTGGAGCAATAAAATAGGAGTGTGGGAACCAGACGTTTCAAGGTAAAAGCAGTTCGGCTTGTAGTCCATGATCTGATGCTGCCTAGCAAAGTTTGGCATAGCTCGGACTTTGGCGAAGTGGAAAGGTGCACCTTTGAAGGGCTGACCTTACTAATGCCATCTGAAGTCACCCACTCACAGGTCTGAAGAGGTCAGGAAGGTGACATCAGTAGCTAAGCTGCCTGGGGGGTCAAGGCCACCTGGAGTGTGCAGGACACATCCAGGGAGGCAGGCTGATCCTGCTCCAGCTGGGGTTTTGCCAAAGGGGACAGAGAGGCTGAGTTTTCAGAAGAAGCCAGAAATCAGGATTCTCATGAGACACTATGTCTGCCAAAGCAAATATGCCTACAGGCCAACAACAACCTCTGGTGCAAAGGGAACCTTCCTACACTGCTGGTGGGAATGTAAACTGCTGCAGCCACTATGGAAAACAGTATGAAGGGTACTCAAAAAACTAAATAGAGTTGCCGTATGGTCCAGCAATCCCATTCCTGGGCATATATCTGGACAAAACTGTAATTCGAAAAGATGCATGCACCCCTATGTTCATAGCAGCACTGTTCACAATAGCCAAGACATGGAAGTAACCTAAATGTCCATTGACAGATGAATGGATAAAGAAGATGTGGTATATATATATATATATATATATATATATATATATACACATACATACATACAGTGGAATACTACTCAGCCACAAAAAAGAATGAAATAATGCCATTTGCAGCAACATTCATGGTTCGGCCTAGAAATGATCATACTAAGTGAATTAAGTTAGACAAATACCATATAATATCATTTATATGTGGAATCTAAAATATGACACAAATGAACTTATCTATGAGACAGAAACAGACTCACAGACATAGAGAACAGACTTGTGGTTGCCAAGGGGGAGGAGAGGTGGGAGAGGAATGGATTTGGTGTGTGGGATTAGCAGATTATATATAGAATGGATAAACAACAAGGTCGTACTGTATAGCACAGGGAACCATATTCAATATCCTGCAGTAAACTATAATGGAAAGGAATATGGAAAAGAATATGTATATGTATAACTGAATCACTTTGCTGTACAGCAGAAATTAACACAACATTGTAAATCAACCATACTTCAATAAAATAAATTTTTTTAAAAAGTGGGATTGGTTCAAGATGGTGGAGTAGAAGGATGTGCTCTCACTCCCTCTTGTGAGAGCACCGGCATCACAACTAACTGCTGCAAACTCATCGACAGGAAGACACTGGAACTCACCAAAAAAGAAACCCCTCATCCAAAGACAAAAGAGAAGCTGCAATGAGATGGTAGGAGGGGTGCAATCACAATAAAATCAAATCCCATAACAGCTGGGTGGGTGATTCACAGACTGGAGAACACTTATACCACAGAAGTCCACCCACTGGAGTGAAGGTTCTGAGCCCCACGTCAGGCTTCCCAACCTGGGGGTCCAGCAACGGGAGGAGGAATTCCTAGAGAATCAGACTTTGAAGCCTAGTGGGAATTGATTGCAGGACTTCGACAGGACTGGGGGAAACAGAGACTCCACTCTTGGAGGGCACACACAAAGTAGTGTGTGCATCAGGACCCAGCGGAAGGAGCAGTGACCCCATAGGAGACTGAACCAGACCTACCTGCTAGTGTTGGAGGGTCTCCTGCAGAGGCGGGTGGTGGCTGTGGCTCACCGTGGGGACAAGGACACAGGCAGCAGAAGTTCTAGGAAGTAATCCTTGGCGTGAGCTCTCCCAGAGTCTGTCATTAGCCCCACCAAAGAGCCCAGGTAGGCTCCATTGTTGGGTTGCCTCAGGCCAAACAACCAACAGGGAGGGAACCCAGCCCCACCCATCAGCAGACAGCAGAATAAAGTTTTACTGAGCTGAGCAAAGAAAACAATAGCAAAGATCAATAAAACTAAAAGCTGGTTCTTTGAGAAGACACACAAAATTGATAAACCATTAGCCAGACTCATCAAGAAAAAGAGGAAGGGGATTCAAATCAATAAAATTAGAAATGAAAAAGGAGAAGTTACAACAGACACCGCAGAGATACAAAGCATCCTAAGAGACTACTACAAGCAACTCTATGCCAATAAAATGGACAACCTGGAAGAAATGGACAAATTCTTAGAAAAGTATAACTTCCAAAACTGAACCAGGAAGAAATAGAAAATATAAGCAGACCAATCACAGGTAATGAAATTGAAACTGTGATTAAAAATCTTCCAACAAACAAAAGCCCAGGACCAGATGGCTTCACAGGTGAATTCTATCAATCATTTAGAGAAGAGCTAATACCAATCCTTCTCAAACTCTTCCAAAAAATTTCAGAGGAAGGAACACTCCAAACTCATTCTATGAGGCCACCATCACCCTGATACCAAAACCAGACAAGGATACTACAAAAAAAGAAAATTACAGACCAATATCACTGATGAATATAGATGCAAAAATCCTCAACAAAATACTAGCAAACAGAATCCAACAACACATTAAAAGGATCATACACCACCATCAAGTGGGATTTATCCCAGGGATGCAAGGATTCTTCAATATACACAAATCAATCAATGTGATACAGCAGATTAACAAATTGAAGAATAAAAATCATATGATCATCTCAATAGATGCAGAAAAAGCTTTTGACAAAATTCAACACCCATTTATGATAAAAACTCTCCAGAAAGTGGGCATAGAGGAAACCTACCTCAACATAATAAAGGCCATATATGACAAACCCACAGCAAACATCATTCTCAATGGTGAAAAACTGAAAGCACTCTAAGATCAGGAACAAGACAAGGATGTCCACTCTCGCCACTATTATTCAACATAGTTTTGGAAGTCCTAGCCGTGGCAATCAGAGAAGAAAAAGAAATAAAAGGCATACAGATTGGAAAAGAAGAGGTAAAACTGTCACTGTTTGAACATGACATGATATGATACACAGAGAACCCTAAAAATGCTACCAGAAAAGTACTAGAGCTAATCAATGAATTTGGTAAGGTAGCAGGATACAAAATTAATACACAGAAATCTCTTGCACTCCTATACACTAACAACGGAAGATCAGAAAGAGAAATTAAGGAAACAATCCCATTCACCATTGCAACAAAAAGAATAAAATACTTAGGAATAAACCTACCTAAGGAAGTAAAAGACCTGAACTCAGAAAACTATAAGACACTGATGAAAGAAAACAAAGATGACACAAACAGATGGAGGGATATACCATGTTCTTGGTCTGGAAGAATCAATAATGTGAAAATGACTATACTACCCAAAGAAACCTACAGATTCAATGCAATCCCTATCAAATTACCAGTGGCATTTTTTTTTATAGAACTAGAGCCAAAAAATCTTAAAATTTGTATGGAGACACAAAAGACCCCGAATAGCCAAAGCAGTGTTGAGGAAAAAACCAGAGCTGTAGGAATCAGACTCCCTGACTTCAAACTATACTACAAAGCTACAGTAATCAAGATAATATGGTACTGGCACAAAAACAGAAATATAGATCAATGGAACAGGATAGAAAGCCCAGAGATAAACACACACACCTATGGTCAACTCATCTATGACAAACGAGGCAAGGATATACAATGGAGAAAAGACAGTCTCTTCAATAAGTGGTGCTGGGAAAACTGGACAGCTACATATAAAAGAATGAAATTAGAACACTCCCTAACACCATACACAAAAATAAACTAAAAATGGATTAGAGACCTCAATGTAAGACTGGACACTATAAAACTCTTAGAGGAAAACATAGGAAGAACAGTCTTTGGGGCTTTCCTGGTGGCGCAGTGCTTGGGAGTCTGCCTGCCGATGCAGGGGACGTGGGTTCGTGCCCTGGTCTGGGAGGATCCCATATGCCGCGGAGTGGCTGGGCCCGTGAACCATGGCTGCTGAGCCTGCACGTCTGGAGCCTATGCTCCGCAACGGGAGAGGCCACAACAGTGAGAGGCCCATGTACAGCAAAAAAAAAAAAAAAAAGAACACTCTTTGACATAAATCACAGCAAGATTTTTTTTGATCCACCTCCTAGAGTAATGGAAATAAAAACAAAAATAAACAAATGGGACCTAATGAAACTTAAAAGCTTTTGCAAATCAAAAGAAACTACAAACAAGATGAAAAGAGAACCCTCAGAATGGGAGAAAATATTTGCAAACGAATCAACAGACAAAGGATTAATCTCCAAAATATATAAACAGCTCATGCACCTCAATATTAAAAAAAACAAACAACCCAATCCAAAAATGGGCAGAAGACCTTAATAGACATTTCTCCAAAGAAGACATAGAGATGGCCAAGAAGCACATGAAAAGCTACTCAACATCACTAACTATTAGAGAAATGCAAATCAAAACTACAATGAGGTATCACCTCACAAGAGTTAGAATGGGCATCATCAGAAAATCTACAAACAACAAATGCTGGAGGGGGTGTGGAGAAAAGGGAACCCTCTTGCACTGTTGGTGGGAATGTAAATTGATACAGCCACTATGGAGAACAGTATGGAGGTTCCTTAAAAAACTAAAAATAAAATTACCATATGACCCAGCAATCCCACTACTGGGCATATACCCTGAGAAAACCATAATTCAAAAAGACACATGCACCCCAATGTTCATTGCAGCACTATTTACAATAGCCAGGTCATGGAAGCAACCTAAATGCCCATTGACAGATGAATGGATAAAGAAGATGTGGTACATATATACAATGGAATATTACTCAGCCATAAAAAGGAATGAAATTGGGTCATTTGTAGAGGCGTGGATGGATCTAGAGACTGTCATACAGAGTGAAGTAAGTCAGGAAGAGAAAAACAAATATCGTATATTAACGCCTGTATGTGAAACCTAGATAAATGGTACAGATCAACCAGTTTGCGGGGCAGAAATAGAGACACAGATGTAGAGAACAAATGTATGGACACCAAGGGGGAAAGTGGTGCGGGGTGGTGGGGTGGTGGTGAGATGAATTGGGAGATTGGGATTGACATATATACACTAATATGTATAAAATAGATAACTAATACGAACCTGCTGTATAAAAAATAAATAAAATAAAATTCAGAAATTCAAAAAAAAAAAGCAACCTCTCATGTTGAGTGGCAAGACTGTTTTCATTTTGGTTTCTCCAAACTCATTCCAGCTATACCATGTCTCTGAGCCATTTAAAAGGATTTCCAGAAGGCGAGAGAGAGGTGGCATAGACCCCCTTGGCAAGAGAATAAGAAGTCTACCAGCTCTCCAGATCTAGAAGAGTTGTTTTTTGTTTTGTTTTTTTTATTTCAAATTTAGATCTTTCATACTGCCACTTCAACTCCTTCTTTTTATTCTCAGTCAGTGGAAATTCAGAGCTGCTCATCATCGCCGGAATAATCATAACTCATACAAGAATTTTAAACTCAATTGGCAGTAAGCAGAAGGCAACCCTGTTGATCGCTCTGGAGCCTGTTCCCTCGCAGGTAGCTTGTGCCGTGAGGGAACAAGAAGGCCATGGCTCTGCTGGGCCTGGGACTGGTCACCGGGTGCTGTGAACCTCCGTTTGCCCTTTATAGAAAGACCCCTCTGCCTTGCGAGGTGGCCTCCTGTGAAGGACAGGTTCTGGCCGAGGGCAGGAAGATGTGTCTGTCTCTTCCGGGTTCAGCTCGTCTGACTATGACTCTCAAAGCCACTACTTGTCACTTGTGTGACTTGGGGAAATTTCTTCACCTTTCTAAATCTTGGTGTTCTCATCTGTAAGATAGGCTTTACAATAGTGTTTGCTCCATAGACTTCTGGTGAGAAGTAAATGAAACAGTCTACGTTAGCGCTCAGCTCTGGTCCTGACACGTGGTGAGTTTGCAAGGAACAGATTAGGTGATGAGCTGGGTGCAGTCGTGGTATAGGGAGGGGGGAGTCTAAGGGGATTCCAGGTTTCCGGGTGACTGGGTGGGTAGTGGAGCCATTAACCAAGACACGCGATACCAGAAAAAGACCAGGTTGGGAGACACATGATTTGCTTAATTCATGATGTACTAGATGGAAGTCACCTCAGAACTCTGAGGTGGAGCGGAGTCCAGTAGGAAGCTGAGATGTGGGTTTGGATTCTTGGTTGGGACCGTCAGTCTCAGCTTGGAGGCAGCAATGGCGACTGCGTGTGGGTGAGGTTGCCCAAAGTGTAGCTTCAGGGTGGAAGGGACCACAAGAGGACTGAGACCCTAAACCAGAGGTTCAGTGGCCGGGGAGCCAGGGAGGAGAACAGAGAGGGTGTATGTCAGACAGGTGGAGGGAGGGACCCCCAGAAAAGGGTTTCATGGGAACCAACGGAGAGATGGAGGGCGTGGTTCCACCTTTGAGAGGTTTACAGTCTGATGAAAAAGCCAAAACAAACGCTGGCAACAACCAAAGGACTTCTCAAGATGATGTGTCCAGAGAGGTGGAGGGAAGGACCCCCAGAGCATATCTCCACTGTAGCACAGGAACGACACTGATAGGTGATCCTTGGGGCTGAGGTCATGTAGGTGAGGCCCTTTGGGGACAGTGACAGCAGAGGTTTGGGGTATCCACACGGCTCAGTGGCCCACACTGGAGTGCACCGGGGGCCCCAGAGGGCTCTGCAGGGTAGAGTGGGGGGCAGGCCTTCTGCCTCCAGCAAGTGCACCCCAGGGTCTCGTTTGCTTGCTCTCTGCTGAGCGTTCTGGGGCCTGAATGGGGAACAAAGGCTCCAGGTCGCCGTCTCCCAGGAGAGTCAGCTGCCTCTCTCTGCCTGTTTAGGGCTGACAGCAGGTACCACAGGGGGTGGAGTGTGCAGGGGGCTCAAGCACCGGGAGGAGGGCGGGGTGCTGGCATCCCCGCATGGTGAGCATGAGGGGACCACAGAGAGGCGCCGGAAGCAGAGGGATGGTGGAGGCTAAGGGACCCCGGCAGACGGCCGGAGGAACACAGGGAGGGATGGAAAATCCCAGAAAATGAAGAGAGATGTCTCAGAGGGGAAACATCATTGCACCAGAGGAAGTAGCCGTTACATTTTGCTGATGGAGACAGGAGCCCACCAGGCAGTGCTGGAGGCTGCAGACGGTCACTGAAGGCCAGCGAGCCTGGGCCTGCAGCCCTGAGCCTGCTCTGGCCCTTCCATCTGTGTGGCCGGGACCTCCCTGCCCCCCCAGAGGAGGAGCAGCCGGTGGGCACTATGCTTTCGGGAAAATCCAGTTGCCTGTGCGGGGGCGCACTTGACGGGGACACAGGGTCACGTGACAGGGACCTGCCCGCCAGGGGCAGCCAGATAGCCCAGCGAGGCTGCCACCGGACAGCCCAAGTACTTCCCAGGCTTCAGGAGGACCCCTAACTGGCATCTGTTCTGTGTCTCCCTTTGAACTCGAACCCAGCCAAGCCAGAGCCACACTAAAAACAGCAACCGGAGCAGGTGCTGATGCAAGGTGCAGGGTCAGGCCCCCGGCTCTTCTTCCCAGGCCAGCCCGGTACCTCTAGAGCTGTTGTCTTTGTTCTTTTCCCACGTAAAACTGCTCAGGACCCACGTCAGCTCCCAGTTCCGATGCGGAAAATATAGCAGCACACAATATGTTCTTTTGGCAGAAAGCTATGAATTTGAGTATGGAATGTCTGTCACGGGGGCCCATCCAATTAACTTGCTTGTCGAGAAATCAGAATAAATAGTTGAGAGGAGGTGAGAGATGCAGTGCTCAGACCTCTATTTCTTACGTGCTCTCCTGGTTAAGCAGGTGCACTCCCCAGGGCGTCGATTTCGGGTGGAGGAGGAAAGAATACGTGTCTGCCCCTTGGCTCCGCCCTTCGAGGGAAGAAAGGGGGTCATTTCCATGCATTTCGCACTCTAGAATTCTGGGGAGCTTCAGTTTATGGAAGAGTTAGAGGGGCAATCCTGGCAAACTGCCTGGAGTCTCAGGTTTACTGTTTTTGTTCAGCCTGAGACAAGGCCTGGGCTTGACCCCAGAAGGCTTCCCTCCCTCCTTAGGTTTTCCTCTGAGGCTGGAGGGCTTGGCTGCGTCCAGCAAGCAGGGGGACAGGCCAGCCTGACACACACGCCCTCGGGAGCTGGGATCCCCAGACAAGCCCTGAAGGGAGGGCTCCAGGCTCTGGGGGTGAACAGAGGCACTGGCCCCCTGAGTCGGGAGCTGATGTGGCCTCCAGGGTAGGCTTTGCCAGAGGACCCCCTACACCAGTGAGGCCCTTGAGAAAGAAGCAACCAGGGCACATGCAGGTCAGAGCCCCGGGCAGGAGCTTTCCCAGCGCCAAAATTGCCCAGGATGATTTTTAAAGGAATTCTGCAGATAAAACTCTGCGCAGAGAATGTCTTCCTTCGAGCTTCTTCCCGTGGCTCTCTGTCTTTACATCCTTGCTAAGGTGGAGGTGAAGCCCAAGGCCATTCGGCATGGCGCCTGCATCCCTGAGTTCTGAAGAACCTATGGTGAGTGAGTTTCCTGCAGCTACAGGGGCAGCCGAGGGACTGAGCTTCAGTGGCCCACGAGGGGATGGCCCAGAGCACCCGCACACCTGTGCCCAGCTCGGTGCTTCTGTAAAAGTGCCCTCCCAGCATCCAAGGGCGCCCGTCCCTACCCCCAGCCTCCGGCACTGCAACCTTCCCTTCCCAGCACCCACACACTCGGGGTTTACATCACTATCCCTCTAATAGTGGTGCAAATCTCCATCCCAGGCAAAAGCATTTTTGGACCTTTGCTCTTGGAGGCAAGCGCCCCAAGTAATGAGGACCTGGAAGAAGGAAAGCGCATCCTGTCTGCAGCACTGCAGCCCAAATTCCACATCTTGGGCGTCATCAGGAGTCAAAGCCTCCTTCTTCAAGGGCTGCAGACTAAGTTTGTCTTTGTGCTGTGGTACTGCTTCCATTTCAAAGGCTTCACCAGCGAATCTCGTGAGTCATTCCTGGAACCTTCAGGAGTCTCCATGGTGACGGGGTTGAGTGGGCCTGGGGGGAAGCCAGCATTCACTCCACTTTCCGACTAGTTCCTCTTCTCTGATTTTTTTTTTTTCTTTTTCAATAGAGACCACGGCTGAGGATTTAGCTTTTTTGTTTTTTAAGCAAATTATAAAATGGGAACTCCCTAAGCTCCTTTTCTATTTTGTCAAAAAGCCTTCTATGTAAATATGTATTCTTGTCTTTACCTGTCTTTGTTGAGACCATAAAAAACAAAACAAAACAAAAACTATGCATTTGTGGGTTTTTGGGGTTTTTTTGTCCAGTGTTTTGAGAAAGGGTCTGATTTTCCTGTTTACCTCAGTGGAAAGGTTCTGGGTAAACTGTTGTTGTCTGGAACAAAGACATCAGCCTCATCAGCCCTAGAGGGTTGAATGCCTTTCTAGCCCACCAGCCACACAGCAGAGGTCGACCAGAAGTCTGAAAATACTGTCCACTCACAGTTGGCAGAAATGTGCCCCCAGTTCTCCTTTTTTGATGCTCAGGGCAAAGCATGGTACTCTGGGCCCACTAGGGAATGAGCGTTGCCATCACGGTCTTGGTCAGAAGAATCTGAGAAAGAATCTAGGGTTTTTTGTTTTTCAAATAGAACTGAGCATTAAAAGCTGTCCCCGGGGTTCCCTGGTGGCACAGTGGTTGAGAGTCCGCCTGCCGATGCAGGGGACACGGGTTCATGCCCCGGTCCGGGAAGATCCCACATGCCGCTGGGCGGCTGGGCCCGTGAGCCATGGCCGCTGAGCCTGTGCGTCCAGAGCCTGTGCTCCGCAACGGGAGAGGCCACAGCAGTGAGAGGCCCACGTATCGCAAAAAATAAAAAATAAAAAAAAGCTGTCCCCAACGTAATGAGCATTGATCAACCTAAATATATTTGTTTAATCTTTTTGTGGTACAAATCCTGTGTCACAGCGGTGTGTCACGTGAATGTTCCCATGTCTGTGGGTGGCGATGTGTTTACAGCACATGACAACCTGAATTCTGCTGCTTTCATTGTCCCCTTGGCTGCAGCAGGACACTTAGCCCCCTGAAGCTCTCCCCCATCTCTGGGGTCTCCAGAACCATCGTGTGTGTGCCCTGCTCTGTAGGTGAGCCAATCTCCATTGGTGGTTACGGAAGGCTCAGTGGACCAAACCTTTGCAGGGCCCTTGGAAGGGAGATGGAGAATGGCCTTCTCTGCTGTGTTAGTCCCTGATGGGGCCCCAAAGCAAGGGCACCCAGGCCTCCACGTACCAGCCTTCCAGTCATTGCTTTCAGTCTTCTCCCATCGCCTCAGACCCAGCCTTGCCTCAAGGAGTCCTGTCAAGTAGAAGCTGTGGCTTTGGAACTAGAATTTCTCTGACAACTGAAGCTGTTCTCATGGGTCTCGTTCACTAAGTCTTCCTCTGGTTTCTTAGGACACAGTTTCTTAATTTGGGGGGGTCACAGAGGCTTTCAAAAGGGTAATAAAAACCCTATCTCAGAAAAGTGCATGCACACAGGCAGCATTTCACAGACATACTCAGAACTTTACAGACCTGGGAAGCCAATGCCTGGGCCTCTGGGTAAGAATCCTGCCAAAGGAGGAATTTTCTTGCAAGAATTTTCTTAGCACTGCTTTGGTCTCTGGTCCAATCCAACTCACCAGTGTGCCAGACACACCCAGTACAGCTGAATCCCCACCGTGGGTGTACCCAGGCCCAAGCCGAGGATATTCACACGTGCACATGAATTTTCAATTCCCTTATTCCACATATGCTGTCTATAAATAAGCATGTACAAGAAAGTGTTTCCTACTCAAGCCTGCTCTTCAGGGCCTCTTGTAAAGATGAGTCTAGCTCCACTTGGAAAGGCAGATTGCTGAGGTTACGTGCCAAACCCCAGACAGCCCAGGACTCCAGCACTTGGGGTTGATGGATCCAAAATATATGTGCGTGGGTCCTTAGCTAGCTTGAATTTTTTTTTTTTTTTTTTTTTTTCAGTACAAGGGCCTCTCACTGCTGCGGCCTCTCCCGTTGCGGAGCACAGGCTCCGGACGCGCAGGCTCAGCGGCCATGGCTCACCGACCCAGCCGCTCCGCGGCACGTGGGATCTTCCCAGACCGGGGCATGAACCCGCGCCCCCTGCATCGGCAGGCGGACTCTCAACCACTGCGCCACCAGGGAAGCCCAGCTAGCTTGAATTTTTAAAAAATCACACATACCATTAATTTTCCTGTTTTTCTGCCTATTGTTTTCTTTCTTGTAAAGAAGCTACTTATAAAGTAAATCTTATCTAACGTTTCCCTGCCCTGCATTTTGTCCCTAAGCTTCTGGATGTTGGGATGGTCCCCTGTATCCATTTCTTAGGGCTGCTGTAACAAATTACCACAAACTTGGTGGCTTAAAACAATAGAAATTTATGCTCTCACAGTTCTGGAAGACAGATGTCCAAAATTAAAGTGTTGGCAGGGTCCCGCTCCCGCTGTAGACTTTAGAGGAGGATCCTTCCTTGCTTCTTCAATTTCCGGTGGCTCAAATATTCCTTGACTTCAGCCTCTGTCTCCATCTCCCCATACCTCCTCCTTCTCCCTGTGTGTCTCTTATAAAGACACTTGTCACTGGATTTAGGGACCACCCAGCTAATCCAAGATGATCTCATCTAAAGATCCCTAACAAAACTTAATTACACCCACAAAGACCCTTCTTCCAGATAAGATCACATTCACAGGTTCCAGGGACTAGCATGTAGACATACCTTTGGGGCCACCACTCAGCCGCTACGGTATTGCTCATTTATATCCCCAGGATCTCACGGCGGCTGGCCCATAGTCACAGCCCAGCAGGCAACTGTGTATTTGTGTTTGATGGTTTGGAATCAAACTTTGCACCCATGTATTCTATCCGCCTGATTCTGAATAAAGGTGGTTTGTGCTGGGAAGAAGCTAGTGTCTTCAGCATTCCTTGGCTATGAAAATAGCTACCAGACTAATTAAAGCATATACTTTCTTGCTTTCCTTGGGGAATTGCTGATAGAGTATTTGATGCCGTTGTTTCAACTTACCACATTTTATGTATGCAGGAATTATCTGGGAATAAAGCAAATATGTTTGAAGGTCTTTTTTCTCTCCTGAAGTGGGGTCTTTTCAGACCCTTAGTGTCTGAAAATAAGTTGAGTTTTATTTATGAGATATCCTTTTGTGTATATACTTCATAATATTTATTAGGATAAAAGATACTCATTTATAAGAGTACAACTATAAATTTTCATGTAGGTGGTCTCATTTCTGTCATATGGCGTTTCATTAACATCTAATATTGACTTCATTTAGATGATACACGTACAAAGGAAGTGACATGCCTTTTCTTTCCTTAAAAACACAGAATAGAGGGGCTTCCCTGGTGGCGCAGTGGTATAAGAATCCACCTGCCAATGCAGGGGACATGGGTTGGAGCCCTGGTCCGGGAAGATCCCACATGCTGCAGAGTAACTAAGCCCGTGTGCCTCAACTACCAAGCCTGCCGCTCTAGAGCCCAAGAGCCACAGCTACTGATCCCACGCACTGTGTCTACTGAAGCCCATGAGCTCTAGAGCCTGCACACAGCAATGAAGACCCAACACAGCCAAAAATAATAGGTAAATAAAAATAAAATAAATTTATAAAAAAAGAAATATTTTTAAAAATACATAATAGATGCCATCATAGAGCATAAATGAATATAATCAGATTTTCCCCTACTCTAGAGTGCAAATTTTAAGCTTTTAATGTACCATGAAGTCTCGCCAACCTCCCTATCTGGAGTGGTTTTATTTGACAGGGTTAAAAGTGGCAGTGCGAAGTCTGGCTTTGCCAGCAGGAACTTTTGAAAACAACGTCTCCTTGTGAATATAATTTCCACAGTCCATACCTTGCAATTTCATGCGGCTGGTCATATTTTATTTATGAAATATTTGGAATCTGGAATCCAAAATTAGGGAAGGTCCAAAGTCTTTGTTCCCTATTCACAGTGTAAATGAGTTCAAGTTGCTTTATTTTCATGGTTTTGGTTCCACATTCTTTTTTATATAAGGCTTTGGGGGGGTTATTAATAATTTTTGTCATCATTTATCCATTTTCTAATGAAAAAACAACAGAAGAATCAGAAGAGAGCCAGAGAAAAAGCGGGTTCCCTGTCTCAGTGGTCACACCACGTGCATTGGGGAATGGCAGAAACACCCAAGCCAGACTGCCACCCCATCAAAGCACACTGCCCAGCACAGTTAAATTTAAACGAGGGTGTGCGTGGTGAGGCTTGAAGCTGAAGATGCGTTAACATCAAGCCTTTCAACTTCACATGGTTATAAACCCCAGCAACAACATAGCATCAGTCAACTAAATGAGACTTGGCTAAAAAAGCCTACACGTACCCCCGCGGGATCCCTGCAGACAGATTCCATGTCCGAGTTGAAAAGATGGTTAGAATTGCCCCCTTCGGGCTTCCCTGGTGGCACAGTGGTTAAGAACCCGCCTGCCGATGCAGGGGACACGGGCTCGAGCCCTGGTCTGGGAAGATCCCACATGCCATGGAGCAACTAAGCCCATGCGCCACAACTACTGAGCCCGCATGCCACAACTACTGAAGCCCACGTGCCTAGAGCCCCTGCTCTACAACAAGAGAAGCCACCGTGATGAGAAGCCCGCGCACCTCAACGAAGAGTAACTCTCGCTCGCCACAACTAGAGAAAGCCCGCGTGCAGCAACGAAGACCCAACACAGCCAAAAATAAATAAATAAGAAAATGAATTTATATTAAAAAAAATTGCCTCCTTCTTGTCCTGCCCTCTGCTCTGTGAACACTTTACAATTTTCTTTCTTTCCTGAAAGTATTCTGGCTCCTCTGCAAAAACTAGCTGATTTGTCTGCCGTGATTAGTAAGCCTCATTGTTTCAAGTTACTGTGTATTTGATTTTTAAGCTCCCTGACAGCTCTATGTGGTTTTAATTAACTTCTTGGAATACAGTTTTTTTAAGCTCAGCAGTGTTCCTGGATAAGAATGATCACGCTCGGTTTGTGTCAGTGTGTGTTGTAAGCCCGTGGTAGGCTTTTTCCTTGCTCTAACTGGCTGCAAATAGATGGGAGGCTATTTATTTATCAAAGGCTGGCTTTTCCTGCATATCTTTGTGATAGATACCCACTGGGATTATTTCGTATAAAGTTGAGCCCAGACCAAATAAGGTGTAGGGAAGAACAGCTGACTCTGGCTTTCAGACCTATCTGTGGTTGCAGTTACCTACAAGTTCAATGTCTGAGACCCATCTTCTTGATAACACTTAGCTGGCATTGTGACACAGGCTTTTAAAAACACGATTTCTTGAGCGCTTTCAGTACACCTAAGTGTTGGGCCCTACCTGTTGGCTCTTTGAACTTGCCAGATACAGGGTAGCCATATACTTTTTTGTCCCTGAAAGTGGATGGGAGATGGGATGCCATGACAGCAGGTGTAAACCAGGACATCCTGGCAAACAGGTGCATAGGGTCCTCCCCAGACACATGGAACTCTTCTGCCCCCTGGGCCACTACCAAGGGCTTTTTTTTTTTTTTTTTTGCAGTACGCAGGCCTCTCACTGCTGCGGCCTCTCCCGTTGCAGAGCACAGGCTCCGGATGCACAGGCTCAGCGGCCATGGCTCACGGGCCCAGCTGCTCCACAGCATGTGGGATCTTCCCGGACCGGGGCATGAACCTGCGTCCCCTGTATCGGCAGGTGGACTCTCAACCACTGCGCCACCAGGGAAGCCCTACCAAGGGCTTTTGAAGGCCCCATATGTGCTGGAAATGTTGCCAAACTTCACCTGCTAATCATTCTTATCAATTCAGACATCTTCTCTTCCTGGAATCATCCATTACTTCCTCCTTGGTCCAGGGATCTCAGTAATTCACTACTTCTGGACCCCAGGACACTCCACCAGAAGCCCTCCTTCTGCTGGCAGTGCTCCTGTTTGTCTTTCCCACCTGCATCCATGGAGATCCCAGTGACTGAGACCTGACTCAGTGGTGCCTTCTCTGGGAAGGAACGGGTGGGGAACTTTGTGTTGCCTAAGACCCCACACGGCTGTATTTGCGTCCTTCTTAGGGCACTTGCCTCTTCCCATTTTGTTACAGTTTATGTGCGTCATTGTGTTCTCTGCTGAACCAAGAGGAGGAACCACTCAAGAAGCCTGGACTCCTCAGCCCTCCCTGGATTTCAGCCCTTCCTCTTAGCTGCTTCTCATTTCAATTCTGGTCTTTTTGGTGTATTCTTTTCTAAAGTGAGGTAAGAAACAAGCATACAAGAAGATTGAAAGCCTTGTTGAACTTGACATTTGTGAGAAACAGACCCTCACTATTGCCGGATCTGAATGCTGGCTTCTCCACTGAAGAGCTGTGCAATCTTGTGCCAGCTACTTAACCTCTCTGTGCCTATAAAATGGGGATACTCATAGTTCCTACTTCCTAGGGCTATAATGAGGACTGAGTTCTCACAGAACAGAGCATGATGACATTAAATTCTCAATATGTCACAGGAAGGGGGACCCCTTCCAGGGCCCGAAAGTAGGCTGTTGTCTAACACTCAGAAATGAACTGTCTGAGGAGACACACGTACTGACAGAGAAAAAGACCTTATTGGGAAGGGGTGCCTGGGCGGAGAGCAGCAGGGTGAGGGAGCCCAGGAGAACTGCTCTGCCATGTGGCTCCAAGTCTCAGGTTTTATGGTAATTGGGTTAGTTTCCAGGTTGTCTCTGGCCAAGCATCTTGCATGGCTCATATTTGATCTAGGTCCTTCCTGGTGACACATCTATCACTAAGCCAAGATGGATTCTAGCACAAACGATTCTGGGAGGTTGGTAGGACATATTATGGGCTGGTGCCTTCTTTTGCCCCCCCCCCCGCCCGAATTCTCCTGGTTAGTTTCAGCACAGCGTTCCTTATTGGGATCTCCTATTGTGAGACAACTCACGCAAGTGTTTATCATCAAGCCTGGCCAAGGCAGGTGGTTTGGGTCAGTGGTTCCCTAACAACTATCTTAGCTCTTGTTATTGTTCTGGCTGCATCTTCTATTTCTTGAGACTTTATTCACATTTTTTAATTGCATTGTAACTAAAAGAAAACCAAGAGCTATCGGCACATGTAATATCGTGAAGTCTGTTGTCCAGCGGAGAACTGTGGCTTTTATGACCCAATGGACACTTGATGGGATAGAACAGTGAAAACTGGTTATGGCAACGCAGCAAAGAGCAGAAGAGACCACCTCCTACCCTCTCACCTTGAGGTCAGAGAGTCGAGGTGCTGGGTCTCTGCACATCTGTAGGATAGGAACATGATAGTACCGACCTCATGGGTTTGAAGCAAAGATCAACTGAGTTAATATACGTAAAGTAGTTGTCATGGTGTCTAGTGCATAACAGGCACCTGGTGTAGATTGGTTGTTGTTCTCAGCATCTGTCCTGGAACTTGAGGTGACGGTCGTTGGGAGACGTGTGTCGGGTGTCCTGGAGAAGTTGTCCTCATACTTCCTTCAACTGTGGGGAACCCTGTGTAGCTCCACCAGGGGAAATTCAACAACGAACTGAGAACATAGGGCCCCTCTTTTTATTAGAAACACTGGTGAGGACAGCACCACCCCCTCTGAGAGCATCCACTGCAGGAAGGCCAATGTCAACTGCTGGAGAACCATCAGGTAGAGACGGATACAAGAGTGACCATTAGCAACACAAGTGGAGACAGATTAAGGCCATTAGGTCACAGGCTGGAAACAGGCAAGAAATCTTTATTAATCACCAAGGAGATGTGACCTCTCAGAGACTCTGCCAGGAGGAAGGAGATCAGAGCACCCATAGTTCATCTGGGTGGCAGCTCAAAGCCAGTGGATTGCCACCAGCACGGTTCTTGCCCCCTGAACCCCTTGTATGACTCAGACTATGGTGGTCTGTAGAACTAGGGGTTACACACAACACAGAATCACAATTCCAGGGAAAGAAAACTGTTTCCAGGTGCATCTGTACCTAACTCATACATCTGTCTTGTTCCAAGAATCCCCAAGGAAGGGAATTCCACCAAATTTTCTTGCCACTCTGTGCCAATAATTAGCAATTTTTCTTTATGTGTATTCTTATTAATGCCCCCTTTTTTTCTCCATCTCTGCTCATGGAAAGATAGATAGCTAAGGGGGTTTGCTGTCTCCTACAGCAAGCACGACTCAGAGAATCCAAATGGCACAGTTGCCGTCAGTTAATTTTCACTTAGATCTTAACCTCTCAGTTTATTTCACTTGGACTCTGGATATTAAAGTAGAAATAATGCTTTGTGACCTTTAAGCAAGGCACCGGCCGCTCCTCCACCCTTTCCCCTGTGGTTTTGTGAACCACACAGTCCATTTCTGTAATATCCTTATTTCTGGACTTCCAACCTCTTTCCTAGCAGGGAGGTGACTAATGCTAAAAGCCACATATTACACCATGGCTTACTAGGCACACCAAATGCTCCGGTTGAGACATCCTTTCAAATGGCAATATCTGTCCTTGGAATCAAGGTTAACTTGAGTTAAAGAAAGAAGCCCCAACTTTGCCCAGACCCCTCTTCAAGCCTGGTGCCTTTCCCTCCCTAACGATGTAATGAGAAAGATTTCAGAGGGGAGCACACTGGTGGGTCTCAGAAACACCCGGGGGAGTTCCCTCGAGTGCTGTGACTCTGTGATGCTCTGACCTTGGAGTGGGCTTACAGTAAACTCGTCCTTGGCAGGAGCTGTGCACATCATCATTTCTGCTCTGGTACAGTAGATTTCAAGGGCAGCGTAGGGAGGGGCTGCAGTGGGGGTGAGGAAGAAGTCAGGAAAACTTTTTTTTTTTTTGCGGTACGCGGGCCTCTCACTGCTGTGGCCTCTCCCGTTGCGGAGCACAGGCTCCGGACGCGCAGGCTCAGCGGCCACGGCTCACGGGCCCAGCCGCTCCGCGGCATGTGGGATCTTCCCAGACCGGGGCACGAACCCGTGTCCCCTGCATCGGCAGGCGGACTCTCAACCACTGCGCCACCAGGGAAGCCCAGGAAAACTTTCTTTAGTGTTCTGCAGATCTTTCAAACCAAGCTTTACTCTGTGTTGCCATTCCCCTCCCATCCCCCTACCTCTATCCCCCCCGCAGAGGTCTGGGTGGTAGCTCAGGCTCTGGAGTTGTCATGGCTTCCAGGTTGATGGCCTGGAGGAGGCCAAGGAATGAAGAGAGGTCAAGGCTGGGGCGATCGCTTGTGCGGGGACAGCGTTCAAGGACTCCACCCACTCATCCACCCAGCCCAGCCTGCGCTTCCCACGCCCACCTCCAAAGAGGAAGAAACCTGGCTGCATAAATACTCTGTCAAGCTACAGTAGTGAAGACCTGAGGGAGCCGGGTGTGGAGAGAGGGAGAGAAAAGCAGAGCCGGCTGTCTGGACAAGCGTGGGGTGAGAAACCGTGAGGTGGGCTGGAAATACCCAGGGGAGTATGCTGGGGACCGGCGCTGTGGGTCCCCTTTGGTTTTTAGGAAAGTGAGTCGAAGATTGGAGTTATTTTGAAATTCCATTTGTTTGTAGAACTCTGTTTGTTCCGCTGCCCCCTGAGGGTCCAGGCTGGGCAAAGACCACACGGGGAAGCAGGCAATGGGCCTGGGGAAGGGTTTCTACCCCTGGGCCCTGGGGTACCATAACCCTTGTGGAAAAGGAGTGAAAAAGGGAGACGCTGGGGTGTGGGGTGTATGGAACAGGCAACGGTGAGAAGCGGGAGTGGTGCTGTAAGTGAGGGTGGCCTTGGTTTATATGCAAACACCTTGACTCTTGAGTTTATATTCTGCCAGGAAGCTGGAATCCCGGAGTCCTGACTGGTGGGCTGTAGGTGGGGAACTTCCTTTCCTTGTGTCCACCGTGGTCTCTGTTGTTGGCAACTGGGAGTAGGAGGGGACCATGAAGAGAATACTAAAGTTTAATGTCCTTTTTATGACCAGCTTTTGTTGCTGGCACCTTCCTCTTGGAACAAGACACTGATTCATGACTGCACAACCGCTACACCCAGAGAAAAAAACCTCCTTGGAGTCTCTCGGTTGGTTTCTGTTTACAAGAACGGATGGTTTCCAAAGACTCTTCAGAAAATGGCTGAGAGAAGTCAGAGCAAAAAAGTTAATGTTTTTATTTCTGTCTCTTTCTTTCCACGGAGGAGTCTGAAATTCTTGCTTTGGGCCATATGGAGTGGATATTCCAGAAGGAAATTATATACGGCTCTGTTTCTGCTCAAATGCTTTTCACTTTGTCAAGCGGACCCTTTGAAGCAGCCTTCTCCTTACCTCAGATTCTGACATGAATAATTGTTTAATTGCCTTTCCGTCTACACAAGATAAGGACGCACGTCTCAAAATTGTGTAATTCTCTTAACCAAACAATAGCTGAACCACCCAGAGCAGTTTTCAAAGAAAGAAAAGAATTCCTTACATATGTTAAGCATTTTATTCTTTGCAAAGTGCTTTGCTCTGGAGTGTTTTGTTAAATTGGATAATGCATATGAAGCCTGTGTAAATTGTATCATATAACAGAAAAGTAAGATTTTATAACAATTATTGATTTGATTTTCCATATAAGAAACTGAAGCCCAGGGAAGGGAAGTTACAGCCCAGATCACAGCCGTCAAGCTCAGCTCAGACAGAGGTTTGTCTCCTTCCTCTGTCCCAGCGGAGGCCAAGATCACCCTGGACCCACCAGAGACTTCCTGGGAGGGCAGGGGCGGGAAGCGGATCCACACAGGCACGTTTCCTGATCTGGGTTACCTCCCCCTGAGCTGTCTCCCCTCACAGCCTTCAGGCAAAGACTTGCCTTTTTATCTTGCTCCTTTTCTGCCAGCCATTCTGGGCAGAGCCCTCTCCCTCAGGCTGGGACAGAGAAGTTGTTACAATCCCTACGTTAAAAAAAATATAGGTTGCTTTCTCTTTAAAAAAAAAAAAAAATGTTGTCCCTGAAGTAAGTACACAACCCATTTTCTGTATTTTTTAAAAGCTGTCAGTAAATTCTCCTGGTAGGATGTCATCGTCTTTAGCGTCCAGTGTGTTAGGACAAGGCCTGGGGCAGCCCTGCTGGGGGCTGGAGTCACAGGGAATTGGAGCACCCACCATCCCATCCTCCACCTGCCGCCAGGACAGAGCCCACCTTGCGAGGGAGCAGTATGCAAGGCCGAGGAAGGTCCCAATGTCCGCTAACATCCCTGTGGGGATGTGCAGGGGAACCCGAGAGAAGGGGCTGGATGCAGGTGGGGACGGTGTTGCATGTGCCACAGGAGACGGTCCCTGTGCAGCAAAGGACACACTCAGAGTGAAAAGGCAACCAAGGAGTGAGAGGAAATATTTGCAAATTACATGTCTGATAAGGGATCAATATCCAGCATATATAAAGAACTCACAAGTCAACAGGAACAAGAAAACAACCCAAATACAAAGTGGGCAAAGGACTTGAGTAGACATTTCTCCAAAGAAGATATACAAATGGTCAATAAGCATGTGATAAGATGCTCAACTAATCATCAGGGAAATGCAAATCAAAAGCACAATGAGATTCCACTTCACACCCATTAGGGCCACTATTGTAAAAAACAAAACCTAAAAAGACCCTCAACAAACCAGAAGATAACAAGTGTAGGTGAGGACATAGAGAAACGCCCTCTGTGCGCTGCTGGTGGGAAAGTAAAATGGTGCAGCCACTGTAGAAAACAGTAGGGCAGTTTCTCAAAAAATTAAACTTAGAATTAACACATGATCCAGCCTTTTCACTTCTGGATACATATCGGAAATAATTGAAAGCAGGAACTCTAACAAATATTTGTATACCAATGTTCATAGCAGCATTATTCACAATAGCCAGAAGGTGGAAACAACCCAAATGCCCACTGATGATGAGTGGATAAAGAGTGTGGTACATACATACAATGGAATACTATCCAGCCTTTAAAGGGAAAGAACTTCTGACACAGGCTATAACATAGATCAACCTTGAAAACATAGGCTGTAGTGAATATAATGGCTATAAGTTCCACCCGTGGAAGAGGTCCTTTATAATTGTTTTATGTGGAATTCTGAGTGTCTAACTCTGGCCTAAGGGTGGCCCAGCCTTATCCAGATAAATTATTCAGAGGTTTTATTTTTTTAAAGAAATGAGAAATCATCATACTTGACTAACTAGTGATTTGAATAACATATTTAAACAGGAAAAAACTTTTTAAAAATCCTTGAAAGTATCTATCATCAGACAGGCATACCCTTATTATTTTTTTAATAGTTGTATAAATGTCAAAAATTCACCTAAACTATATAGCTATTATTTGGAGTAGAATGGCGAATTATGTCAATGAATCTGTTAATTATCTTACTTATCAGAGCCCTAATTATGTTTCTATAACCTTTATATACATCATAGAATGTCTATTCGTGCCTCTAGTTTTTCCAAATATTGAGATTTTTTTTAAGTTCATCTGGCACTATAAAATGGATTTCAGGCAGCATTGTTGGTTGACTTTTGCTTCAAATTCAGCTAATGGTTGCACATTCTTCATCCATTTCCCTCCATCCCCATTCTCTACCCAGGAGCCAACCACTTTCTACTGGGGATCCATGAGGTTCCAGGGAAGCTGATTTCATGTCCGTCTTCTGGGTTGGGGTGTATAGTCTATGCTAAGCCAATCAGTGCCTTCCATCCCTCTGGACACAGACATTGGTTACAGAGCGGGCACGTGACCGAAGGAGGACCAGTTGGAAAGGATCTTAAGAATTTTTTTTTTTGGAAAGGCTGGGCAGGGATGCTCTGTCTTCTCTTCTGGACTAAAAGGAGGAAGTACCATCCCTGAGAGCTGCTGGAAGCTATGGGGGACCTTAATGGGAATTAAGAATTTAGAATTTGACATCAAAAAGGGCAAAGTGAAGAACCTTGATGGTTTAAGCCATTTTAAGAGAAGCTTTCTGTTACTTGCATTCTAACTAATAGAGCCTATCAATGATATATTAGTATACAACTAAGCAGTTTACAAATCATCTGATCCTACTTCATTTTCACAACATCTCCACGGGGATATTCAGAACGGCTGTAATTCCTCTCATATTATATGAAGAAAAGAACCACGAAGGCATTGCCCCAGGTGAAACAGATGGTTAAGTTAAAAAGTTATGTGAGGGGCTTCCCTGGTGGCGCAGTGGTTGAGAGTCTGCCTGCTGATGCAGGGGACACGGGTTCGTTCCCGGTCTGGAAGGATCCCACATGCCGCGGAGTGGCTGGGCCCGTGAGCCATGGCCGCTGAGCCTGCGCGTCCGGAGCCTGTGCTCCGCAACGGGAGAGGCCACAACAGGGAGAGGCCCGCGTACAGCAAAAAAAAAAAAAACAAACAAAGTTATGTGAGGATAGGCAGTATACTGTATTCTCAGCATCTTTTACAGTACTTGTCAACTGGATAGAATAAATGTTGAAAAAATAAATAAATTGAAGAACAGAACCAACAAAGAAAAAAGAGCAACAGGCTTCGTTTTAATTATTCATTCCTCTTTTCAACAAATATTTACCGAATGCCTACTATGTACCAGGCATGAGACTAAGTGTTCAAATTCAATACTTTCTGTGTCAGCACCTCCCATACAAAAAAGAGAGAGAGAGAAAAATGTTGAGGTCTTTAATATTCTTATGCTCTTTTAAAAGTTTCAAACAGTTAAGAGATTATTTAAAGGTCTGCAATGATTTGCTAGAGAGGATCCTTGTGTTTCAAAATCTCTTCTCTTTTCTTTTGCTTGTATCCACGTTTTCTGCCTCATTGAACTCAGGTAGAAAGACGCATTGGTGGTTGTACATTGTAAGTGCTCCATGCAGCCCAATACCTTGTAAATACTGAATTACAGTCTCTTCAGTGTCTAAGTCTTTCTCTGACAGTATGTTGGGATGTCTGCTCATTCAAATCTCTGGGGGACCATTAAGATGGACTTTTACTATTTTAGTATGTATCACAGTAGATCAAAAATCCATACTTGGGGCTTCCCTGGTGGTGCAGTGGTTGAGAGTCCGCCTGCCGATGCAGGGGACACGGGTTCGTGCCCCGGTCCGGGAAGATCCCACATGCCGCGGAGCAGCTGCGCCCGTGAACCATGGCCGCTGAGCCTGCGCGTCCGGAGCCTGTGCTCCGCAACGGGAGAGGCCACAACAGTGAGAGGCCCGCGTACAACAAAATAAAAAACAAAACAACAACCACAACAACAGAAATCCATACTTAACCAGAAAAGGCAATATATAGAATTGAAACTCTGTCAGTTTTTAGAGTAACAAGAAAGTACAAGGAAGATTACCCTGAGGGAATGAGGCACTAACCAACTAGTCAGGAAAATAGCCTGAACTGTAATTTCCCAGGGATGGAATGTGGAACCGAAGAAAGACACAACCAAGAAAGGTAAGTCCTTATATCAAATAGAAACCTCAGAGAATTAAATCCACAGAATCAACGGATGAAAATTGTTTCATGATTTAAAAACTCAGCAAGGTTTTTTTCCCCTTCTCTTGTCCTGCGTGAAAACAGAGAAAAGAGCTGCCCGTTAGATGCCCTTTGGAGGTCAAATTTAGGAACGTCAGCCCTGAGCAGTGAGCGGGAAGAGCAAACTCTTTAGAGGAAGACCGAGCTGGGTTCAAATCCTACCTCTGATAATTCAGGCCGGTTACTTAATCTCCTTCCGAGATTCCTTTCCTCACCTGGAAAACAGTGATAATAGTTACTTAACAGGGTGCTGTGGCAGTCAGATATGTGCATATCAAGTGCCTGGCGTATACCAGGCATGTAGGAAAGGGCAGCTATTATTTTGTACTTTTTATATAAGTAGGACAAACTTGGACTTATTAAAAAAGGGTTGTCACACTTACTTCTGCTTTTCTGAGCAGTAAAAAAGATTTCTCTTCACATAGTGTCCGATGGCACAGAAAGGAAAAAGCAAATGAAGAACACATGGTACTTTGCAGAGCATTGAAATTTCTTACTCAAAATTCAGTCATGGCTGCATAATGAGGGTGGAACACGGCCCTTGTGTACCTCTTACTGCTAAATTTACTACATTCAGCTGAGAAAACGAGGGAGGCTTTGTTCACATCCTTGAAAACCACTCGAAGTGCCTCATGTTTCTGATATTGTCCTTCAGGACCTTGAGCAAACTAACAATAAAAGAGATGGATGACTGAGGATTATTCAGTGGGTTATTGGCAGCCTTTCAGAAATGTTAAAAACAGTTTTGTAACTGTTTACTCATAAACTTGTGCTGTTTCCCCTTAGGTAATGTCTCTCATCTTTGAAGCTGAGTCCATGTCAGCTGTCAATGGCGCGGTCTGTTTCTGTTAAGGACCAAGGAGGAAGCAGAAGGGTGAGTGGCTGTGGGCCCCCCCTCATCCCCTCTGGTGATGGATCCGGAGCACACTGGGTCCTGGTGCAAGGCTACATGTGGGTGGAGGCAGCTCTGAGCCGAGCCCTCCGACCTACTCTTTATCTACACTATTCTGATTAGAGACAATAACAAGGCAAAAGTTTGCAAATATTGTGCAATAGAAGTGGCAGTCTTGCATAATACTAATAAATTTGCCCTGAGGTTTACGGAGAATCAAAGCAATTTAGGAAATGGAAGTTTTTTTGGGTTTTTTTTTCCAGCTGAAATACATAATAAGAACCACTTCTAACTTTTTAAGTTATAAAACTTGAATTTTACTTTTTTTTTTGGACAGGATATAAAGTCAACTCTGTGATATTCTAAAGGTATAAAGTGTTGACACGTTGACACCATACCTTTATGCTATAAAATCCCAAATGCCTCCCCACTCCTGGCTTTAGTAAGCTTACTGGTCTTTCAGAATCAGGGAAACTTAGAGCTGAAAACTCTCGCTTCTCCTCAAAGTCTTGGAAGAAATTCTCAAACCTTTCAATTCTGTGTCTCACGCCTGTCACATCCTAAAGTTGAATTTGGTGGTAATTGTGTACACTGCTATGTCACTTAATACTTTTCAAAATGTGTATATTCACAATATAACAAGCAGGGGAGATTTCATTATTTTCACTTTTTGGAGGAGAACAATGATGTTCAAAAAAATTGACTGAGTTGGATAATGATCAGTTTATAGAATCACTGAGTCTACGGGAGAAACCGTACATATTGATACAAGTTGCCAAATAAGCTTGATATAAACTCAATTTTTAAATGTAAAAATGAAATTATAAGTATTTTGGAAGAAAATAGAATAATTGTTATAATCTGAAGGGTGATTGTAGAGAAGGATTTTATAACCATGACTTCTAGGACAAAAGTCATAGTGGAAAATATTGCTGGATTTGTGTACTTAAAACTTACACATGCACACAAAAAAACTTCTGAATGGTGAAAAATATACTCTGATATACTTTGGCATTTAACAAAATTTAAAGGCAGACGATAAACTTAAAAATATAAGGAACACGTATAATATATAAAGGGCTCTTACAAACCAATAAGGAAATGATGAATCCATATGTTAACAATGGACATAAATAGCAAATTCCCAGTGGAAAAATTAAAGTAACCAATAAACATAAACAAAAATATTTAACCTTGCTGGTATCAAAATAAATAAAAATTAAAACAAAATCCCCAACCTGATGAAAAAAATAGAATAGGATGAAAATATCCAGTATTATCAAGAATTTAGGATAAGAGGCACCTTCATGCTATGCTGCTGGGACGTTAAAGAGGTAAAACCTTTTGGAGAGCAATTCAGCATTATGTATCAGAATCCTTAAAAAAGAGCACAGCATCTGACCCAGCTTCTAGCCATAAATTCTCGGCGAGTAATTGGAAAAGTTGCCAAAGATCCAAGTGCAGAAATGTAATTGGCAGTTTTTTTTTTAATAATAGTGAAGAATGAGAAACCACCTAAAATACTGACAATATGAGGTCATATATATCATAATTAACCCACAAAAAAGAAGAGCTACCAAATACCATGAATAGTTTGATGTATTTGTTTAAGAAAAATGCATGTATATATTAATGAATACACACACACACAACACACACATGGAGAACAGTGCTAGTTGCTGTCTCAGTGCTTTACATATGATACTCCATTTAATCCTCACTACGACCCCGTGATGTCGGTGCTATAAAGAACTCTACAGCTCAGTTGAGGAAAATGAGGCAGAAAGAAGGCAGCTTTTGCCTGAAGTCACACAGCTGGAAAGGGCAGAGCCTGGATTCCAGTCCAGGTCCTGTGGCTCCAAGGCGCCTGGTCTTAACTACCAGCCCGGCTACACTGGGTGAAAAAATGTGCTTTGCGCACTCACTTTACACAGAGAAAGAAAGGAATGGGGGTCACACACTGCCCAGCCTTCAGTGCTGCCTCTGATGGGGGAAGTTACAGAGGGAAGACTTCTGTTTATTTATTTATTTTTCTTTCTTTCTTTCTTTAAGACTTCTGTTTATTAATTTAAAATTAGAGCAATGTCTTCTGATTTTTCCACACTTGACACAGATCCCTTACTGGTAACAAATGACAAGCTTTTCAAAGCTGCAAGGTTGTCGAAAATGGTGAGGAAATATTCATTCTCCCCCTCATTCGGCTGTTTTGGTAATTTACAGACCAAAATAGGATTACGGAAGGGCCGACTCAGCTTTCCCAACCCCTGTCTCTGCTAAGCCCTTGATTGTAAAGCCTCACAAGACACAAAACGTGTTGTTTTTTGTTTGTTAACTTTCACTCCTTCCTGAACATTCTGTGCCTGTCCTTTTTTTCTTCTAAAAGGATTACTGCACTAGGGCCCAGCATTCCAAAGGCCTGACGTTGGGACCGGGAATTCGGGCCCCTCTTCCCACTGCTGTCGGCCCGATATTGCCAAGATCCTTATTATTTCTGTTCTGTGTTTTCTCAAAAATCCCAGAGGATCTTGGTGAGAGGAAAATTCTTATTTTTTTTCCTGACTCAAATCATTTTGGCTCTTGAGATTGTAACAAATACCAAGGGGACTAGAAATAGTACAGTGTTTCCTGGTATAAAAAGAGAGAACACACTCAGGGTTGTTTTCTCTAAATCTGTGTCAACTTTATCTGCTCCGAGATGGGCCTGATTGGATTCTCCAGCAACTAGAGAGATGTCCGTGGTGATGCTGATATAATTCTCTGGAACCGGTCCGGTGCACCCTTCCCCCGTACAAAGGACTTTGCACACACTGCTTTCCTTAGCGCTCCACACGGAAGTGAGAGGGGGGTAAAAGCATCCCCACTTCTTCAGTTCTTCAGGGCTCGTTAGTGTAGACGCTTCTGTGCAGGCAGAGGTTGCAAGTGGCAGAACCAGGATCTCAACCCAGTAGTTCTTGTCCAAGTGCCAAGTCTGTGCCTTGACCATTGAGGTCAGGGTCCAAGACTGGACGTAACTACTGACTCTGTGGAGGCTGAAGGTCCACTCCCCAGTCCCTCACCCACCCTAGAGAGCACCAAGGCCAAGGGACTCGCCCAGTGTTTGTGGAATGAATGAATGGGTGAATGAATGCGTGGACAGGGCTACCGCCAACCTGCCAGAGTGTGAAAGTGGCCATGGAGTCAGGTTACCTTTTTTTTTTTCTTTGAGAGAGGGGTTTGGGGGATTGAGGGTCTGGGTTTTGGGGGTAGCTTCTGCTCTCCTGTGGTCTGGAGTCTCTTGCATGGTGGGTGTGGTGGGGTACGTTATGCTATGGAGAGATTGCGGGGGCAGAGTCCTGCCTCCAGGACAGGGAGGTGTCCTGGCTAGGGGAACTCACTCCAGACTCCAGTCTGGACCCAGAGCAGGGACTGGCACGCGTTCTCTGTAAAGGGCCAGGTAGTAAATACTTTATTATTTTTTAAAACGCATTCATCTTTATTTTTAATTGAGGTAATGCTGGTTTATAACATTACATAAGGTGCATGTGTACAGCATTATATTTCTACTTTAGACATAAATATTTTAGGCTTTGAGAGCCAGGCATGCCCAACCCTGCTGTTATAGCGACAGCAGCCAGATGTCAACAAGAGTGTGGCTGTGTGTCAATAAAACTTTATTTATGGGCACTGAGCTTTGCACTCCTTAGAAGTTTTAGGCATCATGGAATATGACTCTCCTTTTGATTTTTTCTGACTATTTAAAACACATCCTTAATCACAGGTGTACAGAAACAGGTGACAGGCTGCACTTGGCCTGGGGACCATGTTTTGCCCACCTGTTCTGGAGTCAAGGCCAATGAAAGGAGTGAACCTTTCCATCTAGGGTGTCAGTTCAGCCACCTGGGGTAGGAAGGGGTTTAGGAAAAGTGCTTCTCCATTGTACCACCTTTGCAGCTTCAGGCAAGTTACAGGAGTTCAATGTGCATCTCTTTCTCCATCCATACAATGGGACTATGAATAATCCCTAGCGTGGAGGATGCAAAGGGATAATCTATTGAAGCCACTTAGGACAGGGAAGTCTTCACTAAATATTAGCCATCATCGCTATGGTTACTATCAATGGCTAATGATGTAACTGGGATGCAGAAAGACGCAAAATCCCAGCAACAGTTTGTCATGCTTATTTCTTCCAGGGACAGCAGTGGTTTTGAGGGTACTGAGGGGGTCCCTGTGTCCATCTCTCTGCCCTCCCAATCTGCTCATTTTAGAGTCTTAAGTGTTCAGAGTTGGAACCTCTTATTCCAACAAGATAAGTTGCAGTTGGAATCTTATCTGCAGCCACTAACCAGTGAGATTTCAACTGCATCCAAAGGTATTAAAAGTTCTGGAGAGGGCTTCCCTGGTGGCGCAGTGGTTGAGAGTCTGCCTGCCGATGTGAGGGTTGCGGGTTCGTGCCCCGGTCCGGGAAGATCCCACATGCCGTGGAGCGGCTGGGCCCGAGAGCCATGGCCGCTGGGCCTGCGCGTCCGGAGCCTGTGCTCCGCAATGGGAGAGGCCACAACAGTGAGAGGCCCACGTACTGCAAAAAAAAAAAAAAAAAAAAAAAAAAAAAAAAAAAAAAAGTTCTGGAGAAGTCCTTGGTTCCCTCCTATATCTAATTAGGACTTTGGATCCTGACACTCTCCACCATGTATCTGGATGCCTTCATGTCCTCCTCCTTTCTTCTCTTTGTCCTCCTCCATCTCCTCTTCCAACAGTTATTGAATACTTGTACCTGGCTTGGCTTGAGGTCCCTAGAGGCAGGCAACAGATCTTAGGCATCTTTGCATCCCAAGCATCCCAAGCCACACGAGCATCCAATCAGCATTTGTAAAATTGAATTGGCCGTTTGTTCCCACACTTGGTTCTCGTCACTCTTCTCCAGTCATCTGTGCTTCCTCCAGATGCTCTCCTTGTGCCAGGTGCTTCCAGCTGCTACAACATCCTAACCCACATTCGCCTCCGTGCCCACATCACTCGGTGCCCCACCAGCATTTAAAGAGGTTTAACCAAGGGGGATTCCCTGGTGGCGCGGTGGTTAAGAATCCGCCTACCAATGCAGGAGACATGGGTTCAATCCCTGGTCCGGGAAGATCCCACATGCCGCAGAGCAACTAAGCCTGTGAGCCACAACGACGGAGCCCGGTGCCACAACAAATGAAGCCCACGCACCTAGAACCCGTGCTCCACAACAAGAGAAGCCACCACGATGAGAAGCCCATGCACTGCCCCTTTTGCCGCAACTAGAGAAAGCCCATGTGCAGCAACGAAGACCCAATGCAGCCAAAGATAATAAATAAATAAATAAATAAATTTTAAAAAATAAAATAAAGAGGTTTAACCAAATCTCCAAAGAACGTAACAGGATGAACCAGCTGGCCTGGGTAGGCTTGCATGTGAACTCTGCCATGGAGAAGGAGTGTTTATTTGGGCAGACAGTGAACTCAGAGATGAACACAGCCAGAGCCCGATGAGGTCAACATACAGGGAAGGAAGTAAAATTTTCCATTCCAGTTCAGCCATGACTAAAGTTATCAGAAACCAGTGCAATAACTATGAGTTTGAAGTGCTTTGCATGGGTAAATCTCTTTGCAAATCTGGGCTTTTATTTTCCCATATGTTCTTACTTTAGCTTTCATAAGACTTCAACAGCTACAATTGCAGAAAAAGTGATTCAAAGCATGTTCAGTATAATTTCGTCCATTTGATGAGCAAACACTCAATAGTACATATTAGGTGTCAGGTACCATTCTAAGAACTTTATGTATAATGACACAATGCTGCCTTTCATTCATTCATTCAATAAAAGTAAATGGGATGTATTCTGTGAAACCACACTGTGCTAGGAATGAAAAAGGCATCGGATACAGATTTTTTTCTCTCTCTCAAGGGCTTAGTGGGAGAGACAGACAAAGAAATCAACAGCACAACATCTGGAATAGGGGCACGCACAGCAGGTATCATGTGTCCCGAGGCTGAGGAGGAAGAGCATGTAACCTGCCCTGAGTAGGTGATGTTTAAACCGAGTCTTGAAGGGTGAGCGCGGGGCTGCAACAGGAGGAGGGGCAGGGTCCCAGGAGGAGCCTGTGCACAGGATTGAAGGAAAGCCAGCCTGTGCTTGAGGGAGTGCAAGTGCTACCCCACAAGCCTAGAGCAGAGGGTGTGGATCTGAGCCTGAGGAGGGGTCTCAGTCTGCTCAGGCTGCCATACAAAAAACCACGGACTGGGGCGGGGCTGAAACAACAGACATTTATTTTCTCACAGCTCTGAGCCTGAAGTCCAAGATCAAGGTGTCAGCAGTTGAGGTACCTCCTGAGGCCTCTCTTTGGCTTATAGATGCGGCTCTCTTGCTTTGTCCTCACATGGCCATCCTTCTGGGCAAGGCTGTCTGGTGTCTCTTCCTCTACTTATAGGGACACCCATCCTATTGGATGAGGGCCCCTCCCTAGTGGGACACCATTCATCTGAATGCCACGAGGAGGAACAGGGATGGAGGGGGTGAGGCCAGTATGGCAGCTACTGAAATAGTCCAGGGGGAGAGAGATGGGAAGAAAGCTAAGTGAACAACAGCACTGGGCGTGGAAAGAAAGCAGGAGATTCTTGAGATTTCTATCAGTAGAAGAGTCTGCAGATGGAGGCAGCCAGTCGGCTGGGAGGACATGGATGGAGGGAGGAAGTCAGAGGGTGGGGTGACTCGAAAGTTCTGAACCGAAGGATGGCGATGCTTCCTGGCATGAGGAACAGGGCAGGAGGAGAACATCTGGAGGTGGAAGGAAGATGGTGAGTGAAAAGTGCCAGTGGAAAACCACGGGGAGAGTTTAGCAGGGAGATGGGATGTTGGTCTAAGAATCTGAAAACAGGTCTGGCCTGGAGCTAGAGATTTGGGAAACATCAGCTAGCTTGGGGCCAAAGATTTGCAGCCAAGGATTTGAACAAGGTCACCCAGAGAAAGAGAAGGTGGCCAAGGACAGACCCCTGGGACTCAGGAAAAGGAGTGGCCTGAGAAGTGGGAGGAAGACCAGGAGGTGAGAGGGAGCTGGCGCTGACTAAATGTGGGCCTGCACTGTGCCAGGCACCGTGCTAGGTGCGGCGACAGCACCTCACGTGACTCTTACAGAAGTCCCCTCTTGTAGGCATAAAGCAAACACTTAAAGAGCACTTCCGGCATGCCAGGCACTGTTCAGAAGAATTTGTGGTAGATCATCGAGTTCTCACCAAGCCTCACCATTTACACACGAGGAAACTGCAGCACACGGGGGTGATTGCGCACGATTGCAGAGCTAGACACGGACCTGGATTCCAGGGGATAAGGCACCAAGGGCTGAGCTCAGAGCCACATCGCTATTCTGCCTCCACCTGCCTCGCACTGATTTTAGGGATGAGAAAGTCAAGGACCAGAGAGGTGAAGGCAACATGGCTAGTAAGTGTCAGAGTCAGGTGTTCAACTGAAATCTTTGCACTTTCTACTGTCTGTGCGACTTCTTCACAAGCTAAGGGAGGAAAGAATTGTAGGGACACGTGTCATCTAGTGAGATTAGGACAGAAAGCATCTGTTAGATTTGGCCACACAGAGGCCACTGGGGACTCAGGAAGGTCAGTTTCAGTCATGGGATGGGGGCGGGAGTCAGGTGGTAAAGCCTTGAAGAGTGAATGGCAGGCTGGAATTTAGAGGATCCTTTCAGGGAGTTCGGTATAGAGAGATGGCGAGAGACGGGAGAGCAGCTAAAGAGAGAGGTGGGATATAAAAACGTTCAAAAAATTATTGTTTTGTTTAAGAAGGAGAAACTTGCAGGTATTTGTATGCTGACAGGAAATCCAAAGATGAGGGTTGTGGTGGTGGAGAACTGGCTTTCAGTCTGCTGTGAGTTTGGTTAATTGGAATCAGGGTCTCTGGGTCTGGCTGACTTGAACCTCCAAACCTGAGTAACCGAGCCTGTAGCCAGTGATGTCACCAAAGCACAGTCACCCCAAATGGAGCATATGGGGACGGCAAGATCTTCATTGTCTTGCTTTAACTGCAAACACAGCCACAGACTCACCCATGGGTGATTGTTCTGCTATGAACAGTCTCCAAATTTGAATGGTAACATCATAGCCAAGCTGTTTTCTTCACTTGTAATCTAAGAACTGCAAATGTAAATAGCTATGAGGTACCAAAGATTTGAAACCATGAGAATTCACTGCTGGTGAGAAGACAATCTGATACAATTCTTTTGGAAAACAATGGTACATGTTTCAACAGCCTCACATATTGTCGTATCACTTATCTCAGTAATTCCATTTCTGAGAGTTTGGATAAGAAAACTTAAAGTGCAAAGATGTTCATCGCAGCATTGTTTATAATAAGAAAAAACTGGAAACAATATAAGAGATCAAGAGCAAAGAAATGTCTAGACAAACAATAGTACATCCACTTGATGGAAAATAACATAGTGGCTTAAAATAATACAGGGCTTCCCTGGTGGCGTGGTGGTTTAGAATCTGCCTGCCAATGCAGGGGACTTGGGTTCAAGCCCTGGTCCGGGAAGATCCCACATACCGCGGAGCAACTAGGCCTGTATGCCACAACTACTGAGCCCACATGCCGCAACTACTGAAGGCCGTGCGCCTAGAGCCCATGCTCCACAACAAGAGAAGCCACTGCAACGAGAAGCCCACATGCCACAACAAAGACCCAACACAGCCAAAAATAAATAAATAAAATTTAAAAATAATAATACTTACAAAGACAATTTTTGAATTGTCTATATATATATAAAGAAAAAGAAGCTACAAATGAAAAGATCTCTATAGCTCTTCACTGATTAGCATTAGCTGGCATTACAATGAACATTATTCTTTCCTGTTCACTTTTTCATATCTTTCTCTGACATTTTGGTAGTGCATAAATTGTCCATAAAGAAATGCAGGTGTTTTACTGAACATGCATAAAATGAAACCTCTAGATAACACATCAGGAAAGCATCTTTAAAATGTTTTTATTACGTTCCACATCATTTTTCTGTTCAAAACAATACACATTCATTTGGAAAATGCAGAAAAATTGGAAAATCAGAGAACTATGGAAAAGCAAAGAAAAATCTCATTGAATTCTTCTATTCAGGTAATAAATGTTGATATTTTACTGCAATGGAAACAGATTTTGATGGGAGGGACCACTGTGCTCATCTTAACCAACTGCATATAACTCTGACGTTACACTTCACCCCCCAACAAAGTCAAATCATCCATAGACAGTGCAGGTTTCAGGGTGATCAGTAGTATTGAGCTTGGTCCATGTGGAGTTGGGTGGGGCAGCCCAGTGGACCTGCCCTCATTGACCTTACAATTGAGAAAGCAACTTTTGGAGCCGTTGTTCTTGGGGGTTTAGTCCACCAGTACATCAGAGAGATGCTATAAGCAAAATATAACTAGGCTACAGCAACAAGTCTGGACCTGGTACCAGAAGACTAACTGCGCTGATCCCTGCATTTTTCTGTTACTTGAGGAAAGGGCCGTCCTCTATTCATTCACCTTGGGATCTCCAGCAACCACTGGCCCTGGAACATAGCAGGCGCTCAACAAACATTTGTGAAAGTAAACTAAAGGCTTGGGTTCAAATTCCTATCCCCTCACCTATTAGCTAGGTGTTTCCATCCACTTCTTTGGCTTTGATCTCTGTCTTTGAGCTAATGGCTTTCAAATTTCAATCTTTAATCTTATCTTCTCTCCAAAACTCCAGACCCAGCTCACTAGCTGCCTCCCGGGCTTGTCCAGCTGTGTGGTCCATAAGTAGCTCAAAATCAGTATGTCTCCACCTGTACTCATCAGATTCCCACCCAAATCGGCTCCTTCGGCTACGACCCCTGACTTCATTAATGGCATCACCCTGGAGGTACCCAAGCGAGAGACTAAATGTCTCTCTACTCCTTTGCCTCGCTCTTTCCTCTTCCAGTGATTAGCTCATGAAATCCTGCTGACTCTAGTTCAAAACTGTCCCCAATTCATCCTGTCATCTCCATCCCCACAGCTGCCATGTCAGACCTTCATTAAATCTTACCTGGACCATTGCATCAATCTCCTCCCTGGTCTCTGTCTCCAGTCTTCCTGTTTCAAAACCTCTTCTACGTGGCCATAACCGAAGGTATCTATCTAAATTCAGGCATAATTATACCACTTCCTTCCTTCAAAGCACTCAAAGGCTCCCCAGGGCCCTAAGAATCCGAATTCTTAGACAACTCAAAGGGCCTGTCACAATCTGGCTCCAGCTTCCCTTTCTGGTCTCATCTCTTACAAAACTCACCCTCTCACCCTAAATAGGCATTGCCTGCTTTGGCCACACAATTTTCCACTCTTCCCCAAATAGACCATAATTGCTCTCTTTGCATAGGCTGGTCCAGGATCTTCTCTCCTAACTTCTTATTGATGGTGCTCCTGGCCTGTATTCAGAGTCCAGCCCATTTGTTACCTCCTCTGAGAACCCTTCCTGGGACCTGCCCGGTAGAACCAACCACTCCCTTGACCTTAGTACTCAGTTAGTACTTAGTACTCAGAACTTAGTACTAAGTTCTCATAGTACTTAGTCCATACATCTAGTATAGCTCTCATCTTGAACGAGTCCTTTGGTTTTTGTTGTGTTGGGTTTTTTGGTACGTCAGTGTTTGGGATGAGAATGAACACCTGAGTAGGGTGTGACAGGACTACTCCTGGTGCCACCTCCCTCCCTGTGAACAGCCTCAGCCCCCTCTACATAAACCCTCAGTGCAGTGATCCCCAGACTTCATTCTGTGAAAGAATTCCCGTGAGTGCTTGTTTCACAGGCAGACTCCTCCTTCCTCCCGCAAAAGACTGATTGAGTATCAGTGCATGCTGGGCAAATTAGATTTGCTCAGAGAGACTCAGTCATGGGGACGGATCCTGGGGCAAAGGGACCCATGTCTGGAGAAAGGAGTGAATGGAGCTCATTTATAGTCTAAGATTTAATGAGAGGTGACAGAAAGACTCTTCATTCCACACGATTCAACCTCTGCAGGGTCCTGGTGGGGATACACAAAGACAAGTTAAAGATATTCTTTAAGTTCTACTCCAGCTTTCGGATCCGGCTTCAAGTCAGTGCTAAACTACAGTACTTGAAGAAGCATCCCCAGCTCCAGCACTGGGCTGGATTCTGCTCCCATAAATCCAGGTTTATCCTCAGCAGAGATCTTCATTCAGTGCATCAGAATCGCTGGAAGGCTTATCCACCCCTCTATTGGATGGTAAGTTAAGCAAAGGGCAGGGCTTGTGTTTATTCGTGCTACTCTTCTCAGAATTTAGCTCACTGTCTGTCTCCTGGTAGAAGTCTTGTAAATAGTTGTTCAATGAAATTGAGTGGGAAAAGTCCTCCATTCACATCTCAGGAGACCGGGTGCGGTCAGTCTGTGCCCAGAATGAGCCACAGCTGGCTCTCAAATATCTACCCACTGAACACCTGAACACGTTCCAGGACTCGAGGGGCTCAGCCTCTGCGGAGGCAGGGGATGGGGAGGACCGCTGGGTCCCTTCTGTCCCCACCACTGGGCACACTGCGCCTGTGGTCCACCACGCAGGAGAAGCAAGTAGAGGAAAGTGGTGAAATCCACGGGGGATTCACGAAGCCATTATGGAAAAGTGACTGAATGATCGGTGGGATTTCTACAAGGAAGGGAATCTGAAACCGAGAGGGGCCCTGGGGGCTCCCAGGCACGGAGACCTTTTCCCCCCCATTTCTTGTAGGCAAGACTCCAGCTTCCATGACCTTCCGGGATTTCCAAAGGGCAGATTGGAACAGTTGCTAATCCAGGGAGGAGCAGCCAAGAAGCCACCTGAGGCGAGATTAAAGGGACCAGAGAAGCTCATCAAGATTAGGAGGCCGGGCTTCCCTGGTGGCACAGTGGTTGAGAGTCCGTCTGCCGATGCAGGGGACACGGGTTCGTGCCCCGGTCCGGGAAGATCCCACATGCCGCGGAGCGGCTGGGCCCGTGAGCCATGGCCGCCGAGCCTGCGCGTCCGGAGCCTGTGCTCCGCAACGGGAGAGGCCACAGCAGTGAGAGGCCCACGTACCGCAAAAAAAAAAAAAAAAAAGATGAGGAGGCCAACCACCCGAGAGGAGCTTAAGGGAGCGCAGGCCCTGCTCACACCCTAATCCTCTCAGCAGCCCCACCCTTGAACCATTGTTATCAAACCCCTCATCAAATTGGGACACAGAGGGCAGGAGCCTGCTGTGTCCCCCTTTGCCTGGCAAAGTAATAAAGCTATTCTTTTCTACTTCACCCAAAACTCTATCTCCGAGATTCCACTGGGCACCGGTGTACAGAGGCTGAGATTTTGGCAGCAAATTCAGGGGAAGGAATGGTGCCGGGAAAGGCTGAGAGGTGGGGAAACGCAGGAAATGATCTGGAAGGGAAAAAGCCGAAACTGAGATTAGGAGACAGTGGCTGGCAACTGACTCCAACCTGGGGGCGGGGCGTGGGAGCCGGAGGTCCAGCACTGCCGGGCGAGCCGGGCCCAGGTGGGGAGCGGGGAGAGGGACGCGCGCCTCCCTCTGACCAGTGCGAGGAGGTGTGGTGCCTCGGGGGAGGGTGGGAGCTGCACGCCCTCCCTCCCACCGCGGGCCAGACCCGGCACCCGCGGTGGACTCTCCCCCACCCGCCCCAGCCTCTCCCCACTCTCTCTCCCGGCAGCGTCCCCCCACCTCCGGCAGTGTCCCCCCCTCAGTGTCCCACCACTCCGGCAGTGTTCCTCCCCCCGGCAGTGTCCCCCACCGGCAGCGTGTCCCCGTCCCCCCACCCAGGCAGTGTCCAGGCAGGGGCGGGCCCAGCCCCAGGCGTGGAGCAGCGCCCCCCAGGGGGATGAGTAACCCTTGGCTGCGAGCGGGCGCAGCCAGGCGGGAGCGTGCCAAGTCCTGAGATGCCGGAACGCGCCCGGAGCGTCTGGGGTCGTGCCCGAGGGCCGGGAGGGGCGCGGGGCGGATAAAAGGGCCCCGCGGCGCCGGGGCCGCTTTCTCCGCGCGGTGCCTGCAGAGCTTCGCTCCTCGCCGGGCCGGCGGGCAGGCGGCCGGGCAGCACCTGAGCAGCGACCCGGGCGCGGGGCCAACCGAGTCGGGGCGCCCGGCCCCTGTCGGGGTCTATCGACGGCAGGAGCGCGGGCCGGGCCATGGCGGGGCTGGAGAGCGCGCCGGCGGCCAGGCCGAGCCTGACCTCCATCTCGTCGGGGGAGCTGCGCAGCCTGTGGACGTGCGACTGCGAGCTGGCCCTGCTGCCCCTGGCCCAGCTGCTGCGCCTGCAGCCCGGCGCCTTCCAGCTGCGCGGCGACCAGCTGGTGGTCCCCGGCCCCGCGGAGCCCGCGGCCACGCGCGGGGGCTTCAACGTCTTCAGCGACGGCCTCGTGCGCCTCGATGGACAGCTCTACCGCCTCGGCAGCTACATCAGGAGGTGGGTGGGCCCGCCGCCTGGTCCCCGCCGAGGCCTTCACCCCGCTGCCCATCCCAGTCCTCTGGCCTCACTTCCTGAGATCCAGCCTGGATCGCCTCCTTCATCACACTTTCAGATTTTTCTCATTGCTAACATCGCTCGGAGGTGCAAAGCTCCCCTCACTCCCCCCCACCCCGCCCTGGCTTTCTCTACCCTTGGCACTGACATTCTGCAGCTGTCCAAGCTGCAGCTGTCCAAGCTGCCCTGGGAGGGCATTAGGGCAGGCGCCTGAGGGAGAGTAGGGTGGGGAGTGCGTGAACTGGCGGATGATTCTTCCTTCTGGCTCCTTAACTGGATCAAATGAGCTCAAATTGGGGGCACACCCTTTGGGGATGTTTGCTAAGCAGAGACTCACACCCTGGCTTTAGACTGGGGGGAAGGGAAGGGGAGAGGATGTTCTCTTCTGTGCCCTGGGAGCTTTATCCAGTGAGGAGACCCGGGGAGAAGCGTGCAGAAATTTAACGTTTCCCATCTTTGGCCTCAGTGAGTTTTCAAAAAATAAATCAATAAACGGTGGCTGAGAAGGGACCAAAGACCTGTGAAGTCCAACCCAGGGCCGTGTGGGCTGTCGAGTGGGCAGCTCAGTTCTGGGAAAATGAGAGGGATGAGTGTGGCTTCCAGGATCCGGGGACAGAGCTTGGACCAAACCGAATCTGATGGAGGGTCACAGGATGCTTAACTGTGGTGGCCAAAGTGCCTGAAGCACTTCCTAGCAGACTCGAAGCCACCAGGGATGTAGTCTATGGGAAGCAGGCTTTGATGGGGTAAAGGAGGAGGGAGCTTCACGCTGCATTCTGCGACTCTTGCTACCAGAGGTCACCCTGTGCCTCCAGAGGTCACGGGGTGGGGGGGGGCGGGTGGTGGTGCTTATATTTGTGTTGCAGAGCTGAGTGCTGGGAAGCGGGCAGTGCAGTCTCCAGGTTGGTTCAGACGTGGGGAAGCTGGCCAGCTATTAAGATAGAAAGCCTTTGCTCCGGGGAAAGACAAGGGCCGGGGTCACCCTGTGGGTGGGATGGAGCCAAGAGGGGGAAGCAAACAAAATGAGATGTTTAAAATGCCTTCTTGAAAGCTGCTGGGGAAAGCCTTGCTTTTCCACACAAAGATAGTGAGGGCTTTGAGGGCCTGAAAAACCATTCCCCAGCAAGAATTTCTCCCTTTCTTAGTGAATTGAGAATTCCAAGCCATAAGCAGGGGACGGTGGGAGGAACCGAGTTAGAAATAAGATTTGCAAAGATTTTAAAAGAAGATAACCGTTATATTAACAGAGTATGAAAAATAAAAATGTCCAGAATTAATTGAAGCTACAGGTTAGGCTTTGACAGAGTCAGCTCTCCCAGTCTCAGCAAACAATGCTGCAAAGCTTAAAATGGTTTTGAAGTCTGGTTGTTCAACTCTTGCTTGGAACACCTCCTCCCCGAAGGAACAGCAGTGTTCCCCTGGCAGTTTAGAGTCCAGAATAAACAATGACCAGGTGACACAGACCAGGGTGCAAACAGGAATCAGCAAATGCAAGGTTCTCCTTGTCAAAGCAATCGTGTGCTTTTGTACCCTGGGAGTACCAAGGCGCCCCTGAGGATAACTGGGGAGGTGGAAGGAACAACCTGTCTTCCTCTCAGGGAACCTACTATGCAAACGCGGCAGCCTCTTATACCTGGGTGTACAGTCCTGGAGGACAACTGGGAGGGAACCTGGTCTGAATGGAGAGAGAGCCTTCTAGAAAGAGGGGGAAGACGGCTGTGGACAGCAGTGAGAGGTTTTGGATCAGGAGTGGGGTGCATAGTCGAATACAGATGTCTGAGGTTGGCACAGATTTACCCAGTTGTCTTTGGTCTGGAGATAGCATACAACTTCCTCTCTTAAAATAGTGCTCAAAAAGCAGCACTTCATTTCTTTCTTTCTCTCTTCTGTCCTTCCTTCTTCTCTCTCTCTCTCTCTCTCTCTCTCCCTCCCTTCCTTTCTTCAATAAGCTCTAGCCAGTTTAGCTGAAGAAGAATTGTACACGGTTTCCTTTTTACCAGTCAGTTCTGGCACACTTCTAAAGATCCCAGAATCACGTGGCTCAGTGACAGCCCCTTGCATACCCTGTAGTATTTCTTTCAGGCTTTACCCAGTTCAGTGTTGTTGCCCCTGTGGTCCTGGACACCAGTTTTGGCCGACGTGGCATATTTCCTCGAGGTCAGGCAGTTATCGGCGAGGATGGCCAGTTTTGCTTCACCTTCCTAGTCTATCATCTTCAGAGTCACCTTGTACCCCACCATGTACTTTACACTTTATAACACCTTGGGGCCTAGAGTTGATGGACTCCTGTGACTTTTTTGTCTTCTTTGTGGCCCATATTCCTGCCTTACGTGTGGGATGGTCCCCAACCAAGAGCAGCTGCCGAGATGGCTGGAGAGTAAGAAACACAGAGTGATGATTCTTAATCATTTTGGACCATCAAGCTTTTGAGAATCATAGGTAGACCTTCTTCCCAGAAAGGTCGAGATACACCTGATGTTGCTGACCATGCAGGTAGTTTATGAGATGCTTGCATCCAGGCTAAGAATCCTTCCTCTTTACTTAGATTTTTTGGTTTTCTTTTAATCATTCAACAAATATTTTGGTGTGGGATAAGCCCACAGCATAAGCAGGATTTCTTTTCATGGCCTTAGAAGTGTGTGCTGTGACTTTCACAAGGTCCTTTCCCAGAGAACCCCAAGAGGCTAAGAGCTACTGACCCTGACATTCATATGATTCACTTGCTCAGAGAGTAAGAGGAGATTTCAGGGGTTCTACATACTCTGGTTTGTTTTGTAATACTGGAACGTTTTCCTAAATACGTACCTGCTAAATAAGCCTCAGGAAAACTAGGGTGGTGGGAAGGTCCAGTGATGGCACCCAGTCCTGGGAGCCTGCTTTCAAATTCTTTGTCCTCCTGTCGGGGATTTATGGCAAGATCTTTATGACTATTTTTTTCTTTCAAGCTCAGGATTCCCACCCATGTTACAAACGAAACTTGCTCAGGGTTCCAGGTGCAAATTACCATTAACTACCACACACACACACACACACACACACACACACACACACACACACACCCTTATCTTTTTTCCTATAACACAGCCTTTTACTGGGATGTGATGGCAAATATTTGACAAAGAGAAGCTCTAATTCCCTGTTTTCAGTGGTCCTCTAGCATGAAAGAGGCCACTTGGACAAAAGAAAATAAAATTTTCTTAAAAAGAAGCTGCTTGGATAATAAAAATAAGACCAATAATAATGGTGGCCATTAATGCTTACTTGAGTACCAGCAATGGGTGCAAAGTATTTCCCAGCTATCTCACAAAAGCTGACAAAGTCGGCACCATTGTCTGTTTCCCTTTTTTACAGATGAGAAAATTAGGACTCAGAGAGATTAAATAATTTCCCTGGGTGAGCTGCTGGTGAGCTGCGGGACCGGAGCCTCTCCACAGCGTTAGCTAACAATACAGCCCACCCTGTCAGCAAACTGCCTTGAACCTGGAATAATTCTGGCTTCCTATAGACCGCAGCGGCTTTCTTATAGATTTCCGGAACCTCAAATTAATAACTGGAATGACGTCAGCCAGTACACATCTTATATAATCAGCCTAAAAGAGAAAGTGAGTCCAGTGGTTTGAAGGAAGCCACGAACAGCAGTGCTGTGACCTGCTCCTGCCCAGATCTGACCAGCTGTTAGCTGGGTGACAGTCACACCTACTACCTCGAGATCAGCTGCCTGGGGCAGGGGACACAGGGGAGGAGAGTCAGGGTTGGATCATACTTAGATTTTCACTGGGGGGAGGTGCTTGGGCTCTGTCTGTGGCCCAGGCCACCTCTCAGAAACATCCCTGTATGCAGCCCGGCCACCCTTGCGGTTGCCCTCAGCAAGCTCCCGACCTGTCCTCTGCTTTGGTCCCCATGTCTGAGTCTTGGATTTGATGACCTGCCCAGGACTGCAGCCCCTAAACAGGACTCACAGTGATATTGATGAAGTCATAATCTCTCACGTGTTGAGCTATGATTTTTACAGGATTCAGTTCGGAGTAAGTGTGGACAAGCATGAGCACCAGGACCAGGCTGCCTTGGTTCGAATCCTAGTTCTGCTACTTCCTAGCTGAGTGACTTGGGAAAGTTACCTAATCTCTGTGACTCAGTCTTCTCAGCTGTAAAATGGGAATAATAATGCCAACAACCTTATAGAGTTGTTGTTCACAATTAAAATATATAAAGTTCTCAAAACAGTCATTGGTACCTATTCATCATGGGACAAATGTCAGCTTATGTACCTACCAAGCAACCCCAAGGCCAAGTGCTTCACACACACTATTTAGTCTTTCAGCCACCTCATGGGGTACCTCTTATCAGCTAGATTTTACAGGTGAGGAGATGCATCTCAACAAGGTTAAGAAACTTGCTGAAGTCACAGAGACAGGAATCAAACCCAAATCGGGTGATTCAAAACAAGGGGCACTAGCCTTTGCTGCCTTCTTCCTCGGGAGACTTGCTTTGCCCTTCCAGCTACACTCCGGTCCTTGCAAATGCCTGCCTGTGAGCCTGGATGCCTCCACTTGCAGTCCACAAGGCTTAGCTAAACCAAGGCTCCCCCGGGGTCCCCATCTCCCTCCTGTTTCTGCCCTCCCATTGGCAGTCTGTTTGGCCCGACGGAACAATCCCTCCTCTGTTCCCGTCCCAGCTCAGTACGTGGTTCTAGCTCCAAGCCCCTTGGCTTCGCTCCTTCTTATTTACATTACTAGGACATAGCCCTGTGGATGCCTGAGCGCAGAGAACCGTGCATTCCTCTGGCATGTGTGTGTTTGAATGATTAACTCGTTTGTAAGCCTCTGAAAAACAGGGACCGTGGCTTAGACCAGTGCTTCTCAAACTTTAAATAAGCTTGCAGGTCTCCTGAGGATCTTGTGAAAATACAGATTTTCGATCAGATACATTCAGAGAGGGACCCAGGATTCTGCAGGTTTGCAAGCTCCCCCGTGATGCCAGTACCGTTGGTCCAAAGATCAGACTTTAAGCAACAAGGCCTTAGATGTGTATCATTTCATATTGAAATGATACATTTTCTTAGCTGTCTCCCCAATAGACTAGATGCTTCTGGAAAGTGGGGCTGTTTCCTTCTTCATTTTGTGTCCCCAGTGCCCAGCACGTAGTAGGTGCTCAGTAAATGTCTCTTGCACGAAGGAATGAATGAATGAATGAACACGTGTATCGTTGATTAGAGTTACAGACATTAGAGTGATAAATCTGAAATTTTTGCTTATTTAACTAGAGTTGAGGCAGAAGAAGGATGTGAGGGAGTGAACAGAAGGAGTCGTTTCAGTGTGTAGGGAAGGCTTTGCATAAAACTAACAAGTTAACACTGGAAAGAATGTCCCTGTAAGCTTTTGCTTAGTCACAGCAAAGGATTGTGGAAGCTGTTAGCAATTTCTGGCCCTTTTACACAAGGACTATTCCAATATATTTCTCTTTTTATCTGCTCCTTCCTCTACTTTAAAAAATGAACACACACAGACACACAGACACACACACACGGAGATGGGAGCCGTGTGTTTGAATTCCTATTTGTCTTTGAGCATTCAATTATCAGGGGCCAGGGAAATTTGGAGCAGCTTTTCAAATCATGCTAAAGATGATGTACAATTTGAAGAAAACTCTGGAGAAGGGTTGGCATCTTAGAGGGTGGGTGATCTTTCAGCTGCTCCTGATTTGCTAGAGGCAAAAATTCAATGTTCTCTCTTGGTCCCATCTTTCAGGTGTTGCCTTCGTTAAGCTGCTCCCTCTAGCCTTCCAAACTGAAAAGATGAGGAAAGAAATTGGAGCAAGGAAAGAGAAGCCCTTACTTATTTTTCAGATCTTCATATAGTCCTCCTTTCCCGGTAACTCAAATGAACACAGCCCTGGTTGTGTGTCAGAAGCCTACAGAACTTCACCCTAAGGCCAGCGGAGTTGGCCAGAAATAAAGACACTAATAATGTTTGTTGAGCATCTACTATGGGCCCAAGTACGGATGTCTATGTTACTGGCACTGCATTACATCATCAAATGGAAGGCAATACTGTTATGTCCCTTTTAAAGATGAGGGAATGGATTCAGTGGGTTAAGTAACTCACTGAAGGTCATAATGAGTTGAGGCTCTGGGACGGAGTTCACACAGCCAGTCAATTAGAACATGAATTAAATCTTCCTATTTCGAATCACTATGCTTTCTATGACGTTGTTCTGCCTTTCAATCTTTGGATTAAAGCCAGGCGTAGAAAGTTCCAGCCTAGCAGCATTTTGGGGCCAGGATAAAAGCAATGAAGAAATGAGAGTTTAAAGGAACTGTCTTAAACTGTTTGCTTCTCATCCCTAATGAAAACTTCAGCGAATAGAATAAATATCCAGGACACAGAAGCAATATTTGCATGAGTGATTCATAAATATGCATGATTGAAAATGAGATAACTGGTCCCTAAGGTCGTCTAGTCAGGCTCATCTTAAAACAAACCTGGTGGTTGAATGTCAGGTACTTAAAGACCTGTGAGATTTAGCAACTAGGTCCTCAATCTTTGTATTTTAGTGACTTACGTATCCAAATTTCATACCAGTGAGTTCCAAAGGGATGCTCACATGTATTTATTCCACTGCAATTTTGAGGTGTTTAACGATTGGACCGTAACTGGGAGGCTGGGATGGATGAATTAAGGAAGTAGTTCTTATTTGTGACCTGGTTTAAACAGAGTTAAGTAGGGATCTTGCCACAATCTCTTGTCTGTAAATTGTGTTATCAGAGCTCTCCCGTGAGCAGCCTTTTCCCACATCTGTGGTACAGTGATAACTGGCGATGCTCTGTGATGATGTTTACAGCCCCGTTAAGATCCTAAAAGTGCCTCTAAATCATCAAAGGAAGATTAAATTATGTTGAGTATAGTCTTATGATTCAGGATATCTTATTAAATTCAGACTCCAAGAGAGGTGACTCATGGATAGGTTATGCATTAAACTCAATATGTAACTCTCCAGAAGATGCCCCCTTTCCCCTCCCCCGCCCAGTCTCCCTTCTTTGATCAGGCCAAACCACAGCTCTCTGAGCCCTATAGCAGTCAAAAAAGTCTTCTGCAGAATTTGGTGGAAAACTGATGATTTTTCCAACCAGTGATCATTTCCAAGTTGAGATTTTTACCTTTCTCCTGCCAGTGATACCTCCAATGAGACGTCAGCCGATTTTGTAGGCAGAGGCAGGTATTGCACTGTCATTTGGGTCATCAGAACAGTATTCAAAACTGCAGATTTTCTGGGTGTCCTATACACACACGTGCACCATGTCCATGCCCCAGAGAGTGACAGTCAGACCGTGGATATGGAGAGAGCAGAACAATCACTTTGAGGGAAATATTAAGTGCTTAAATGACTCTAAATTAACTCCATGATACACAAGGTGGGAGAATGTGAAAATTGCTTTGGATGGATCACAGGTGGTACCCACTCCCAGCCAGCATCATGCATCTATCTCTTTGATGTTTAGTCCAGTCAGACTTGCCTTTTTCTTCTTTTGCTAAAGGCTCTTCTTCCTGCTTTCTCCCCCTGCCCCTCCCCACACCCCCCTGCAACCACAGGCCTCACGGGCCGGCCTCTCCTCTACCACTGCCCAGGTCTCTCTGCCCACCTGGGCCAGGTCCTTGGCAGCCGAACAGATGGATGGCGGAAGAGTGGGGCGCACAAGGGGCCCCTGTACCGCTGCTACCCCATCCCCACTTCCTGGGCCCTGAGCGCCTCAGATGTGCAAGGCACGTGTCAGCACGCCATCCGGTGCTTAGTGAATGCTGCTGAATGAATGAATGAATGAATGAATGAGAGTGAGTGAACCCAGCAAATCGCGGTTCCCTTTCTCCTTCCTTCTCCTTCGCTTCCTTTCTCCAGTACCATTCGACAGTTGGTCAGTTGGGACAAAGAAAAACAGGAAAATTCTCCCTCTGCTGATGTGGGACACAGTGCCGCTCCCGCCAGGTGCCCCTTTACCCCGTCCTCACTGTGCACTGTGCTGCCCAGAGGAGGATGGGGGTGGGGGAGGCACGGAGGGAGAACCATAGGAAATCCCTGGTCTGCGTCTGCATTATCATACCCAGTCCATTCCACTGCTAACCGCCTTCTCCATTCCCACCCTCCTCTCCCCTCGTGCCCACACCCCTGGACAGCGACACCTGCACCCGCTCTCCTTCCCTGGGTGCACCAGCCTGTGTCCCCCTCCCCACCGCAGGACCAGCCCCCTAACTACCCACATGCCCCGGGTTGGGAGATGGACGCTACATTAAAAGCCTGGTGAAATAGAAGGCAGGAAGCATTTTAGATGTTCCGTCGGGGGTCAGATTTTAAAAGCTCTCAAAATCAGATCTGACAATCCAAGAAAAAAGGATAATGACACAGATTTCTAAGAAACCAAGCTGGAGGCAGACAGTGGAAGCTGTGTTTTCCTGACTCGGGGGGTGGATATTCTCCCACTGCTCTTGACCCAGGCCTGGGTCCCCGTCTCGCGCTCCGGCCCCTCTCAGTGGGCTGTGGGAAGAGGACAATGGGGAGGGAGGCTGAGGGGACTTTGCGGCCAGAGCTGTCTGCTGCAGGTGCTCCCCAGGGCTGTTATTTTCATGTCAGGCTCTGGAAGGACAAGAAGCCAGAAAGAAATGGGGGTGCCATCTCGGCCGGGGACTAGATGTCAGGAGCCAACATGCGGCCCTTTAGCAAAAGCAGGCCATTCAGTCCATGCAGACCTTGCAGTGGTGCCCATCAGTGGGGAAGCCGCTGTGTCTTGAAGAGGGGCTGGGGTATCCGCATCCCCCAGCATGCTGGATGCCACTCAGCCTGCCAGTGTCCACGCCGCTTCTGAGCTTGAGTTTGGTTAGAAAATTAGCCGTCTTCTTGAAAGAAGCCAATTTGCACTTGCATCTGTCTTGTTTAAAATCAACAGTGCAGGTAGAGACACAGAAAGGCTGCTTGGAAAATGTGCAGAGTAGGGAGAGAAAGCTGACATATCGGAGGACAGAGTCAAAAAGCAAAAAGCTCTTCCTGGGCTGGAATAATGAATTAAAACCAAGGAGGCTAAATGTAATAGGGCCCTGGGCAGAAATCCAACATTCGTTTTGTTTTTTTGTTTTTTTTTAAATTGCACAAGCTCACGATCAGGGAGATGTGAATTGGTTCATATGAATATTGGTTGACTGTCTAATCAGTGGAGCCGTCTGGGTTTATCCTGGGATTAGAGAAGGAAAGGAAAATTTCAGACCCACCAGTTAGGATGACTACACTGGAGAAGACCCAGAAAATTCCACTTATTGAGTATAATTCATTCTCAACCCAGAGAGACATAGGGCTCTGGTAGCTTCAAATGAACGCTTACAGCCCAAAGATAGATGGTACTAGTCATCATCTGGTACAGGCTGCCCTTGAGAGCCAGGTATTGGTGCCAGGCACCCCCAGGACCAGGGTCACCTTTAGTTTGCATGCTGATCTGTCAGCTGATCAGGGGAGGGGATTTATTTATTTGGTACAAGATATGGTTGCCTCCCGAAGGACACTTTAGGGGACTTCCCTCAGAGGATCTGAGGATGTAGTAGACACCTGTCCAGTACGTCCCCTTCCTGACCTCGATGGGAAGGTACATCGCACTTGTAATCATCTCTTCTTTTTTCATAGATATGTGGAACTGACCAACTACTGCGATTATAAAAACTACCGGGAAACTATATTGAGCAAACCAATGCTGTTCTTTATTAATGTACAGACCAGAAAGGACTCCTCGAAAGGTAGGTATGTAAGTGTTTGGGTTTGGTTCTGCCTTGCTGGGCTGTGGGCTGTGGACTGTACCCTGCTGATGAGGTAGAAGTTGGGAGTGGAGAAAGCAGGGCGGATGTCAGCTTGTGCAAGGCTGGAAGCCTGGTGTGTGAGGCCATCAGCACAGCACAAGCCTGCAGAGCAAACCTCTAAGTGATCCTACGGCAGAAGCCATCTGTCTCTGAGTCTTGTTTCATACTTCCTGTCTATGCAGGAAGTGATCTCTGAGCCTGCAAGGGTTGCAAAAATGACCAGAGTGATGAAGATGATGATATATAATATTGCCTACCACGTATCAAGCACTTCTGTGAGGCATGTGCTAATGTGAATAATTGGTCAACAGCCCAGTAGGGCATATCATCCAAAGGAGAATATTTTTGAGCATGAAAGCAGGAACTGTAATAAGTATGCTGGGATAAAGGTATAAACTAGAACTGACTCAGGCATAACTAGGATGCCTGGCCAGCCTGCCTATGCAGTACTTATCCCATCCCCATTTTATAGATGAGAAAACTAAGGTAAAGAAAATAAACGCTTATGTAGATGCTTTTATGTTTCATGCTCTGGCCTTCGAATTTCAATTTTAGAGATATCTCTTTATTGTTTCTTCCAGGAAATCAGACTGATAACAACTATATTGACTCAAATTCCAATATGAAAATATCTCCATGTTCCTTTCTTCCTCCCGCTCGGTGATACGTGGGGAAAGTCATGGGCATAATTTGTGTAATAGCGGTAGCATTTCTTACACTTACTTCTAAATAACGTTCTTAAAATGAGACCAAGAGAGTAAGAATTGATCTACAAATTCCAAATAGACTTCCTCAAACATGCCTTTCCTCATTCAGATTCGTTGGACCTGATTCTCTGCTCGTCTCATTCAGAGTCATTCAGATTCCCTTCTCACTTCATAATTCAAAGTCACAATGTCCTTCTTGGCAGGAGGGGCCGGGAACAGATCACACTGTAACAAGCAATGCTCGTTAGAGCATCTGAGCCCCTGATGTTATTTGGCTTGCTGGTGACCAGAAAGCCCAGAATTCTCTAAGAATGTAATGCACAGATGTATCCAGTATACCTCCCGCATTGATCGCTCAGGAGGATTCTTAAGAAAGAATAAGAGACCTTTCCATTTTAACATTTTAATGAACATACAGGGAATGGTATAAGGAAATATTTGTGGGTGGCCTTGAAAAGATTCACAGTTATATAATGCTTGTGGAAGGAGGTAGAGAAACCCAGTCCTCATTGGCTGTGAGGAAAGCCATGAAATGAAGAGATTCTGTGACACAAAGCTTAAGATGGTCAAGTTTAAATTATGAAAATTGTGATTAGGGCGACATGTCTAGCCCTGCTGCTATCCTAAACTTGTACTTTTGTGCAAATTTAGAAGAAGCCACCATTAACTCAAGACAATTTACTAATCCTTCCCAGAAGTTTGTCATAATAAATGTACGAGTAGACAATGTGGAAGCGATTGGCATCCTCTAGAATTGTGCAGTGCACAACCTGCCCAGCCTGCACAACGGCAGATGGAGGGTGGTGGCCTTAAGTATCTAATGAGCCCAAAGGTCTTGGTTTAGTTTATGTGAAAGTTAATTCAAGGTATCAAATAGCTGGTTTGCTTTACTTGCTTATTTATATCTTTTCTCAAAGAGGAAATAAGGTAGTTTCTATCTAAAGTGCCCCAAAAAATAATTTGGGAGAAAGGAAAACAGGGGAAGGAAAAATAAGATGGATAAGGTTAGTGCAAAGGTTAGTTCAAAATGTATTCCCCAAGGACATAACACTTGCTATTGGTGGACCACAGGTTTGATGCTCAAAGCCCGTGTAGAATGTTCAGTTCCCCAAATCACATGATGGCTGGTCCATGGCCTTTAAACAAAGGGTGGCATTCTATGTTATGGGTCTCCCTAGAAAAAGTGCTTGAGTAATGAAGGACATGGCGCTTGATTCCGGGGGCTGGAAAAGTTAAGAGGTTGTTGGTTCGCAGTATTTAAAATTTCCTAGGGAGTAAACAACCACCCCTTTGCTTAGATTAGATAGAACTGGACAGAACTGGATTTAAACCAAACCAAACCGATCAAATAAAGAACAAAAAACAACTGCCAGGACACAGACATGGCATTATTTAAACAATGGGAGGGACATTTCCGCTGGGCTTGTGCTGGGCTGGGGTGTGGAGGAGAACCAATCTCAGATTGCCTTGGTCCTTAGAACTCTAGACTAGCTCTTTGCAGACTGAAAGCCAGGTCTCTGGGGGAGGACAGGGAATGATGAGGGAGGGGGAAGGCAGGGGCAGCGTCCTCCCCTGGACTGATTTTCTGCTTTGTAAGTGAGGAACTGTGGGTGAGAGCCAAGTTGCTGTTTATCCAGCAAGGCAGTGACATGAAAACCAGCCATCTCCAGTTTTCACTTTGGCTCCCATGCTGGCTGCACACAGAGGAGACTCAGTGCTTATCTGTGATAATTATGGACTGGAACTTTCGATTTCTGAGGCAAGAGTGACAAAGTGCAGCCTGGGGGGAGCTGATTTTCTAACCTGCATTGACAGTATCCTGGAGCTTCCGCACGCCTGCAAATTTCTCGGAAACATTTCTAGAAACCTGGTTAGGCTTTGCAGTGAGGGAGGAGCGAGGGAGGTTATAAATTAATAAAATCTCCAAATATGGTGGGAATCACTGCTTTGTCAGATACTAAGAAGTACACATGCACCCTTGTTTCTTGACTTCTACTTCCTTATTTCTAGAAAGAACGTATGCGTTTCTTGTGAACACCAGGCACCCCAAGATAAGAAGACAGATAGAGCAGGGGATGGACATGGTCATCTCCTCAGTGATTGGAGAAAGCTACTGGCTTCAGGTGAGGTTGGCTTGTGTTTGTTAAATTTCATTAGGTCCCATTTGTTTATTTTTGTGTTTATTTCCATTTCTCTAGGAGGTGGGTCAAAAAGGATCTTGCTGTGATTTATGTCATAGAGTGTTCTGCTTATGTTTTCCCCTTAGAGTTTTATAGTGTCTGGCCTTACATTTAGGTCTTTAATCCATTTTGAGTTTACTTTTGTGTATGGTGTTAGGGAGTGTTCTAATTTCATTCTTTTACATGTCGCTGTCCAGTTTTCTCAGCACCACTTGTTGAAGAGGCTGTCTTTTCTCCATTGGATATTCTTTACTCCTCTATCAAAAGTAAGGTGACCAGGGGCTTCCCTGGTGGCACAGTGGTTGAGAGTCCGCCTGCCGATGCAGGGGACATGGGTTCGTGCCCCAGTCCGGGAAGATCCCACGTGCCGCGGAGCGGCTGGGCCCGTGAGCCATGGCCGCTGAGCCTGCGCGTCGGAGCCTGTGCTCCGCAGCGGGAGAGGCCACAACAGTGAGAGGCCCATGTACCACAAAAAAAAAAAAAAAAAGAAAGTCCAGTCGATGAAGTTGCTTTCGCATGTGCGAGCAACAGGGCTATAAAAAAAAAATAAGGTGACCATATGTGTGTTGGTTTATCTCTGGGCTTTCTATCCTGTTCCATTGATCTATATTTCTGTTTTTATGCCAGTACTATACTTTCTTGATTACTGTAGCTTTGTAGTATAGTCTGAAGTCAGGGAGCCTGATTCCTTCAGCTCCGTTTTTCTTTCTCAAGATTGCTCTGGCTATTTGGGGTCTTTTATGTTTCCATACACATTGTGAAATTTTTTGTTCTAGTTCTGTGAAAACTGCCATTGGTAGTTTGATACAGATTGCATTGAATCTGTAGATTGCTTTGGGTAGTATAGTCATTTTCACAATGTTGATTCTTCCAATCCAAGAACATGGTATTTCCCTCCATCTGTTTATATCACCTTTAATTTCTTTCATCAGTGTCTTTTAGTTTTCTGCATACAGGTCTTTTGTCTCCTTAGGTAGGCTTATTCCTAGGTATTTTATTCTTTTTGTTGCAATGGTAAATGGGAGTGTTTCCTTAATTTCTCTTTCAGATTTTTTCATCATTAGTGTTTAGGAATGCAAGAGATTTCTGTGCATTAATTTTTATTTGAGCTTTGTGTATGAATTCAAAGCTGACGCGTTATTTGATTTCTTCTATTGGTTTGGGCTCAGCAATTCCACTGTAAAAGTGAATAGAAAAGTTCTGACGAAAATACAACCCTCAGAATGGGAGAAAATATTTGCAAATGAAGCAACTGACAAAGGATTAATCTCCAAAATTTACAAGCAGCTCATGCGTCTCTATCAAAAAAACAACCCAATCCAAAAATGGGCAGAAGACCTAAATAGACATTTCTCCAAAGAAGATATACAGACTGCCAATAAACACATGAAAGGATGCTCAACACCACTAATCATTAGAGAAGTGCAAATCAAAACTACAATGAGATATCACCTCACAGCAGTCAGAGTGGCCATCATCAAAAAATGTACAAAGAATAAATGCTGGAGAGGGTGTAGAGAAAAGGAAACCCTCCTGCACTGTTGGTGAGAATGTAAATTGATACAGTCACTATGGAGAACAGTATGGAGGTTCCTTAAAAAACTAAAAATAGAACTACCATATGACCCAGCAATCCCACTACTGGGCATATACCCTTAGAAAACCTTAATTCAAAAAGAGTCATGTACCACAATGTTCATTGCCGCTCTATTTACAATAGCCAGGACATGGAAGCAACCTAAGTGTCCATCAACAGATGAATGGATAAAGAAGATGTGGCACATATATACAATGGAATATTACTCAGCCATAGAAAGCAACGAAACTGAGTTATTTGTAGTGAGGTGGATGGCCCTAGAGTCTGTCATACAGAGTGAAGTAAGTCAGAAAGAGAAAAACAAATACAGTATGCTAACACATATATATGGAATCTAAAAAAAAAAAAAAGGTTCTGAAGGACAGGAATAAAGACGCAGACGTAGAGAATGGACTTGAGGACACGGGGAGTGGGAAGGGGAAGCTGGGATGAAGCGAGAGAGTGGCATGGACTTGCATACACTACCAAATGTAAAACAGATAGCTAGTGGGAAGTAGGCGCATAGCACAGGGAGATCAGCTCGGATCAGAGGGGTGGGATAGGGAGGGTGGGAGGGAGACGCAAGACGGAGGAGATATGGGGATGTATGTATATGTATAGCTGATTCACTTTGTTATAAAGCAGAAACTAACACACCATTGTAAAGCAATTATACTCCAATAAAGATGTCAAATAAATAAGTAAAAGATAAAGGCAACTGTTTAAAAATACGTCAGAAAATGTATACATATAGCTGACTCCGTTTGTTGTGCAGCAGACACTAACACAATGTTGTAAAGCAACTATACCCCAATTAAAAAAAATCTGTACCTTCTTGTTTGGAAAAGAAATATGTCAGAAAGGAAGAGAAATAAGAGGTGTGATATTTTGGACATTTGGACAGTTGTTAATTCTATGATATAATTCTATGATATAAGTCTGTAATACAACATTATCATTATATCCATGAAATTAATTAAATGCTTCTCTCTCTTTCAGTTTGATTTTCAAGAGGCAGTAAAGAATTTTCTCCCTCCAGGAAACAAAGTGGTTAATGGAGAAGATTTGAGCTTTGCGTATGAATTCAAAGCTGACGCATTATTTGATTTCTTCTATTGGTTTGGGCTCAGCAATTCCACTGTCAAAGTGAATGGAAAAGTTCTGAATTTGTCAAGTACAAGTCCAGAAAAGAAGGAGACCATCAAATTATTTCTGGAAAAGATGAGTGAACCTTTAATCCGAAGGAGCAGTTTCTCGGACCGAAAATTCAGTGTAACTTCCAGAGGTATGTTAAAAATTCTCAAGTACCCAAGGAACGTAGTTAAATTAAAGGGTAGAATAATATCATGGGGGAGGACAATCAATTAATGGAAAAGGTAAGGCTTCTTGGTAAAGGGGAAATATAATATCACATATTTCAGAAACTAGGAAGTGAGAAACATTTACTACCAAAAAGAAATATAGTAAATTAACACAACATTGTAAGTCAATTACACTTCAATAAAAATTTTAAAAGAAATATAGTGACTTTTCCTTTTAGGCTCCTTAAAGTTTTCTGACATAGCAGTTTTATGGTGCAGCATACCCAGAAAATAATTTTAAAATATATTATTAATGTAAATACATGTTAATACTCATTGAAATATTATTAACAATAATTTAACTATAGAAGAATGATGCTTTCCTGATGTGCATATTCAGGGCAACAGAATGTTAAGGAAAAGTGTTGGCTGAGGGGGGAAGACACATGGTCGAGATATCCATCTTTATAAATATTTGGAAGGGTTCTCCAGAGTTGCTAAAACCACAAAAGAATATCTCTTGAGACTGCTTCACTTAACAGACCGCAGGTCACATCTGGTGCGTTCTAGATTTTACATCCGGGGCCTCCTCCCCAGGACTTGGGGAGACTTTTCAGTCTGATGTGGCTAAGGCAGTGATATCAGTCAAGTCATCTGGATCTGTCTTCTGCTGAGCCTGCTGTCTGTCCCAGGCCAGTCTGTGCTGGAAGGCAACTTCCTTGAACCAGGACTTTGGCTGCTCATTGCAAACAAACAAACAAAGAAAAACAAGCAAAAGACAACAACAAAACACCAGTCTCTACGAACCTGTCATTTTCAAAAAGTTAAAAAAAAATACAGAGGCTTCATTAGTTGCATTTAATGACAGTTGCTTTCTTCCAATGTTTCTAGCAAAAATGCTTACTCCTAGCTATTTCTTATCCTGGAAAGTAGCTTCCCTCTGTCTCTCTCTGTCTCTGTCTCTTCCTCCTTCCCTCCGTCCCTCCTGCCTTTCCCCCACCTCCTCCTTCTCTCTCCCTCTTTGTTGCTTTGCTTTCTCTGTCTGGGTGCTTCTTACAAAGATGCCTTTGTGCTTTGCTCCATTGCTGCCATGGTGCGGGGGGGAGGGGAAGTTATATGCGCATCCTTTTGGGGGAAGATTACCTTGCCTGGTTGTGGCCATCCCCCCTGCATCAGCAGACGGACTCTCAACCACTGCGCCACCAGGGAAGCCCGTGGGGAAGCATTCTTCAAGGCCCACCTGAGTCGTCATTAGGCACCGCAGATGACCCAACCACCGTGCATCACCCACTCGGCAGGCAGCTCCGCTGGCTCAGCCCTGGTGATCACTTAGCCCGGCTTCATCTCCTTCTCGAAAACAGACCTTTGTCCTAGGCATCTTTTCCCCACGTGTGGGCCTTTTGTCATCAAGTGAGAAAAGGTACCTGTAACTCCAGCCCATGGAGAAGCAAGTGACAATCCACATCCTTCTGGTGAACAGAAAGCGACACGTTTCTGTCAGCTTTTTGAGTTTTTCTGAGGAAGCCAGGATTCCCTATTCATTATTGAAATGGTTACGTGGGATGCTGCATGGGCTTTAGGTACTGTTGGATTTTGGTTTTAGTTTTCCAGAGATGGTAATAATGCAAGCCCTGTTTACTTTTCTCAGGTTCACTAGATGAAGTTTTTAACTGCAGTCTGTCACCCAGATCATCTCTGATGGAGCCTCTTTTGGCAGAATTACCATTTCCATGTGTTCTGGAATCTGAAGAGACACCCAACCCATTTATCTGATCGGATTGGACATTTTGCGGCTCCTCCTGCACCCCAGGCCTGTGCCAGAACCGAGGGCTGAGGGGATCCAAGAGAGATGGGAGGCGGGTACCTCTGCCCTCTGCTCCTACAGAGACCCCGCCTTTCCATGTTTGTGGGTGATGCCTTGGCAGGGCTGATGCAGCTGTCTTCAGGATGGGAGGGCTTTGGCCCCATGGCCTGGCCGGTTCCTCTCCTTTGAACACTTCTCCAAAGAGGCAGAGGGGGTGGCAGGGTCCTGCCGCCCTGAATATTTCGCTTATACCCTGGCGTCCTGGGAGCTTCCTGGGCAGCCTTTGTGGGAGCCATCTGACCTGGGTTTTGCCCTGTGATGCTTCCTAAATCTGGGTTTAGCCCTCTGCTCGTCTGAACCCAAACCCAGCGAGCATGGGGTTAGCAGTGCCGTTCTCTTGCAAACCTTGCTGAGCAAAAAGCCCACAACATCCTTCATCAGAAAGCAAGTATGTTTTTCATCCTGCCCATAGGATGAAACCTTAGGAGAAACATTCACGGTGAGGCTCGCGGGAGGACTGGCCAGGTTGATACCGCGGTAACCCTGCCACCCGCTGCCTGAAATCTGAACTCCCTTGACCTCCCTCTTAACAAAGTGGCCCGTGTAGAAAGAGGCCAGGTGATGTGATTCCAAACATGACAGGAGAAGGATAATGTATGCGGCATTGTCCTCTCTATTAAAAGCACATTATGTCAGTTGGGTATTTCATAAGCTTTTAGCCATCCTAACACTAGAAGCAAAATAGAAGAAAGCTATACCATTACCATAATACATTGTTCCGGCAATACATTTTTCATCTCATAGCTACGGTGGAGTTCTTCAAAAAGAAAAAAAAAATCATCCTATTTGCATCCTAAAAACCTGCATGAATGAGTTGCTACACAGGCTTATAATGAGAAAGATTTCTGGGTCCTGAGTAAAATTTTTCTGTCCTTTTAAAAAATACTCCTGTATTATACATTATGACAGCACTATTGCATGTCCTTTCATCTATATTTGAAATGGTATGAACCATATTTGTGCAATTAAATTTTTCCTTAACATTCAGCATCGAATTGAGTAAATTTGTGACCAAGTATGTGTGATCTTTCTGTCACACTCTGCAGGTGGTCTGTGGGCCTTGTAACTTAACTTACAGTAAGAATTGTGGTTTTACAGCTACTTTATCAAGAAGAGCCTTCTTTGAAGAATAGGTCTATGAAGTATTTGGAGGAAAAAGCTGATACTGATGTTTCAGAAACAGGGAATGTTCCTTCATAACAGAAGATGATAAACATTTGTTATTCAAACTCGGTGCAAAATGAAGAGTATTAACAAAAAAGTAAGTTATACACCAGAACAAACAAACCTTAGGTGAATATCAAATAGTGTATGCTTCCCAAAGGAAATAGAAACTCTATTCACAAAAACTGACAAAGTCCATTTTTTGAAAATAGTTGAATTCAGGATAACCATTGGTAATCGCTCCAGAAATGGACTAAATATCTGGAAGTTTTCTTTTTTAATTTATTATTTTATTTATTTATTATTTTTGGCTGCGTTGGGTCTTCATTGCTGCCCGCGGGCTTTCTCTAGTTGCGGCGAGCGGGGGTCTACTGTTCCTTGCTGTGCGCAGGCTTCTCATTGCAGTGGCTTCTCTTGTTATGAGGCACGTGGGCTTCAGTAGTTGTGGCTCGTGAGCTTCAGTAGTTGTGGCTCATGGGCTCTAGAGCGCAGGCTCAATAGTTGTGGCACACAGGCTTAGTTGCTCCACGGCATGTGGGATCTTCCTGGACCAGGGCTGAAACCCGTGTCCGCCCCTGGAAGGTTTCTTTTATCATTAAAAATTGTTTTCAGTCAACTCAGAGCCAAATGCATTTACTCAATTCGATATTCACTTACCAAAGTTTTATGACTGCCTCCAAGGAAATATACACTGTGCTAATGTATATTTCATTAGCAAATGTCACAAAGAATTGATACTGGGAAATCCATAAAATGGGTGAAAAGCCTATTGGGACAGATCTTCCTGGGTCAAAGTGACCTCAGTCTGGATGTATATTTGCCCTAATTCAGACATCTTAAACAGTTTAAGATCAGTAGAAATGTATAGGACAAGAATGGCCTAAGCAATCATTCATTCCATTCACTCATTCATTTATCACATATGATTGAGTGCCTACTGTGTGCAGTGCACTGGAGCTGGTATTATATGTTTAGGTGCCTAAAACATGGCCCTTGCTCTCAAGAAACATCCAGTCTTGTAAAAGACGGGTGTACAGCTAGTAAGAACAATAAAATCAGTGCTACGGGAGAGATTCAAAAAGGAAAGTGTCTAAAACGCTTATGATCCAGTTTTGGAGATAAAATTAATGACGTGTAACTGTAAAATTCAGTTTTAAAAGAAACATGTAAGGATCAATTTATCCAAACAACTGATTTACTGAAGCTCTCAGTGAAAGAGTCACCTTGGAAGCTATTAATTTTTTCCAACAAGAATGCAATCTGGACATTATCTCCAGAATAAGGGAGTTTTTCTCTTATTACCTCATGGTTAGAGTTTGATTTTTGGCCAAAGGAAAACATTGTCCAACTTGATTGCCTACCTTAATTATCAGCTCGAATGTCTTCTTACTGTTTCAAATACCCAGTCTATCTTCAAAGAGCCAAGTTATACCCCGATTTAAGAAATTCAAAAGAATGTGCATCAGTGTTTGAAGGGAGTTTCTAAAGAATTTCAAAGATGCTTTAAGCAATGGCAGTGTCATTATAATAAATGATTACTTTGAAGAAGAGAACATTCATTTGGATGGCTAACTGCTGGTCTAACAGATTTAAAATGAGTGTTCACACTTGATACTCATGGCTTGAATAAACTTGAGAGAACCAATAATGCAAGGCATTAGTAATTGTTCTTAAGGGTTCAGAGAAGAGAAAAACACAAGAATCAGAGATAGCAGAGATGGCCCAGGAAGGAGGTGACATTTATATACGATGGATGTGGTTTTGATAGAATCAAAGGTCTGAACTTGCTGTTATGGCTTTATTTGGATAAAATGTGAGTTTGGTGAGTGGCAGGTTAGAAGCAGAGCTTAGAACTTACCCTGTTAAACTGGACTGTCCTAATAAAATAGAGACCAATATAAACTTTTCTTTTCTGGATTTCTCAATAAAAACATAGCAATCCTTCTTGGATGGCTTAAACACAGCCCTTCTTAGTGGCAGATGTGAACCAGGTGAACTCAGGAAGACCTGGATCTCTGCTGGTAATTTTAAGTGTCAGTTTGGCTGGGCCACGGTGTCCAGATGTGTCGACAAACATTATTCTTGATGTTTCTAGGAGGGTGTTTTGGATGAGGCTAACATTTAAATCAGTGGACTTTAAGTAAAGCAGATTGCCCTCCACAATGTGAATGGGCCTCTCCCATCAGCTGAAGGCCTGAATAGAACAAAAGTCTGACCTCCCCTGAGCAAGACAAAATTTTGCACAGATGACCTTCAGACTTGAACTGCAATGTAGGATCTGCCCTGGGCCTCTGGCCTGCTGGCCTACTTTGCAGATTTAGGACTTGTCAGTCCCCACAATTGTGTGATCCAGTTCCTTAAACTAAGTTTCTTTCTCTCTCTCTCCACACACACACACACACACACACACACTATTCGTTCTGTTTCTCTAGAGAACCCTTAATAATACAGAGTCCATCACAGAAATGGAGAAAATGTTTTACGAGTTAATCCATCAGCTAAAACAAAGAGAAAAGACAGTATTTTTTTTTACATGAAGACACTTGAATAAAAGCATTGCATGCCACATAATAACAGGAAGTCTTGCCAAAATACAGCAAGCAAGCCAGAAAAACTTCACTCAGTATATTCACATCCAGAGCACTTGGCATTGCCGAAGAATGGCCGTGACCTCTTCTGGGCTTTCGGAAACAGTCACCGGCCAAGTCTCCCATCAACTCTTCCGCATCCTTCCTCTCGTTCCGGAGACAACCTTTCCTCTCGTTACCCGGAGCAGAGGTCCTCAAACTTGGATGTGCCCTGGAATCTCTTGGAGGTTTAGCTGCAGATTCTGACTCAGGAGCTCAGTGGGGGAGGGAGGGAGAGCTGTGTTTCTGCCTTTCTAACCAGTTCCCAGGTGATGCCAAGGCTGCTGGTCCTGGGACAAGGCTCTAGACCTGTCCATCTCAAGTGTTACGAATCACCTGGGGATCTTGTTAGAAAAGCAAAATCTTGCTCCCCGCCGACTTACTGACTCAGAACTCGTGTTCTCGTCAAATGCCCAGGTGGTGTGGACACGCTCAGTTTGGGAATAGCTTGCTGGCACATCTGCTTTCTCCCAGCTGGGACCCTGTCTACTCTCTCCTGGAGCATCAAGTTCTCTCTCTCTCCCTGCTTCTTACCCTTGGCCTATGAACTTGGTTATTCTTCTCTGCTTTCAAGTAACAACCCTCTAGGTGACCCACGCCCTCTTCCCCTGCTAGACCTTCTTCTCCTTCACAGGCAAAATTTGAGTGTTCGGGCTTCCCTGGTGGCGCATTGGTTGAGAGTCCACCTGCCGATGCAGGGGACGCGGGTTCGTGCCCCAGTCCGGGAAGATCCCACATGCCGCGGAGCGGCTGGGCCCGTGAGCCATGGCCGCTGAGCCTGCGCGTCCGGAGCCTGTGCTGCGCAATGGGAGAGGCCACAACAGTGAGAGGCCCGCGTACCGGAAAAAAGGAAGAAAGAAAAATAAAAAAATTTGAGTGTTCTTTCGTTGCTGTCTCTTCCCTCCACCACCCACCCCCATCTTGACTTCTTCATATCACGCTCCCTCTGTACGTGTGTGTGGCAGAAAGAAATTTCTTGTCATAATGTGAATTGGAAACCAGTTCCCATTTAACTCATTCGATGCAACTACTCTCAATTGGTTTTGGTCAATTCAGAACTCTGTCACAGGCGCGTTGGTAACCTCAAGGTCTTCGTTTCTGTGTGATGGATCTACTCTGGCAGGTGAATGGAACCTGGCTTCTCTTACTCCCGGAAAAGAGGATTTACTTAAACTACTGACCTGAGCCCTCACGCTGTTGCCTAACCCACTCGGTGCACACTCCTCATGTTTAGGTGGAGCTCCTCAGCGTGGCTGTGGGGCTGCTTGGCTGTCCCCCTCCCCTTTCACAGTATGGCAAGACCAAGCTTGCAGGGCCTCTGGAGAACACAGGCTGTTTCCCCCTCCTGGGTCCTTCCTGGGCCTTGGGGCACCTCTCCCTCTTCACCTGCTTGCCTCCCAGGCACCTTGGAAAACTCAGCTCAGGCAATTCCTCTCCCTCTCCCCCAAGGTCCCATAATACTCCGGGCACTGCCCTTAATGTCATCATACAGCTCACTTCAGGTGCTCAGTATTTGTTGAGGGAAAGAAGAAAGGAAAAAAAATTCTGCTTAAGCCTTAAACGGAGTTGCCTCAAGGAACCCAAATTCAAAGGCAGGAAGAGTGCTGTACTGCTCATAATGAAATGGACCTGTGATACAGGTCCATCCGTCTACAGAAGCAGAAGCAGAAATGAAAGGCTATAAAAAAGAATGAAGGACTTCCCTGGTGGCGCAGTGGTTAAGAATCCGCCTGCCAATGCAGGGGGACACGGGTTCGAGCCCTGGGTCTGGGGAGATCCCACATGTCGCAGATCAACAAAGCTCTTGAGCCACAACCACTGAGCCTGCGCTCTAGAGCCTGTGCGCCGCAACTACTGAGCCCGCGTGCCACAGCTACTGAAGCCTGCATGCCTAGAGTCCATGCTCCACAACAAGAGAAGCCACCGCAATGAGAAGCCAGCACACGGCAACAAAGAGTAGCCCCAGCTCGCCGCAACTAGAGAAAGCCTGCACACAGGAATGAAGACCCAATGCAACCAAAAATAAATAAATAAATAATTTTAAAAAATTTAAAAATAAAATTAAATTTAAAAAAAAGAATGAAGATCAAAAGAGTAATAAGACAAAAGAGCAATACCTTAGGTGTGTGTGGCTTTACGATGTATAAATTATCGTTAGAATTATTCATCTTTACAGCCCAGTGAGGTGGGTACTCGTATACTCCTTTTACAGATAAGGAAGCTGAGGCTCGGAGCAGTACCTGCTTTACTCCCAAGGCCTTCAGGTAGAAAGTGACAGATCTTCTGGCTCTCGATTCAGCGTGTATCCCTCCCCGCCATTTCACAGCTTGCCTAAGAGGAGACGAACGTAAGATATTAATAAAAATTCACTGCAAAAATTCTATATACTCACTGCTCTATTTTTAAAGTGTATTTCTTTTAAATTATGCTATGCTAATTAGCTCTACTATTTCCAGACAGTAATCTGTTATTGGGTGTTACTTTCTTAATTTAGACTCCACTACTAAATCCTAATTTAGACTCAATCCTTCTAATAACTCGACAGAAGTCTGTGTGTCCCACCATTCATTGCTATAAATTTGACAGCCTAAATCTGTTATATTCATTCCATTCCATGGATGGGACTCCACTCTCAGAAACCTCTGGTTGAGCTCTGCAGTTTAGAGAAATCCTTGCCTCTATACATGGGATCCTTACTTTGATGCCTGGTCTGTCTCCTTTGATAAATTCCCTTTCGTTACTTCACTGTTCACTTCAGGTCTATGTTAGAATAACCCCTTGAAAGGTTGAGGGATGGTTGTAAATTGCTTTCTAAACACGGTGCCAGCAGTCTCCAATGCATACTTACTGTTTTCTCTTCGCATCCAAGTGGATAAGCGCTGTGTCCTAGCCAGGAGACATGCAATATCCCTAAGCACCTACTATGTGCCAAATGACCAGGCAGCTGTCAAATAATATGAATATAAAAGACCCTCCACGTACTGAGAAAACTCTAACATACATGGGGGTGAGAGACCCAGTTGAACCTGTGCGGACAGAAGAACCATGAAATTGACCGTCACAAAAAACGACTTTCGGTGCCAGGAACATGGCCTGGTGAGAAGAAAGGTGTCACACACATGCCTACTCACTTCTCTTTCCAAGCACACTTTTCTTTCACCTCCCTGCCGGCTCCTAATTCCTGTGCAGAGATGACCAGTTTGACGGCATGAAACTATCTCAGAAACGCTGGTTCTAGTTCCACGTAACGCAAGATTACTTGGGATTTTGTCCTCTTGCTCGATTCCTAATTCCTCTTGCTCGGATCCTGCAAGATCCCTGACGACTTCGCCTTCATTGGCGTAAGCTGAAAACTATGCATAGCTGGAAATTCGCGGTTGAAAATCTGACAGTATGATTTTCTCTTCGGCCCCTTTTGCTGCTCTGCTCGGGAAAGCTCATTGCATGAACTAGACAAATACACGAAAGTAAGGTGGCCATCATATTCCTAGAAACACATCTTTTTACTTTCAGCACCGGGTCCCCCAGGCGGCCCGGTGAAGCGCCCTGCACCTCGTCTGCCAGGGGCTGAGCAGCCGGGAACCTCCCCGCGTCTCCATGGCGAAGCGTCGCAAAGCAGCCGCGCAGCACCCAGCCCAGCTGGTGCAAGAGGCCCAGCGACGGCCTCTTCTAGCAAGAATGGCAGAGCCTGGGCCCGAGGCTCCGTGTCCTTCTCAGTGCGGCCACAAGATCCGGCCAAGTGAGGCTGCGGACCCTGCCAGCCGGCGGGGGGCGGGGACGGGGTCTCCCCTGGAGACGCGGTGCCTGGAGCGACGGCTGCTCGGGTCCTCAAGGGTGTGTGCCTCCCCCTTACGGTTGGGACTCCATTTAAGGAGAGGCTGGGAGTCAGGGAAAATGAAAGGGTGTTCACGACCTCGCCCCTTTCCAGCCCTTCGCCATACCTTCTGTCAAAACCCTCCCTAAACAGCTCGGAGTTTAAACACCCCAGGAAATGTCCAGGAGGGGACAAGCAAAAGGAAGGCCTAGTGTCTGGAGAACAAAGACAAAGACAAAGAAGCAACAGAGGTCGGGAGCTCTGAAGAAAGCAGACCCAGCGGGGGCCCTGATCCCCGGCAGGATCTGGGAAACAGCACAGAAAGGGGGCGGGGAGGGGCTGCAGAATGCAGAGAAGCGACCCCCAAGTGGATCTGCAGCGTCCCCCCACCCCCGGTGGCTGTAGCAGAGGCTGGGAACTATGGCATTCAGCTGTCGCTTCTAAACTTCGCTGATTTTTCTTTCAGAGGGATTTTGTATTTAACAGAGGCAGTGCTTTTAATACTAATTTTGCACGCGAATGCAGCTGGTTGACTAACAGCTTTTTGTGTCAGTGGAGGGAGAGCCGCTCTAGCTGCGGTGCTACTGGCAAGATTACTGTGTAGTCAGCTCCATCCTGGCCTTCCTCATGGCAATAATAACCCATCGCAGCCCTCTAGCTGGGTAATTGTGGTTCCCTGGTGGCTACAGAGCAGTGGGGATGGTTCAACGGCCAATTCCCTAGAATCGTAGTCCCAGGAGAATGAATGAAATGCATACTTTCATCCCATTCATCCCTTTGTAAATTACGAATAGCAAATGAAAATAATTAATACAAAAATATTTACAACACGAGCTTCTCTATGGGGTCCAGGCAGAGACGAGAGGCAGAGGAGCCGGGGCCCTCCCCAGGACCCCCCCCACCCCACCCCCACCGCCCCACTCCCCTGAGTCTCATCCTCCCTTTCTAGCCACCCTGTCTTGGTTTCTTTCACTGTCTGCTCTCCCCGCTCTTGTCTGGGAATGTTGGTGTCCTCCAAGTTTTCTCCTCCTTGGTTTGCATCGCCTATGTGAGCGGCCATATCCTGCCACAGGGCTTCTAGTCTACATAAAGGTGCCAATCAATGGCTCTCTCGTCTTTATCTCTACCTCAGATGCTCTTCCTAAATCTCAGACCAAAATATCCATCTGTCTACCAGACACATTTGGATGTCACAGAAGGGCCTCAAACGCAACATGTACAAAAGTATACTCCTTGTCCTCCTAGACTTGGAAGCTCAGTAAGGAGGGTCCCAGCTGCTTAAAGGAGGGGGGAGGGCAGCTTCACTGACACCTCAATGTCATCACCAGGTGTCACTGATTCTGCCTCCAAAGTGTCCCTTCCCCTGGGGGACTTTGCCCCTTCACATCCAGTCCTGAGTCTCTTAACAGCCACTCTGTGCTACTCCATCTTCCACTGATGGAAGGGTCACCCTCTAAAAGGTGGGCCTAATGTGTCACTGTCCAGCTCTGGTCTCAAAATAGGATGAGGCTGATGACGCCTATGGACTAATTGCTATCGAACTATTAGTATCGACTGAGCTCTTAAGTGCTGTATTCCTTCCAAGGACTGCCATAAATTTCCACAAACTGGTGGCTGAAAACAATAGAAATTTATTTTTTTCACATTTTGGAGGCCAGAAGCCTGCAATCAAGCTATTGGCACGGCTGCACTCCCTCTGGTGGCTCTTGGGGAGGATCCGTCCTTGCGTCTTCCAGCTTCTGGTGGCTGTCGGCATTCTTGACCTGTGGCCCATCACTCCAGTCTCGGCCTCCATGGTCACACCGCCTCCTCCTCCTCCATGGCCAACCACCCTCTGCCTTTCTTATGAGGACACTGAAATTGCATTTAGGGCCCACCGGATAATCTCGAATGTTCTTTTTTTTTTTTTTGCGGTACGCGGGCCTCTCACTGTTGTGGCCTCTCCTGTTGCGGAGCACAGGCTCCGGACGCGCAGGCTCAGCGGCCATGGCTCACGGGCGCAGCCGCTCCGTGGCATGTGGGATCCTCCCGGACCAGGGCACAAACCCGTGTCCCCTGCATCGGCAGGCGGACTCTCAACCACTGCGCCACCAGGGAAGCCCTCGGATGTTCTTCATCTCAAATCCTACTTGCATCTGCAAAGAGTGATCAGGCCTAGATTGGTGTTGCTTGCTTCGGAAAAAGACAGTCTCCGTGCAGAAGATCCTTCCAGATCCTTCTAAGAGTCAAACTCAGAGCTTCAAATCAGGTGAAGTGATAGTTTATTTTAAGAGCAACACAGCCTCACAATTTCTCCCCACCTACTTGTCCGTGCTTGAAATTCTCTTAGCAAAGAACATGAATTCTGTGGTTGGAATAAAATGCTTTAAAGTATAAAGTGGTTCCCACTGAAGCAAAGAATCAAAGGATAATGTCATTTCTAGTATAATGGGATCAGAGAGTAGACATCAGCCAAGAGTCTGCGAACAGAAGGACAGAGTGTGACAGCCAGGGGCTAAGGCTTTAGTTAGCCTGGGGAAGCCTCAGGTGGAGGTGAACCTCATCCCGTGTGAAGGCTGCAGGTGAATAGTTACAGAGGGGCAGATGCAGCTGCCTGGCTGGATTCAAGGACCTGTTCGATGAGAAACAAGCCCTGGATGGGAGAGATGATGGGAGAGATGGGGAGAAGTACACAGATGGCAAAAACTAAATGTTTCTTTATTATTATTATTATTATTATTATTTTTGCAGTACGCGGGCCTCTCACTGTCGTGGCCTCTCCCGTTGCGGAGCACAGGCTCCGGACGCGCAGGCTCAGCGGCCATGGCTCACGGGCCCAGCTGCTCCGCGGCATGTGGGATCTTCCTGGACCGGGGCACGAACCCGTGTCCCCTGCATCGGCAGGCGGACTCTCAACCACTGCGCCACCAGGGAAGCCCTAAATGTTTCTTTTTTATATGTAGGCAGTGACATATAGGTTTTCAGACTCTTTGGAAATTGAAGACACCTTTGAGAAAGATGCTTTACGGCAATTGTATTCAGGATGCGTGAACGGGAGAAAAGGCAGGCAGTGCGGTGGGTGCGGTGTGAGAGGTGAGGTGACGGACCCCAGACGGCTTTGCTTCGAACACGAAAGGGATCATTTCACCCAGGTGCTAGTGAAATCTAAAAAGCCACAGGTAACTGCCTAGATGTGAAGAAAGAGAGAATGATCGAATTAAATTTTTAAAATATATTCCGAAGTAATCTGGGGGTACCTCCGTTCACAAGGGGAGGTTCGGGCAGATCAATCCTCGTGTCTGCATACCGGTGAGTTCTCCATCCTCACCCTCCCGGCCCGCCAGCAGCATTTGCCGTCGTAGGTGTCCCTCCCTCCTCCTGGCATCACGTTCTTCCTTCGGCCATCAGGACACCACAGCCTCCTGGGTCTCCACTCACCTCGCTCACTGCGCTTCTCAGCCCCCTTCACCGGCTGACCCTCATCTCCTCAGCCTCTTGACACTGGGGGGCCCTGGGCTTCAGCCTTTGGACGTCACCTCCTCTAAATGCCACTCCCTCCCTTGCTGAGCTCACTCACTCTCCCAGCTTTAAAGAACAGCTATGCCGCGGAATCTTGCACAGTCGTTACAAAGAATTAATTAGAGCTGCACCAGACGAGCCAGAGGGGCTTCCCATACGGCGCCGTTAAGTGACAAGTAGAAGAGGACACTTTGTGTAAGATGAGCCTGTTTTTGTAAAACAGAATAGGACTAAAACCCAATGTGATAATGTATTGATATACGTATATATATCAATCTGTATATGATTATAGTAACAGTTATAAAAGTCTGGAAAGAAACAGGCACGATGGTTAACATGGGCTACCTGGGAGGAGGGTGATTACAAGCAGGGCCAGGAAGGAGCAAGGACAAGGGGTCCAGGAGAGAACCTGACCTGGAAACTAAGACCCTCTTTGTGTAAAATCAGTTCATGCATTTACAGGTATATCTAATATGATGCATGAAAAGTCAGGCAATAAAACAGCGATAGTGAGCATCCTAAGATGATAGAATTTCAAATGAACTCTTTTCCTTATATTTTTATGTATTGCTCTAATTCTTTTTTTTTTTTTTTTCGGTACGCGGGCCTCTCACTGTTGTGGCCTCTCCCATTGCGGAGCACAGGCTCCGGACACACAGGCTCAGCGGCCATGGCTCACAGGCCCAGCCGCTCTGCGGCACGTGGGATCTTCCCGGACCGGGGCACGAACCCGTGTCCCCTGCATCGGCAGGCGGATTCTCAACCACTGCGCCACCAGGGAAGCCCCTCGAATTCTTTAAAATAGCATATGTGAATTCTCAAGAAAAACAATAGACCTATTTTTATCTGGGGGGGAACTCATAATTAAATTGAGCTTCCCCTCTTCCCTAGTGGAGCTCACAAGCTGGTCTTCATTCCTTTACACTCTGCATTACCACCCAAAATGTTTGTCTCTTGCAAAATTATTTTAATTATTAAAACCACATTTGATCCAAATATGCTGGCTTGCCACATTTAAAACGGTTTTAGTGTGCTTTTAGCAGGTGATACCGATTGGGATTCCTATGCCACCACGATGAAGACTGCATTCACACCTAAGACAGGAGCAGCGCCTGCTTTAATTCAGTACATCCCTTTTCAAATCAGATTGATATACGCACTTGAATTTGTTCACCTTTCTTCTATTATTCAGACTCCAAAACCAATAGAGAGTAATCAGAGAAGGCTTATAGAAAATGCACTCAGATAAGACCCACTGCACGCACAGGTCTCCAAGCATCAGAGAGGGTTTCCCCTTCAAAGAGCATCCCAAGCTCCCACAGGAAAATTGAGAAAATTAACACATGGATCCTTCATAAAGCCACTGTGTATCATGCTTTACAACAGGGCCAGTATACAGTTTACAGAACTGTGCTACCTAACCATGGGACATGAATTGAGTTCATTACCTGGTATATAGTAGGCAGGCAATGACAACTGAATGACTGGAGAAGTGAGTAATTGTTAGCACTTCCACCCAACGCTAGTCTTGGAAGCTGGAACAAGGCCACGGTCCCCTTACCCTTACCTTCACTCCTCCAACTATTGCTTCCTAGAGCAATGTTTGCTTGCAACTTCTCCCTCAATTCCGCCTGAACCGAGGGTGGTGGGAATTTCTGTCCATCAGCTGCCTCTCTAAGCTCATGGGTGGGTGAGAGAGGGTGGGGCTACGAAAGCCCTGCCATCTTTCATTGCATCAGTGGTAGGTGGGAAATTAGCATGGAGGACCTTCCCTTGTCTGTGTTCACTCTGTAAATTACTTCCAATATAGAGGATCTTTTCACCTTAAAAGTTCACATTGTCGAGAAGTCAAATGGAGTACTGTCCAGACTGTGTGGTGCAGTCAGGCAGAAATGGGTTCCAGCCTCAGCCCCCTGCTCTAATTACCTCTTATTTTCTCTGCTCCCTTAGGCAAGTAACCAGCCAGCTATGGCTCAGTTTTATGGTTGGCAAAGTGGGAATGATGACTCTGCATAAGGTGGATGTTCTGAGGACAAACTGAAAGCACTAGTCCAGTGACTAGCACGAAGAAGTTACCCCCCAAATTTTCATTCATTTTTCCCCAGCATAATATACGACAGACTTCCAAAAAGTGCAGGTCTGCAAGACTCCTAATTTCCGAGTTACGGGCTATCCCACTGAGTCACATTATATCCCCTACTGGGAGGCTTACCATCTGACAGTAAGGATTATGCCAGCTTCCCAAACAGTAACAGTTGTCTAAAGAAGAGACATTTGGGATGAAAGCCAAAACCAAATGGGTACTTATGGAGTCTAGGTCAGTGGTCTTCAAATTCACATATTTTTAAAGTCCACAGAAAAGTTTTTATTATAAATTTAAATAGCTGTAAAAGATAAAACTTCCAGCCCATCCTAAATATTGACATTTTAAAACAAGACCATTAAATCATTTCTTTACATATAACCAGTGGGTATTCTAACCACCTTAGCAAATTGATACTCACTCTGACCCTTTTTAAAAAATATATACAAACAAGCTCTTCTTTAACAGATCATTTATTTCATTCTCTTTCCTTCTTGAACTCTTACTCCCAGTCTACTTCCTCCGTAGAATTTTACCCTGCTCTAATATATTTTGTGTTTGAAGGCAATTTATTGATCACTCCATTATACCTCTTTGCAACTATTTCAGTATATTAATTGACATTAATTTTTAAACATGTTATATGACCCTAAGTATTGAGTTATCACAATTATTTTTAGTACAGAATTGCTCAAAGCAATAAACACATTACAAATGTTAATACTTACTAAACAGAAAAAGTAGATTTTTTGGAATTGCATCTTAATGAGATAATTGGGGCTGTTTTGTTTTCAATTACTTTATGTCTCCAGATTTGAGTGTTATTATGTTGGGAATGAGACCACATTCAGCATCAATTTTTCCTGCTTTTTTTTTTCAATTTATAATTGCTAGTGTTGAGAAACCTTGTTCTCATAATTAAGTAGACGTGAATGAAAGGAGTTTTAGTGTAGCATTGCCATTCAACACTCTGAACTCTTTATGGTTATAGGCCAAAAATCACAAGGTGATTTTTAATGATTGATTGGCTGACAGCTTGGTTGTGTACTCCTTCAGTTTCATTGAAAGCAAATAATTAGATGATTTGTCATCCAGTTATTGAGTTATTCCCTATCTCGTTTTTCTGAGAAGTATACTGAAAAGGCCTGTCTTTTATTTATATTTGAATTTTATTTTATTTTATTTTTTATTTTATTATTTTATTGTATTTTTATATAAAATTTTTATTTAAAAATTTTATTTTATTTTTTTATACAGGTTCTTATTAGTTATCAGTTTTATACATATTGGTGTATACATGTCAATCCCAATCTCCCAATTCATCCCACCACCACCAAGCTCCCCCCTCCCCACCACTTCCCCCCTTGGTGTCCATACATTTGGTCTCTATATCTGTGTCTCAATTTCTGCCCTGCAAACCGGTTCATCTGTACCATTTATCTAGATTCCACATATATGTGTTAATATATGATATTTATTTTTCTCTTTCTGACTTACTTCACTCTATATGACAGTCTCTAGGTCCATCCATGTCTCTACAAATGACCCAATTTCGTTCCTTTTTATGGCTGAGTAATATTCCATTGTATATATGTACCACATCTTCTTTATCCATTCATCTGTCAATGGGCATTTAGGTTGCTTCCACATCCTGGCTATTGTAAATAGTGCTGCAATGAACATTGGAGTGCATGTGTGTTTTTGAATTATGGTTTTCTCAGGGTATATGCCCAGTAGTGGGATTGCTGGGTCATTACCATTGCTGGGTAATTCTATTTTTAGTTTTTTAAGGAACCTCCATACTGTTCTCCATAGTGGCTGTATCAATTTACATTCCCACCAACAATGCAAGAGGGTTCCCTTTTCTCCACACCCTCTCCAGCATTTATTGTTTGTAGATTTTCTGATGATGCCCATTCTAACTGGTGTGAGGTGATACCTCATTGTAGTTTTGATCTGCATTTCTCTAATAATTAGTGATGTTCAGCAGCTTTTCATGTGCTTCTTGGCCACCATCTGTATGTCTTCTTTGGAGAAGTGTCTGTTCAGGTCTTGTGCCCATTTTTTTGATTGGGTTGTTTGTTTTTTTAATATTGAGCTGCATGAGTTGTTTATATATTTTGGAGATTAATCATTTTTCCGTTGATTTGTTTGCAAATATTTTCTCCCATTCTGAAGATTGTCTTTTCATCTTATTTATATTTTCCTTCGCTGTGCAAAAGTTTTAAGTTTCATTAGGTCCCATTTGTTTATTTTTGTATTTATTTCCATTACTCTAAGAGGTGGGTCTAAAAGATTTTGCTGTGATTTATGTCAAAGAGTGTTCTTCCTATGTTTTTTTGTGCATTAATTTTGTATCCTGCAACTTTACCAAATTCATTGATTAACTCTAGTAGTTTTCTGGTGGCATCTTTAGGATTTTTTATGTATAGTATCATGTCATCTGCAAACAGTGACAATTTTACTTCTTCTTTTCTGATTTGGGTTCCTTTTATTTCTTTTTCTTCTCTGATTGCCATGGCTAGGACTTCCAAAACTATGTTGAATGATAGTGGCAAGAGTGGACATCCTTGTCTTGTTTCTGATCTTAGAGGAAATTCTTTCAGTTTTTCACCACTGAGAATGATGTTTGCTGTGGGTTTTTCATATATGGCCTGAAAAGGCACGTCTTAACAAATGACTATGAAATTACATCTGTTACTCCTTCATTTGGAAGAAACTTATTTAATATTATATACTCAAAAAGGACTTGGAAAATAGGAACATTAAATTCAATAAAGGTTTTCCAATATAATCTTTTTTTTTATAAAAATGCTTTTGTTATTACATACTCTAAATATATTTTTATCCAAATCTTTGAGCTGAAGAGTTAACTCATACAATTTATACCATGTTTACCTAGCTGGTAAAATCAGTCCTTGTGGTCCAACCAACAAGTGAAATTAGGTTTACTTCCTGTCAAAATAAAACTCTGACTACAATTCTAGTTTAAATAAATGTTAATATATGTTTTGAGGAATATTATGAAAACTACTGATAAATTATGGAATGCATATTGTAGGGAAGATTAGTAAAAGTAGACAGGAGAAGTGTAGAAAGATTCAGGTCTAATATGATTAATTACATCCAAGTAACAAAAATAATGCAATGAAATGTGTAGCTAAATATGTAAGTTATCTGTGAAGTGTGGAGTATGATAAAAAGTATGAGTTTCCTTAGTTAAATATGTTCTCATGTGTGCAGAACTCTGGTGCTTGACTTTGGAAAATAATTAAATAATATCATGCATAAAAATCAGAAACAATTTCATTGATTTCTTTAGAAACCAAATCAAACATTTACTGTGTATTTAATGAAAGAGAAAGTTATATATGGTAAGTATATAGTTATATATGGTAAGTATATAGTTATATATGGAAAATTACTAGTCTGACAAGCTAGTGTATACTTTCATGTATTGTTAAATATTTTACATCATAAAATAAAATGAGGACTGGCTATATTGAAGTAAATATTTCATAATATGTTTGGGTTAAAAAATAAGCTTTAAATACCTAATTGAATGATGAATACAAAATCTGAAAAAATGATCACAAGATTTTTATGTACCAGTTGTATCCAGTGAATCTTTAAAAATTTGATAGTCTTAGAAAAGATTCCAGGTACATTGAAAAGAATCAGCATCGCCATCCTGTGCTGCTTCATCTAAACAGAGATGCTCTTCCTTCCAGCTAGTGACATATCCTAGGGATGTTTTAAAAGCTGGAAAAATGCTTACCTTTAAATATGTAGGGCAAAGAGCCATTTTCAGCAATCTGTATTCTCTGCTCTCCTCTTAGAAGCTTCTCCTTAAAGAGGGATGAACATTTGATAATTTTTAGGACAGGGAACACTAGCCATTACTCTCAGCCATACCAATCTACAGTGTACCTACATTCAGAACATCCCTGCACAGGCCATAATGCTCTGGTTTTAGCCCCACCCTTTACTCTTGACCTAGAATGTCAAGCCCTAGGTAAGTGTATGGAATTTGGGTTACAAGGGAGTTCCCTGAAATCACCATAATGAAGTTCCCTTTGCCTGGCGCCCCTCTCACCATTGGCAGCTAACACCCTGAGGTGTAATGCACCTTAGTAAGATCCTATGGTGAAGTGAGGAAGGGAGAAAAGGATGCGGGAAGGAAAAGACCCACTAGATATGCAGCTTTGTTCTCAGGCAGATACATGTTAAGAAAGAATATACTGAGAAATGCGGATGTGAAAATCTATTCCTTTAAAGCAATTTGTGCTGTGATCCCTTTGGAAAGGTCTTCATGCACCTTCGATGACTTCAGTTTGATTTAGGACCACAGTCATGCTTGAATCTGTACATCTGAATGACAAGTGAAATAGTCCAGCATCCAGATGTATCCCACTTTCCAGATGTTTGGTTTCTTACAGACGTAACCTGAATCTTACCCAGTCCTCTTTTTTAAAAAAGTCAATATGAAATATTTTAGACACACACAAAGGAATATACAATAAATCCCCAGCTATCATACAGCTATAATAATCAACAACACATGGACATTTTTAATATATATCCTCCACTTAGCCTTCCCACTGGATAATGTTGAAGCAAATTCCAGGCATTATATCATAAGTCTAAATATATTTTTATGTATCTCTGAAAGATAAGGATGCTTTAAAAATATGTAACAATACCATTATCTCACCTAAAAAAGCAATTCCTTAATATCAAATAGCCAATAAGCGATCAAATTTTCCCCAGTTGTCTCATAATTAAAAAAAAAAAACAGTTGGTTAGAAATTGAATCCAGACAAGGTCTCTGCATTGTATTCTCTTACTTCATTTAATCTACAGGTTCCTCCACTTTTTTTTTCTGAGAATTTCTTTGTTGAAGAAACAGATGATTTGTTCTGGATTTTCCTGACTCCATCCCCATCGTGTCATTTAAAACTATCCTTCTTTTCATGTATTTCCTGTAATCTAATATTCCAAAGACTTCATCTGATTCAGGTTGGGTATTTTCACAAAAGTACTTTTTTTTTTTTCTTTTTGCGGTACACGGGCCTCTCCCGTTGCAGAGCACAGGCTCCAGACGCACAGGCCCAGCGGCCATGGCTCACAGGCCCAGCCGCTCCACTGCATGTGGGATCTTCCCGGACCAGGGCACGAACCCGTGTCCCCTACATCGGCAGGCGGACTCTCAACCACTGTGCCACCACAGAAGCCCCTGACAAAAGTATTTAATAGGTGGTGTTGGGTATGTATATCCAGAGTGGCAGCTGCTGATCATTGCCTAGATGCATTATTTCATTAAGGACTTGCAAACCAGTGGTATCCTAATTCTTATATTTTTCCTTTTATTAACTGGAATACTTTTTACATAAAGAAACTTTCCTTCACCAAGTATTTAGTTATACTGAAGTACAGTTTACACAGAAGAGTACTCAGCTCTTTAAAAAAATTAATTAAAAAATTAATGCATTTCAGATTATTCTTTTAAATTTCACATTAGGACACTCTTACTTTTGTTAAGGGCCATCATAATATACAGGATTGTTTCTTTTCAGGGAAACCTAGAAATTAAATTATTTCTGGCATCAAGTCTTAAGGCAGCCAATCTTTCAAAACTTATTTGAAATGTGTACTGTTGTGAAATTTGGTATTTAATCCCTTACTCTAGTTTCCACCCTTTTCTTACAGTCAAAAAAGTACCAGAAAATTAGGATATACATATTCACTTAGAGATCCTATTCCCAACCAGACACAGTACAATGATGAGTATGTTTGGAAATCATATCTAAAGAAGATTTGATCAACATTGGAACTTCAAGAGGAATCAAGAACCACAAATCTTATTACCCCAGTCAAGTAAGATAATATCTACATATCTTTTGAACGTGATATTCTATCAATAATCCATAAGAATGAGAGTTTGGATATATCCCAAAGACCCTTCATCATCTACAGCTGTGGACCTTCTTAGACTATTTTTTGCTCACCTTCTCACATTTATTTCTAACTACTACTCCCTTATCCCCTTAAATAAGAAACATTTGTTTTAATAAATTTATTTATTTATTTTTGGCTGCGCTGGGTCTTTGCCACTGTGTGCAGGCCTCTCACTGCAGTGACCTCCCCAGTTGTGGAGCACAGGCTCCAGGCACGCGGGCCCCAGCAGTTGCAGGACGCAGGCCCAGTAGCTGTGGCTCATGGGCTCCAGAGCACAGGCCCAGTAGTTGTGGTGCACGGGCTTAGTTGCTCCGCGACATGTGGGATCCTCCAGGACCAGGGCTCGAACCGGCGTCCCCTGCCCTGGCAGGTGGACTCTCAACCACTGTGCCACCAGGGAAGCCCTATTTTTAGTTTTTTAAGGAACCTCCATACTGTTCTCCATAGTGGCTGTATCAATTTACATTCCCACAAACAGTGGAAAAGGGTTCCCTTTTCTTCCCACCCTCTCCAGCATTTATCGTTTGTAGATTTTTTGATGATGGCCATTCTGACCGGTGTGAGGTGATATCTCATTGTAGTTTTGATTTGCATTTCTCTAATAATTAGTGAGGTTGAGCATCTTTTCATGTGCCTCCTGCCCATCTGTATGTTTTCTTTGGTGAAATGTCTATCTAGGTCTTCTGCCCATTTTCTTTTTTTTCTTAATAGTCACAAACTGGATACAACTCAAACTTCCATCAGCAGGAGAATGGATAAATAAACTGTGGTATATTCACAAAATGAAATACTACTAGGCAATAAAAAAAGAATGAATTGTTGATGTGTTCAACAAAATGTATAAACCTCAAAGACATTATGCTAAGTGAAAGAAGCCAGACACACAAAAATATATTTTGTATGGTTTCATTTATTTGAAAGTCTACCACAGGCAAAACTTATCTACCATGAAGGAAATTGGAACAGAGACTGTCTTGGGGTAGGAGGGACTGACTGGGAAAGAGCAAGACAGGACTTTCCAGTGTGGTGGAAATGATCTTTATCATTACATGGGTGTGAGTTGCACCTATGCAAATGTCAACCCATTAACCTGTACATGCATGATCAGTGCATTTCACTTTATGAAAGTTTACCTCAACTGAAAAACGCTGAGGTCAGGAAAGACAAGGAGAAGGATGAGTGTGGGGGTGAAAATTAAATGTGAAATCACAAACACATATAAATGCAAACATAACTGGAGAGTAAACCAGGAACACCCCCTGCCCCCCCCACACACACCTGATCTCCAGCCCTCAGCTGGCATCTGTAACACTGGGCATGACAACATGGACATTGAATAGGAAAACATGTTATCACTCACATTCCTCCTTTCTCTTAGTTTCGGCTGCAGAGATGGCAATTGCTAGGAGTGACAAAGCTTTACAGCTCCACAAAGTACAATTTAAAAATATGTAATTAGGATTAGGGGACCATAGATGTTCAGAACCAGAAAAGACTCCTTCAATTTCTAGATGAGGAAATGGAGGCCAGAGAGTTGAAGGGCCTCCCATGATCAGTTATCACTCAAAGATTGCAAAGCTTCCCAATACTGGTGGGCAGAAAAGCAACCCTGGCTTGGATGAAACTTTTGGAACAATCGTCTCTATTGTTTTGTTTATCATCACATCACCCAGACCAAGCACTGTCTAGGTGCTTCACACATAGCATTCCTTGTCCATTCAACTGCGTTAGTATCATTACCTGTATTCAAAGATGAGGAAATGAATAAATGGAGACGACAGATGTATTTGCCAGCACAGAACTGAAACCTAAGTTTATTTCATTCCGAAATCCATGCTCTTTCCAGGAAGTCTTGCTGTTCCCTTGAATACTGTTTACTCTTTTTAATCAATAATTAACATAATTGTGTCTTTTTAGCTCTTAGACATACCATCCTTTGATTATTTTGGTCTCATTGAATTTATATTTAGAGTACCATTATCAGATATTTGCCTCCTTCCTAGAATTTCTCTATTTAGCACTTAAATAGTTAAATGGAAATTTTCATCCTGTTTTTCTTCATAATTTTCAGACCGACAAATTCTTTTTTTTTTTTTTTTTTTGCAGTACGGGGGCCTCTCACTGTTGTGGCCTCTCCTGTTGCGGAGCACAGGTTCCGGATGCACAGGCTCAGGTGTCATGGCTCACGGGCCCAGCCGCTCCGTGGCATGTGGGATCTTCCCGGACCGGGGCACGAACCCGTGTGCCCTGCATCGGCAGGCAGACTCTCAACCACTGCGCCACCAGGGAAACCCCCCGACAGATTCTTGATTGCTTTATTTACTCTTACTGTGACGTTGACAAAGGGATGGATAAAAAAGGAAAATAGTTCAAATGAAGAAAATCTGAACGTAACTAGGTTATTTTCTCAATAATCAAGGAAAAATAATATCCAAATTGTTCTAAATATAATTTCATCATGACTTTGTGCTATTTTGTTTGTTTGTGTGTGTTTTAATTAATTAATTTATTTAATTTTGGCTGCATTGGGTCTTTGTTGCTGCGTGCAGGCTTTTCTCTAGTTGCGGTGAGCAGGGGCTACTCTTCGTTGTGGTGTGCGGGCTTGTCACTGCCGAGGCTTCTCTTGTTGCGGAGCGCGGGCTCTAGGCGCGTGGGCTTCAGTAGTTGTGGCTCATGGGCTCTAGAGCGCAGGCTCAGTAGTTGTGGCGCACGGGCTTAGTCGCTCCGCAGCATGTGGAATCTTCCCGGACCAGGGCTCGAACCCATGTCCCCTGCATTGGCAGGCGGATTCTTAACCACTGTGCCACCAGGGAAGCCCCCAATAGCCCCCCAATAGCTTTTGATATAATGTTTTTTTCCTATTCTCTTTTGGATACTTAATTTGTGTCTTCAATTCTGATTTCCTCTTTAAACCAAGAATTATGTGGAAGAGGTTTCTTAATTTTTCAATAATTAGGGGATTTAAAAAACCTTTTTATTATTGATTTCCTATTTGAAAGTTAAAAAACAAATCTCTGCTTTGGGAAAATTAGCAAAAACATTTTTATGCCAAGATTAATTTGTGTATTAGATGAATATCAGAAGAAAAAATGTGTAGTTTATTGTATTTTTCAAGCCCCTTCTATCTTTGCCTTAATTGCATATTTGACCTGTCAAATTCTGAGGCAATAATATTTGAAACATTCCACAATAAAAATGTTTTCATCAATGTCTCCTTGTATTTCTGGGATTTTTGCTACATATTTTTGGCTACTATGTTGTTTATCAATGCTTATGACTTATACAGAGCTTCTTCATTAATTAACTTTTTTCCCATTACATGTTATTCCTCTTTGACCAGGTTAATGATTTTGACCTTAAATTATGTTTTAATTGATATTCATATTGCCATTCATTCTGGGTTTGTATTTTATTTGCATTTACTTAATTCCCAATTTTTCTTTTTTGATGTTTATGTCTTTCTTGGAGCACTGGGGACTGTAGCTGTGGGCAACCAGTAATTTCATGTGGATTTTCTCTTAGTTTAGTATATATAGTGGGGCTTCCTATCCTCACAACACTCTCCAAATCATGGTCCATATTCCATCGGGATCTTAAACCAAATATTAAAAAATGAGTAGCCCTTCATTCAATAAATATTTATTGAACACCTGCTATGTGACAGTGTTGTAGGTCATGGGAATATATTTGTAGTGAAAAAACATACATGGAGCTTACATTCTAGAAGAAAGGACAGATCAAAAGCAAGTCAAAATGAACAGTATAATTACAAAATATAAGTGCCACACACAGTGTGTGGGGGGGGCTCCTGTGAGGAGGCCTCATTTAAGCTGACCCATTAAGAGGGGAAAGAGCCAGCCATGTGAAGAGACGAGCAACAGCTTTCCAGCCTTGCAGAACAGCAAGGCAAGGGCGTCAAAGTAGGAAAGAGCTTGAAGTGTTTCTTGAAACGTCCTAGGAACAGTCAGAAGGCAGAGTGGCTGAAGCATTGTGAATTGGCTAGGGACAGGGCAGAGGGTCAGTCATACAAAAGAGGTCAAAGGGGCGGGGGTCAGATCATGCGTGGACTGAGTGCCATTGGCTTCTAATAGCATGGACTCTCTTGTTGTAGTTTCTGTGTTCCAGAATATTCAATAAATTTCTGTTGGTTTAAGTTGTGGATCCCTCATGAACGTGGTTTGGTTTTACGTTAATCCTCTTACAAAGCCTTGTCTGGGGCTGGAGTGTTCATCCCTGCAGACATGTTGTGGCTGCATCTTCAGCTTTCGCTGTCCTCCGGGAATCCCAAATGGGATCCTTGACCTCTTAAATGAATTTTAAAAAAATTTATATGCATTAAAGTTCACTCTTTGTGCTGTAAAGTTCTATGGGTTTTGACAGAAGCATAGTGTCATATCCATCATTACAGTATCATACAGAATAGTTCCACCACCTAAAATATCCCCTTGCTTCACCTAGTTGACTCTCCTCCCAAACCTGTCATTACTTCTTTGGAGATAGTTTTGGTAATCTAACGGCAGGACAGCCAAGAAAAGCCACTATCACCCACTGCCTCGCAGCAGACAGCCTGTGGATGAATGTAGCCTCCCATCTGGCTGGAAACAGAAAGGCATACTACATACAGAATTGTAGAACAGATAAGTGACTGCCACTCTAGAGCCAGAAATGCTACATTTATAAACATGCACTATTAGACAGACTTTTTCTCTGGGCACTGTGGTAAACTAAATTACTGTCTCCAGTTCTTCATCTCTCCCCGTCTCACACTCTTTGGAAGGTATTTCCCCAGCCTTTGTGAGCTTGGTCATGTGACTTGGTTTAGCCAATGGGATGTTAGCAGACATAAGTCTGGGCTGCCCACTGGTCCCAGGAGAAGGATGAGAGTCATGTGGATGAGAGCTACTGCTATGGTCAGTTTGCATACCCCCAAAATTCATCTGTTGAAATCCTAATCCCAAAGTGATGGTATTAGGAGGTGGGACCTCTGGAGGTGATTAGGTCATGAGGCAGCGCCCTCATGATTGGGATCAGTGCCCTTATCAAAGAGACCCCACAGAGCTCCCTTCTGGCATGTAAGGACACAGAGAAAAGAGGACCATCTGAACCAGAAAGTCCTCACCAGACACTAGATCTGTTTGTGCCGTGATCTTGGAATTCCAGCCTCCAGAAATATGAGAAATAAATGTTTGTTGCTTATAAACTACCTAGTTTATGATGTTTTGTTTTAGCAGCCCAAATGGACTAATACAGCTACCCTAGCTGACACTCCCTAAGGACCCACAAAGTGTGAGTGAGAAATAAGTGCTTCCCATTGCATGCCACTGAGATTAATACAGCAAGAGCTAATAGATACAGGCACAGTATTTATTTAGATGAGACGTCTCTAGAACCCTCAAAATGAAATGAAAGGCTTGGTAGAATCCGTTTTCCCTCTTAAAAATATTGAGTCTGATCACCACTGACAAATGCATTTAAAAAGTGATTGTCTTCTAAGACAGGAGAGTGTGGTTGTGGTCCTTTTGTATTTTAAAACCTGCCAAATAATGAAGGTATTTTAAACGTTGAACACTTCAAAGGTTCTCACGAGGCCAGTGACCACTGCTTATTTTAATGTGCCAAAGGATGTAAATGAGTGCTTTAATATGTCCCTTTTTTCAGAGCAGATTGTCAAGACCAGATCAATGTACTTGATGTGAGTTAATTATGTACCTTCATTATTATATTTCAAAGAGAGCACTGTTTCAACACAGATAATGATTCTGAAATTCTTTCTCTTGTGGTATACACTGATGGCTCTTTTGATTCTCTTTCTAACCTCCTGCAAAACTCACTGCCCCCTGCCGACACACACACATCCTATCCCAAAAAGTACGTTTCTATGCTTTCCAGAAACATCTGTTTCTTGTTTTTAACCTCTCGAAAAAAACTGTTTTATAAATAGTTTTTTTCCCATTTTTTTCTAGCTTTATTGAGATATAATTGACATATAACATTGTATTAGTTTAAGGTGTATAACATAATGATTTGATATATGTTTATATTGCAAAATGATCAAAATAGGTTTAGTTGACACCCATCACCTCACATAGTTGCATTTTTTTTCTTGTGATGAGAACTTTTAAGGTTTACTCTCAGCAACTTTTAAAAACACAATACAGTATTGTTAACTATAGTTACCATGCTGTACATTAGATTCCCCAGAACTTATTCATCTTATAACTGGAAGTTTGTACCTTTTGACCACCTTCACTCATTTCCCCTCCCCTCAGCCTTCCCTACCCCCCAACTATCACCAGTCTGTTGTCTGAACCTTATCATTCAGCCTAGCTCTAGCTCTTGGTTGTCTCCTTTTTTTTTTGAATTTTATATTATTTATACTTTTATACAGCAGGTCCTTATTAGTCATCAGTTTTACACACATCAGTATATACATGTCAATCCCAATCTCCCAATTCATCCCACCACCACTAAGCTCCCCACTCCCTGCCACTTCCCCCCTTGGCGTCCATACATTTGGTCTCTACATCTGTGTCTCAATTTCTGCCCTGCAAACCGGTTCATCTGTACCATTTATCTAGATTCCACATATATGTGTTAATATATGATATTTATTTTTCTCTTTCTGACTTACTTCACTCTGTATGACAGTCTCTAGGTCCATCCACATCTCGACAAATGACCCAATTTCGTTCCTTTTTATGGCTGAGTAAATTCCATTGTATATATGTACCACAACTTCTTTATCCATTTGTCTGTTGACGGGCATTTAGGTTGCTTCCATGACCTGGCTATTGTGAATAGTGCTGCAATGAACATTGGGGTGCATGTGCCTTTTTGAATTATGGTTTTCTCTGGGTATATGCCCAGTAGTGGGATTGCTGGGTCATATGGTAATTCTATTTTAGTTTTTTAAGGAACCTCCATACTGTTCTCCATAGTGGCTGTATCAATTTACATTCCCATCAACAGTGCAAGAGGGTTCCCTTTTCTCCACACCCCCTCCAGCATTTGTTTGTAAATTTTCTGATGATGCCCATTCTAACTGGTGTGAGGTGATACCTCATTGTAGTTTTGATTTGCATTTCTCTAGTAATTAGTGATGTTGAGCAGCTTTTCATGTGCTTCTTGGCCATCTGTATGTTTTCTTTGGAGAAATGTCTATTTAGGTCTTCTGCCCATATTTGGATTGGGTCGTTTTTTTTTAAATATTGAGGTGCATGAGCTGTTTATATATTTTGGAGATTAATCCTTTGTCTGTTGATACTTTGCAAATATTTTCTTCCATTCTGAGGGTTGTCTTTTCGTTTTGTTTATGGTTTCCTTTGCTGTGCAAAAGCTTTGAAGTTTCATTAGGTCCCATTTGTTTATTTTTGTTTTTATTTCCATTACTCTAGGAGGTGGATCAAAAAAGATCTTGCTGTGATTTATGTCAGAGAGTGTTCTTCCTATGTTTTCCTGTAAGAGTTTTATAGTGTCCAGTCTTACATTTAGGTCTCTAATCCATTTGGGGTTTATTTCTGTGTATGGTGTTAGGGAGTGTTCTAATTTCATTCTTTGACATGTAGCTGTCCAGTTTTCCCAGCACCATTTATTGAAGAGACTGTCTTTTCTCCATTGTATATCATTGCCTCCTTTGTCATAGATTAGTTGACCATAGGTGTGTGGGCTTACCTCTGGGCTTTCTAACTTGTTCCATTGATCTATGTTTCTGTTTTTGCGCCAGTACCGTATTATCTTGATTACTGTAGCTTTGTAGTATAGTCTGAAGTCAAGGAGTCTGATTCCTCCAGCTCCGTTTTTTTCCCTCAAGACTGCTTTGGCTATTCTGAGTCTTTTTTGTCTCCAAAGAAATTTTAAGGTTTTTTGTTCTAGTTCTGTAAAAAACGTCATTGGTAATTTGATAGGGATTGCATTGAATCTGTAGATTGCTTTGGGTAGTATAGTCATTTTCACAATATTGATTCTTCCAATCCAAGAACATGGTATATCTCTCCATCTGTTGGTATCATCTTTAATTTCTTTCATCAGTGTCTTATAGTTTTCTGCATACAGGTCTTTTGTCTCCCTATGTAGGTTTATGCCTAGGTATTTTATTCTTCTTTTTGCAGTGGTAAATGGGAGTGTTTCCTTAATTTCTCTTTCTGATTTTTCATCATTAGTGTTTAGGAATGCAAGAGATTTCTGTGCATTAATTTTGTATCCTGCAACTTTACCAAATTCATTGATTAGCTCTAGTAGTTTTCTGGTGTCATCTTTAGGATTCTCTATGTAGAGTATCATGTCATCTGCAAACAGTGACAGTTTTACTTCTTTTTTTCCAATTTGTATTCCTTTTATTTCTTTTTTTTCTCTGATTGCCATGGCTAAGACTTCCAAAACTATGTTGAATAATAGTGGGAGAGTGGACATCCTTGTTCCTGATCTTAGAGGAAATACTTGCAGTTTTTCACCACTGAGAATGATGTTTGCTGTGGGTTTGTCATATATGGCCTTTATTATGTTGAGGTAGGTTCCCTCTATGCCCCCTTTCTGGAGAGTTTTTATCATAAATGGGTGTTGAATTTTGTCAAAAGCTTTTCCTGCATCTATTGAGATGATCATATGGTTTTTATTCTTCAATTTGTTACTGTGGTGTATCACACTGATTGATTTGCGTATATTGAAGAATCCTTGCACCCCTGGGATAAATCCCACTTGATCATGGTGTATGATCCTTTTAATGTGCTGTTGGATTCTGTTTGCTAGTATTTTGTTGAGGATTTTTGCATCTATGTTCATCAGTGATATTGGCCTGTAGTTTTCTTTCTTTGTGACATCCTTGTCTGGTTTTGGTATCAAGGTGATGGTGGCCTCGTAGAATGAGTTTGGGAGTGTTCCTCCCTCCGCAATTTTTTGGAAGAGTTTGAGAAGGATAGGTGTTAGCTCTTGTCTAAATGATTGATAGAATTCACCTGTGAAGCCATCTGGTCCTGGACGTTTGTTTGTTGGAAGATTTTTAATCACAGTTTCAACTTCAGTGCTTGTGATTGGTCTGCTTATATTTTCTATTTCTTCCTGGTTCAGTCTTGGAAGGTTATACTTTTCTAAGAATTTGTCCATTTCTTCCAGGTTGTCCATTTTATTGGCATAGAGTTGCTTGTAGTAGTTGCTTAGGATGCTTTGTATTTCTGCGGTGTCTGTTGTAACTTCTCCTTTTTCATTTCTTTTTTTTTTTTTTTTTTTTTCCGGTATGCAGGCCTCTCACTGCTGTGGCCTCTCCCGTTGAGGAGACGTGCAGGCTCAGCGGCCATGGCTCACGGGCCCAGCCACAGGCTAAAGATAAAGAGGCATGGGGTTTGCCATTTTAAGTGGGGTGGCCGGGAAGGCGTCTATAACATGGCACTGAGCTTACTCCTGACAGAAGTGAGGGAGGAGGGGAGAAGCTTGTGGATGTTTGGAGGTAGGACCTCCAGGTAGAGGGAACAAGGGCAAAAGCCCTGCAAGTTCTAAGAGAAGGTCAAGGTTGTCCTGGAGAAGTGAGGGGAGAACAGTAGGAGATGAGGTCAGACAGGTAGAAGGGCAGATCAGAGAAGCCTCCAAGGTTATAGATTTTACTTTGAATTTTACTTTGAATGATATGAGAAGCATGGCAGGTATTTGAGTAGAAGGTTGACATTGTCCAACTTCTGTTTTTAAAAGACCACTCTCTACATAGAACATAGTGCAGTGGGAGTGACAATGAAAACGGGGAGACGAGACAGGAGGTACTGCCAAGGTCCAGCTGAGAGACATGGGTGGCTTGGACTAGGAGGTATTGGTGGCAGAAGTGAGGAGTGGTTAGATTCTGAAGACACTTCAAAGGTAGAACAAATAGGATTTGTTGGGGGACTGAATGTGTGCTTGGGAGAAAGAGGGGAGGGAGATGACTCCAAGGGTTTTTCCCTGGGCAATTAGAAAAATGGAGTTGTTATCCGAGACAGGGCAGGTGGAGGAGGCGTGGGACTGGGTAATCAAGGGTTCCATTCTGGACAGTGGATAGCACCCACATATAATTACCATTAATTGCACCCTGGCAGGACAAGATGGTAAGATAGCATTTTTAATACCAGTTATTTTCCTCTTTGTTCAGTCCCTGGCATTTCCTCCCACCCCACCTCCCAGCTTCATGTTAGCATCAATTACCTTCACATGTGATGGGATTAATGCACCCGGGGTGGGGGGGGAGGGGGGAAGGGAGAGAGGAGGAACCTCCCCAGGTACTCCAGTTACAAATCCTGGCACAGTGAGGGGCGAGCCGCCACTGTGGGTGCAGCTCATCAGCACTGGCTGCTCCCAGCAAGAAAGTAGCAAGAGTTTCTTCACCTGGCATCTCTATGATCATCAGTAATTGCCCCTGGGGACAGAGTAGACATGATTCTAATCAGTACAGGAGTCCCTGGCAGGTTTTGCTGTCTGATACCACGAACTGGAGAGGAAGAAGAGCAGGTTCTGCTTTGGGAAGGTTAGAAACATCTCATGCTAACAGGTAAGAAAACATCCTCTTCGTCCTTTTCTTTTCTTTTTAATCTCATAGAATTTTCTAGAATTCTGCTTGGGGTACAGGCAGAGAGCTGTTTGCAGTATGGGTATTATAATGTACCTTATAATGGGTATTATAAGGTAACTATTTACATTGTCAAGGAAGCAGGTTTTGTTCCTCAAGAGGAAGGTAAAGGGAAGTTTGTCCCATTCACTGTAAAGACTGACCACGTGCCCCCCTCAGCCTGGCACAAACATGGGGTGCAGCAGTGCACGGAGCTTAGTGTGCTCAGCTAGCTGTTGCTATGGAATTTTGTCCCTGCAATCAGAGCCTCTGCCTTGATAACTTAATTGCACTTTAAAAAAAAAAACACAAAAAAAACCTTGAATTTGAGTAAATCCTGAGAATATCATGAAGGCTTTTGATTAATGTAAAATTAAAGCTCTTTCAGAAGCATTAATTGAATAAAAAGAACACTATTCAAAGAGCTGTAAGGATGGCCCAAACCATTTGAAGATATACAGTCATTATCTTAAAATCTGGTTAATTAAGGCACTAAGTGTCATCAAACACCTTGACTTCAGGACACTTTCTTTATATTTAAGTTTCTAGCTCATTTTCTCGTTGTTGTGACCCTTTGATATCTATTTTTCCTTCCTGCATTGCCCTATCCTGAATCTTTTCCATGTTAGCTGGAAAATAAACCCTAGAATATTTCCAGCTCAGTCTTTCTCAGCATCCTTCTTGCTGACCAGGTGTGGATGAGATGTCATAATTAAAAGCGACCCATTTCTTCTGAGATTGCTGAGATAAAACATGTTTTTAGCTTGGCAGAAGAATTTTGTTTTTGACTGTTGAAAGAAACAAACTGTAAGCATAATATTAAATCAGTATTAAGAGTGACAAACAATACACTTAAAAGTTTGGGAAATTACTATTCCCCCAAATAAGGTAAAAGAAACCATTAAGTTCTGAGCGAAATGTCACCCTCAAGCCCTTGGCATAATCATCTTACCAGCAGGCATGAGTCACCTTGATCTCTGTCGTGTGAAACCACAGGTACCACCTAGGATGCTTAGAGCTACACGCAGGTCATAGAAGACCCACAATGCCCGAATATTTAGAAAATTGATTACATTACAAAATAAATCTTTTGATAGGGAGTGCTCCACACTTGGTTAATTCAACAATTCAAAGGTGTAATTTAACACAAATATCCTTTGTAGCCTTGTTGTTTGGGCTTTGGGGCTCACATTTGTCCTGTTTGCAAGATGGCTGCAGCATCTTCACCAGAGGCCACATCTGAGGCAGAAAAAGCACTCAGTTTTCTCCCTTCCTTCACTTTTCAAAAGCGTGGGAACCTTTCCCAAAACCACCCAGTGGACTTCCACTCACACCCGATTGGCCAAAGTTGTGTCACATGCTCATGACTGAACCCAAACCAGCAAGGAGAGCAGATTACCATGGTTGTCTTAGACCCCACGATTCACCCCCCGAGACTGGGGAGAAGCTCTGCGTCTCATGAAGGCCATGACCCCCAAGACCTACATGACACAGAGTTCCGTTAGCAGGGGAGCGCTGGGAGATGGCTGCTGGGTGGGAATGATGGGCTGACACCTATGTTTTCCACTGTCCATCTTCCTGTCTCCCTAGCTGCCCCTTTATAGCCCCCTTACTTACTCCTCTTCCGTCTGCCTGTCCTCGAAATACTAGGATTCCTCAGCGCCCAGCCCGGGCCATCTTCTCTTCTCTGTGTGTGCTCCCTCCGTCCTGTGGTTTTAAATGCCATCTACACATTGGCAACCCTCCAAATCGGTATCTTCTGCCCAGACCTCTCTCCTCTGAGCTCCATATTTGGACATCTAACTGCCCACGTGACAGCTCTACTTTCATGTCTCAGAAGCATCTCAAACATAATACGCCCAAAACCGAACTTTTTATTTTCCCCCAAACCGGCCCCTTCCCAGGTTTTCCATCTTAGTAAATGGCACCTCCATCTGCCAGCTGTCTCATGACAGATGTATGGGAGCCAGCCTTGACTCTTACCCTCCCTAACTGCCCATCACAACCACTCTTCTTTTATTCAACATGGCATCGAGCACGCTGCTCCTACAATAGGTGTCCAGCCCACAGTAGGTGCTCAACAAATATTTGTTGAAAATGATTGAGTATGCTTGTATGGTACATCCCTTGACTGGAGAGTGGAAACATGGAAGTTTAGAAAGAGCTTGAGGGTAATAACATGTGACATTCTGATAAAGGTGTTCATTGGGGGATGAACTGAAAGAAACATTGACAATGCTTTCTGAGAATGCCACTCTTCCTCCCCAATTCAAACATAAGCCCACCAATCTTTTGGCAGGACTTCCATGAGCACTAAAAGGGTAGAGACGAAATCTTACAATTTACTTGGAGCTTCTCTCAGGTACATTGGCTTCCTTATGGCTCCTGGTAGCAATGCCACATTCAATGGTACAGTGCACAATGAGGGCCCAACGTGAATTGAAATTGTGATGCATGATCTGCATTTTCTCTCAATAAGGCTTGTGATCAGCAACTACTGAAATGAAGAGTTGAGGGATGTTGTTCTTTTCTTTTCCAGCATCAGTGACACTGATGGCTGTGATGTTGAAAAGATGGAGGATTTTAACAGTCAGCTACTGCTGCAAAACAAGCACCTATAAAATCTGGGTGGCAATGAGAATTTATTTCCCATGCATCTGCAGCTTGGCTGAAGTGGCTCCTCTGGGCCACTTGCTGGGGTAGTGCTTCAAGCCATCGATCTGGCTGGGTTTGATGGTGAAGAGGTGAATGTTCCACATGTATTCATTGTGGGTCCCACTCAAGGGAAGTTCTTCTCACACTAATGACAAAAACCACAGGAGGGCAAGTGGAAATTCTTGAAGCTTCTTAAAGCCAAGACTCAGAGCTGGCACACTGCCACTTTAGCTAGTTAGTCAAAGCAAGCTGTAAGATCAAGCTCAAAGTCAAGGGCTTTTCTGGGATGATCTACAGAGCTACAGGGCAAAAAGCATGGATACAGGGAGGAGTGTTGAATTGGAACAATACTTCAATCTGCCCGAGTATATACTACACATCAAAGAAAACAGAAGAGAAAGCTTGAGTTCAGCTTGAACTGATCAAGTCCAGGGTGGGGCTGCATCTCCCTCTGCTTCTGTCTGCTTCCCATTGTAACTCAAACTATACCTTATGGTCCCTTTGAAATAGACTACCCAATATAGGTTCCATCCCTCCCAAATTCATTCCATTTTTTATCTATTCAGTAATACCCAGACTACTTCCCGGGATGGTGCCCTGGATGTTGATTTCTTAGTATGGTTGTTATGGGAAGCTTTTCATTTCACATCTGCTGACACAATTTGCTGTCTCTCTAAAATTAAAAAAAAAAAGAGAGAGAAAGAGAAAGAGACTCATACTCTGATGGCTGTAAAGGATAATGAGTAATTTATTCAGAGCTATATACAAATCAGACTATCATCTTCCAGACAGAATCAATAATATAATTTTAAGCCCCCACACATTTACAAATGCGAACACTCCAGTGCAGCTGGGTTGCCATGGGCAACCAGGGCATGCCAGCTTGTGATCTGAAACAGGCTGATGTCTCCCAGCCTGGGAAGCACATTCTGCAGACAGACTCCAAGGGAGGAGAGGATGTTAGTGTTGGCTCTGATCTGGCCGCCACACAAATGCACCCCTGTGATGGTTTGGATTAGTTCTCGTCTGAACTGCGCAGCTTTTTAAAACTCCTATTTACACAGGACTTCTTCAGTATCCCTTCTGTGTCTGTGTTGAAGCAGGCTGGGGAATGGAGTGGGGAGAGTGTGATGGAGCCGTGTGGACTAGAGCAGGCAACGAGAAACTCCACCCATAGCTGCTGACGGTCTGAGGTCAGAGCAGCAAAAGGGATGCTCAGGTCAGAGGCCAGCAGGCAGGCTGGTTGGTCAACTGGAAAGTGGGCTCAGTGGGTCTTCCCCAGAAGAGGTCCTGATCAGATGTCGGGAGCTGATGTACGCTGGTTGGAAAAACAAGAGCAAGAAACAGGAAGGCATGAAGAGGAAAGAGAAGGTGGTTTTGGGCAAATACAAACACTGGGAGTGGGGTGAGGGGCAGACAGGTCCCATTAAAAGGGCTGGGGGGAGGGGATGGCACACAGGAATGACCTGTGGTGACTCCATTTAAATATGTCAATACAAACCTAAATTCATTGTCAAAAGAGCCTGTCTCAGTCAGCTTGGACTGCTATAACAAAATACCATACACTAGCTGGCTTAAACAACAAACATTACTTCTCACAGTTCTGGAGGGTAGAAGCCCAAGCATCATGGTGGCAGTGTGGTGGGGTCCTTGCTGAGGTTCTCTTCCTGGTTTATAGATAGCTGACTTCTCCTTGTCTCCTCACATTGTGAAGAGAGATCACCTCTCTCGTGTCTCTTTTTGTAAAGGCGCTAATCCCGTTCGTGAAGGCTCTACCCTCATGACCTTACTACTTTCCAAAGGTCCCATCTCCAAATATCATCACATTGGTGATGAGGGCTTCAACATATGAATCTAAGGGGAGAGGACACAAGCTATGAATTATAGGATGTTCCTGGTGAGAGCGCCACTGATATTCATAAGAATCATGAAAACATTTAGTTAAGAATTAGGTGATTTTTTTTTTTTTGCGGTATGCGGGCCTCTCACCGTTGTGGCCTCTCCCATTGCGGAGCACAGGCTCTGGACGCGCAGGCTCAGTGGCTATTGTTCACGGGCCTAGACGCTCCATGGCATGTGGGATCTTCCCGGACCGGGGCACGAACCCATGTCCCCCTCATCGGCAGGCGGACTCTCAACCACTGCGCCACCAGGGAAGCCCAAGAATTAGGTGATTTTTGATGATACCATAACATGATCTGTCCCCACCTCACTGACTGGTCTTGGCCAGATTCAAAGAAGAGCAGACTGGTTGAGAGACCCAGAATAGATCCCACACCCGCCACTGAAGAGCACACTCCTTGACTTAAAGCTGAGGCTTCTATGTCAGTGTGCACACCTGCTACAACAGGGAGGTGCCTCAGGTGGTAACAACGAGAGCAGGAGGTCTCAGATGAAACTAACACCGGGTGTTCCTGGACCGTGGGGAGACCCAGAAGCCTCAGGGTTTGTGTGAACTGGGGTGGGAACCCATCAAGAAAGTCCTTTTTTCCTACTTTTCTTTGGTGAGAACATTTAAGTTCTACTCTCTTAGCAAATTTCAATTATATCAATACAATACAATGTCATCAACCACAGTCACCAAGTTATCCATTAGATCCTCACACCTTATTCGCTTTATAACTGAAAGTTCATAGCCTCTGACCAACCCCTCCTTATTTCCCCACCCACAGCCCCTGGCAACCACCACTGAGCTATCTGTTCCCATGAGTTTGACTCTTGTTTTAGATTCCACATATAAGTAATATCATACAGTATTTGTCTTTCTCTGTCTGGTTTATTTCACCTAGCATAATACCATTCAGTTTCATTATTCATATTGTTGCACATGGCAAGATTTCCTCCTTTTTTAAGGCTGAATAATATTCCATTAAAGATATAATGTATATCTGTGTATATATCACATTTTCTTTATCTATTCATCCGTCCACAGACACTTAGGTTGTTTCAATACCTTGGCTATGGTGAGCAACGCTACTGTCAGCTGGGGAGTATGGATATCTCTTTGAGACAATGATCTCATTTCCTCTGGATATATATGCATTCCAGAAGTGGAATTGCTGGATCATTCTATTTTTAATTTCTTGAGGAACCTCCATACACTTTTCCTTAGTGACTGCACTAGTTTACACTCCCACCAACAGTGCACAAGAGTTCCCTTTTCTCCACATCCTGGCCAGTACTTGTTACTTCTTGTCTTTTGGATAATAGACGCCCTAACAGGTGTGAGATGAGGAGAGTCTTCGAGGTGCAGCAGAGAAATCATAAAAAGCACCTGGGAGATCACCTGGTCCAACCTCCTCACTTCACAGACACTAAAATTAAAGTCACAGAAGTTAAACAATTTGTGCAAGGTCAGAAAACCAGAGAGGGGCATGTGTGTACAGACCGTGGAGCAGCGGGGAGCCCCTGGGCTCCAAGCAAAGGGATGGGGTGAGGAAAGGGGGCTTCAGGAAAGTGGATCTGGGGTCAAGAAGGATCAGGGATGAGAGCAGCAAAAGTCAGGGAGACCCAGAAACCACGCAGGCTGTGGGTCGTGGTAACAGAGGGTGGTAGGAGGACTGAATGACGTGGTGACTGGGGATGGAAGGTGAGAAAGAGGAAAATAATGACTCAGTTTCTGAGTCTGAGCAGCTGGTCAAATGGTGGTTCTGCTTCCAGGAAGGTGGGCAGTAGAAAGAATCAAAAAGAACTCAGGCTCTGAGGATGGTTCAAAGTGGGGGTCATTCTGGGGAAATCAGGCTGGAGCAGCATTTGGCAGGCTGGGATCCAGGAGCCAGCAAGACAGCCAAGAGGAGAGATTCTGCAGCCAGTGAAGGCTGCCCTGGATCTTTAGGCACAGAGGGACCCCCACCTCCGCCTCCCAAACCTCATTCAAGGGCCAGCACAGAGGCCTGGCTCCAGAGTTGGCCTCTTGCTCATATCTCCCTCGTTCTTAAATCCTCTGACTTTATATTTCCTGCTATCACCCCCAAGCTCTGATCCTTTATTAAGCTGTGTGCACAATCGCCTCTGAATTACTAACCTTGACAATCACTCCCTGCGCATGTGGACTTCAGTGACACTGACATTTCTGAGTGAGAACAAGGTGCCCTCCACCCAAGACTTCCCTGGTCCCCTCACCCTACAATGACCCCTGTGGTGACCTCACTCGACAGTGACCCCTGTGGTGACATGTCCAGACCTCTCCTGTGCTCCAGAACTCCATTTTCAATTGCTGGATGGACCTCTCTACCTGGATATCTCAAAAGGAGACTCAATTCAGTATGCCCCCAGTGGAATGAATTAACTTATATTGCACGTCTTTTTCCTCTCCCCATGTTCTCCTAATAGCCTCTTCCCATTCACCTCATCCAGAATCCTGGTGCCATCTTCCATCTCCCCAGCCTCCAGAGTCATGGGACCCTGTTACCGACACGCATCCTGCATCTCCATTCCCACTACCATCTTGGTTCAGGCCCTCTGCAATTCTCTCCGAGACTCCTGCAAACGGTCTCCCTCCCTCCCCATCTCTCTCCTTCGTGCTGCAGAGAGAATGGTCCTATGATGTCTTGTTAAGGTGGCTTTTCATTTTCTTAAGGACAAAATCCAGCCTCCTAAGTATGACACACACTAGATACACGGGGGTCAAGATCTGACCCCCACTGTTTGACTTGCTCTGTTTCTTCCTGGAAGGCACTGCCCCTCTAGTCTGCCTGGAAAACTAATACTTATCTTTCCAGTGGCTTCTCCCTTGAGAAGCATCTCTCCACCCTGACCTCTCCAGCCAGCGTTAACTGCTTCCTCTCTGTGTAGTTCCAGGGCTCCAACAGACCTGGTGCTTATCAGAGTGTTAAAATTACTGGCTCACCTGTCTGTCCTCTGTTTTGTCTTCATAGTCCCAGCGTCTAGCCCAATATCTGGTATAGGTCAAGCACTTAATAAATGCTGATCAAGGTGAGAGAATGGATGAAGAAATGAACGAAGAGTTTCATAACGCTATACCACCATGCACACACTCCCATTCTGAAGGGTCACTGCTTCCAGAACTCTGAGTTTGACTCAGGAGAAAGCCACCCTCCTCAGACCAGCTACAGGTGTGGGAGTACAGATTCTGACAAGCTGGGTAATAAGTGAGACAGCCATAGCGTTTAGAACCAAAATGAAACCTAGAGACTCCTTCACCCACTTTCTCATTTTAGGGGCCAGGGCACAGGACTGGATAAGGAGAAAGCCACTGGACGTAGATCTGACTTAGAGTTCACTGATCTTTCCCAGGCAAATGCTCTAGTTGTTGCGAATGTGTGGGCCAATTCTTTTACTTAAGGAGCATTTTTTTTTCTGGTTACAAAATAAGTCTTCGTTATAGAATATTATGAGTTGATTCTATAGGCTCATTGTAGAAAATATAGAATACAGAGAAGAACAAAGAAAAGGAAATAGGAACCATGTGTGGAGCCCTCACCAGAGACAATTCGTTCTTTCAATCTGGCTTTTTGGAAGAAACAGAAATCCCCTCAAGGTGGCTCAAGTCAAGGGCCTTTGTGGTGAGGACACACATGCAATGACAGGGAATCTCACGGAAATCTTAGAACAGAAAGCTATCTCTGAACCGGGTTTTCATGATGCAGAGTCGGGAGTGGCTTTGGATTCAGAGGATTCTGGGAGCCAAGGTGCACTAGCTCAAAAGCTCTTCTCTGGAGACTCCTTGTTCGTGTAACTCAGCTCCCCCCACTTGTCTGCTTCTGTCTGTCCTGTCTCCATTTCCTGAACATTTTCCCACCATTTCCTGAACACTTTTCAAATGTCCTAGTTTAGACACCGAGACAGAGAGAGACTCACTGGCCCAGCTAATCTTTTCAGTAGTCCTCAGCTTGATGGACATCTTTTACTCCTCTAATCAGCTGTGGGCAAGAGGGTCAAGGGGACCTGATCAGCCTTTGGTAGGATAGAAGGAGCAAGGCTGGCCTTAATAATATAATAACAACAATCATAATAGCTACCATGCCTGGAGCACCTACTATGTGCCTTGAACTGCTCTAACTTCTTGACATACATTATAACATTTACTTCACTTTTCACCCTGTGAGCTGGGCACTATGGTTACGACCATTTCATTTGGGGAAATTTAATATTATGATCCATGTAGCTGTATGTCTATATTCTGTCACTCCAGAAAAAAAGGTTGCGTGTCTGCAGCACTTCCATATCCTAACCTCTTCTCTCTCCTTCAGCCCCCCACACTGCAGAGGTTCGTGCTCTCATTTTAGTTGTCCAGAGTGCTTCATTTAAATGCCCCATGTCCCAAACCATCCCTACTCCTCCCCTCCCCCACTCATTCAAATCCTCTTCCACTCAGTTCACTTCCAGCTCTCTGCCTCTCTCTTCACCTGACCCCAGCAAGCCTGATGCGTTGTGTGAGACCTGCCATCATTAGAGTGGTCTTTCCTCCAGGACAGATTTTATGTTCTTTTGGTTACAATGAAATAAAATTTCAAGGCACCAAGAGTGAGAAATTCTTCAAAGAGTTTCACAGGCTCTGTAGGCTCAATTCCTACATGCAACATCCAGGATGCTCTAAAGGGGGCCCTCTTCATCATCCAATAATCCTGAACCCTGACGAGGACACACAGTCTGCCCTAAGGCCTACAGCTGGGCCTCTGACGGGATAACTGGTCTACCTTTTTGTTCCTTTTCCCAGAGCCTAAATATGGACCCAGTCAGCTGAAATGAGATTACAAACTTCTTTTGCCTTATTTGGCAACCGAAGCGATGAGTTTTCCCCCCAACCTCTATGTTTCAAAAAGATCCAATAAGCAAGATCTTTAAATCAAGGAAGTTTAAGAAAGAGTAGTACTACTCTGAGAACAAATACAAAAGGGCACAGTACTTAAGTAAAAAGTCTCAAATCTATTATTGCTTCTGTTTCCTTAAGATGGAAACACATGGAAAAACCAGCAATCCCAGGCACCTTCGGGGACTTTCCTGAGCAGCCCCTGTAACAGTGTTGTCAAATTAATAGTAATTAGAATTGCTGCTTAAACAACTTGTCATTTATACCTAATTACTACAGACTACAATAGAAATTATCATGACAGATTCACTTTGTTGTAAGCTTTATTAAATTACAATCCTTAACTTCCATGGACTTTGTCTTATAGTTTACTGCCTACTTGTTACATTGTCTGTTCAGAACTGAAAACATTTAAGAAACAAGTAGTTCTGGGGCTGTATCGGGGGTCTCTTTTCCCCCCCCTTTACTTAAAGCAGAGTGGGAGGGGCTCAGCTTGATGCCTTCCATCGTGTTCAATTAAGGCAGAGATCCTGCCTCCACACCCCCAAATGTCCTGTCCCGCTTCTGGTGCCACCTCTGAGAAGGTGGCTTCTCAAAAGGGAATTAGACGTGGGGTCATGGGCAGTGGGGGTGGAGGGGGACCCCATCTCCTTACCGAGACCCCTGACAGGACTGTGTCTCGGGATGGGGTCCGGGCAGCACCCTGAACGCAGTGGCGATCCTGGGGGCGCCGCTAATGCTTCGAGCTCAGACTTGCCCCGCCGGACCTCGGCCTTCGGGGGAGCAGGGGCTGCGGAGAGCAGACCCCCCAGCCTGGCTGCTGCGGGCCTGCCTCACCCGGGGAAGGTGCGCAGCCCCTCGGTCGGAACCGAGGACGTGTCCCGGAGGACGGTGCCGCCTCCACACGCGGACCCGGCGCGGAGCCTGCGGACGGAAAGGGTGAGGGAGCGGCGAGCGGACGGCCTTTGTGGGCCCTGCGGGCTCTCGCGCAGGGCTTAGGGCTGCGCTGGAGCCCCCTAGGGTCCGTGGCCAGTGACGCTGTTTAAAGCTGGGGTCCATATCAGGTGTGCTGTGGCCTCCTCTTCCCACGGGAGACCCATCCAGACCCATGCGCTGTTTGCTGCTCCGTAACTGACCTGCCCAGCGGGCACGCACCTCGCGGAGCACCCCTGTAATCGGCCGGGGCAGCTTCTGCAGGTGTCCTTCCTCTCTCCTTTCCACGCCTATCCACATGTTCCTTTCTTAGGTCCACCTCCTTTCCAGTCTCATTCTTTGCTTCCCAAGGTCACAATTGCCTCTCCGGATAAATCAGCTTCATGCTAATATGTTAAGGGTATGAATAAATTCCAATTAATCCATCTCATTTGATTTTAATTTGGCAAACATTTATGGAGCAATATCATATACCGAGCCCTAGAGAAAAACTCAAATTTAAACAAAACATAGCCCCTCAAGACTTTACACAACAGCAGTTTTTCCTCAAAGGAAATGTTTTAGAGTACCAAAATGAGATTTTTTAAATTTAATAATAGTATATTTATGTTAATGTTCCCTGGAAATCTAACAAGCACGTCGAACCCAACCATGATTTCATGATTACTATTGTTTTGGATGAGGCTAAAGAAGGTAGTATGTACAATAAGTGAGTCTATTTAAAGAAAAGTATTAAGTAAATAAAATAAATGAGAAAAATCTGTACAGATAATGGACTCATGACTAAGTTTTAGGAAAACAGGAGCTCAGTAAGAGAGAGAGATGTATATCCAAAGACATGTGCCCCTGATGGGGAGACGGGGAGGGGGAAATGACTTCTGGCTTTTGAGGACAAGGAAGGCCTCTGGGAGAAAGTGGCATATGAGATGGGCCTTCAAGGATCTCTAGGAGTTCTTCCAAGATATTACAAAGTGGAGGCCACCCCACGTGGAGGAAACAGCACACAACGCTACCCAAGTGATTGAAGTAAATGGGGCCCGAGGAGCAGAAATGGGATGAATGCTGGACAGTGAGGTTGGAAATGGATGATGAGGAGCTTAAAAAATAGGGAATTCCCTGGTAGTCCAGTGGTTGAGACTTCGTGCATTCACTGCCGAGGGCCCAGGTTCGATCCCCAATCAGGGAACTAAGATCCCACAAGCCGCGCGGCAGGGAAGAAAAAAAAATTGGGTTTTTTGTCTTTTTGCCATTGTGACCTATGAGATAATATATCAAAAGGAGCTTTCCTCAGGGCAGGGATCTTCATAGTGAGGGCAAGATCAATTAATGGGTCAGGAGATTGATTTGCTGGAATATGACTGGCATCTAAGATAATGACAGCTATTAGTTGATATCAGAGTGCATCTTCTGAATAAGCACAAGTCATGTATTGTGAAACTTTTGTTATCTAGTGTGCATTGAGTCATGATGTCAAACGGGTCAGAAAATTTGAAACAAATTGCCCCCGTGTGATCTCAGCCACTGAGGATCTTCATGAACAATCTATTTCCGGTCACCTCTCAAGTCAGTGCATAGAGAGTTCAACCATGTAGATCGTACTCCGACCTTCACTTTGCCCATCAAACACTTTTATGGTCTTCCAGGCTTCCATAAGAACTTTTCAGTCATTGTCAGAGGTTAGGGGGCATTTCCTGGTTGAGGGTGACTTTTTCACCGACTGCGGCCATGCCAGGTTTTGCTCCTTTGCTGATTGGGTTAGCCAGTTTGGAGCCTGCGGTGACCCAGGCCGTATTGCCTGTAGCTGGGCTGTGTTTGACAGGGTGCCTCTGAGGCCTGAGGCTCCCCGTTGCCATCGCAGAACGGTGACGGGATCAGCGGCTCCTAGCTCGAAGTCTGTGTGGGCTGGTGTGGAATCAAGGCTGTGCAAGAGGATGTGTGATGATGCCACTTCAAAGGAAGAGGCATGGCTTCAGTGACACATATTTAAATGAGCTGTGGGAAAACGGGCACACAGCAGCTATTTTTTATTTGTGTTAGAACTACAAGAGCCAGAGTAGCTCATGGAGTACTGGCTTTGGACATAGATGAAGACTTTTTTGACTCTGCCACTCACTTCCTTGGGGACCTGTCTTCTCCGATCCTCAGCTTCCCCGCTGTAAGGAAGAGGCGTGACTATAACGGTTCTGAGACCCCTTCCAGCTCAGTTTTCTCTGTCTATTTCTCCATTGCCTCGTTCTTGGTATAGGTGTGTTGCTTCTGTTCTCTCTCCTCCCTCCAGTGCTCGTGGCAAATTGAGCGAATCCATCCTGGCTTTTCCCTGCCAAGAGCCTCAGGATCCTTCTCAACACAGTATTCGACTGCTACAACCAATCAGTGCACACGTGCAAGGTCAGCTTTGCCATTCTTATTTGCTAAGGCTGGCAGAAGCATTTCTCTCTCTCTCTCTTTTTTTTAACCACTGAGAGGCCATGGAATCTACCCGAGCAGCTGGAAAAGCAGCAAAGTATTCACTTTAGATTAATTTAGAGAAGCAAGCTGGGAAATGCTTGGGGTGCTCCTTGCAGCCTATTTGGATCCTCTTTAAAACTTGTAGAGGGGACTTCCCTGGCGGTCCAGTGGTTAAGACTTCGCCTTCCAATGAAGGGGGTGCGGGTTCGATTCCAGGTCAGGGAACTAAGATCCCACATGCCTCGTGGCCAAAAAACCAAAACATAAAACAGAAGCAATATTGTAACAAATTCAATAAAGACTTTAACAATGGTCCACATCAAAAAAATCTTTAAAAAAAAAAAAAAGTTTGGGCTTCCCTGGTGGCGCAGTGGTTGAGAGTCCACCTGCCGATGCAGGGGACACGGGTTCGTGCCCCGGTCCGGGAAGATCCCACATGCCGCAAAGTGTCTAGGCCCGTGAGCCATGGCCGCTGAGCCTGTGCTCCGTGGCGGGAGAGACCACAGAAATGAGAGGCCCGCATACCGCAAAAAAAAAAAAAAAAAAAAAAGTTTGTAGAAGCTGTAGAATGTCCCCGTGGTGGGAAGTCTTTAATACCCACTGAATGAAGGAGGAGGTTTGACTCTTCAGTTGTCACCGTACTTTTAACCGTATAACATATAATCATAACTAAAATAGCAACAGCAAGGTAAAAATGCCTCCAAGTAAAGGGGAATTTTGAGGTTCACTTCTAGGGGTCTAGTCACTTGGGTTGAAACAATCCACTCTGACTGTTAGACTCTCCAGAGGAGAGACATGAGTGATAGTGGACGTTAGAGGTCTGGAAGTCCACACCCCTCCGGTCTACCCATCTGCCTGTGTTCTCTTGGGAGATGGAACAGGAACTGGCTGGAGACCTCCGGCAGAGGTGCGGCAGCAGAAAAGAGAGCTGGTATTGGGTCCTGGCGCCAGCACTTACTGGTTGTGGGAAAGTGGGCAAGTTAATTGAGCTCTCGGTGCCTCAGTTTCCTGATCTGTAAAATGGGGACCATAATACTGTCTCCCTCACAGAGTTGTTATGAAGATTAATGGAAACGTGCGTGTGAAGTATCCAGCAGCTTGTACATAAGAAGCTCAAATAAAGGTTAGATGTTAGTGGCGGTGCTGTTTAAGGCTGCATTAATTCGTTTAAAATGGAAGCCACCTTCTAATCTTCCTGCTCCTAAGATGGCTAAAAAGACAATCTTTTTTTTTTTTTTTTTAAGCCTCAGTTTATCATGAGTTTGAAAGTTCCTGGCAGAATCACCCAGGCCTTTTTTTGACTCTTCTTCCTGTGGTCATGATCTTGTGTCACACAAGAAAAAGATTACTTTCACAGTCTAGGTTCACTGGAGAACTCCCTGCAGTCTCCCCTTTTCCTCTTCATCAGGACGATCCACCATGGGAGCCCCTAAATTTCAACCCGGAGAACCCCTCAAATCTTCTGGAGTTACTATCTCTTTTAAGAATCTTAAGACCACGGGATCGTAACTGTCTGTTTTCTGACGCTATAGAGACAGACACTCAAGAAACAGATTTTCAAAAGGATACTTTATTCAATTAATTAGTCAATTCCCTTGTCATAGATGTGAAATTACCCCTAAACCATCCGGACTGAGGAGACTCTACAGTGAGAAGCAAAGAAATGTTGGGGTGTAACAATAGCAGAGCTCATTTGCATTGCAAATGAGCAACCAGCAGGCAAATGAACCCTTATGGGAAAACCACTCTAATCATAAAAACTGCTTGCTTTCGGGGAGACTGCAGTGTAAGGACAAACAGAATCACAGCAATGAACCCTCTGCAATATAGGATATTAGAGAATATCCAGGTAGGTATCTCTGAAAATGCATTTGAATACAACAAAATGCATTGCTGGGCAGTAGACAGTATGTTTAAAACGTGACTCCACAACGGTGGACTCAATTATTTATGGTTGTCACTATAGCTATGATAGTTTGGAAATAGTCAGGCTTTTCTCTGTTTTTATTTGTAGGAAAACAAGTCATTCAAGCTTTTTAGTGATGCAACGTGACTGGCTGTCGATGGCAGTTACAAATTGTCAAGCCCTGCCAAACACAGGAGTACCCGAAAGGGACATATGTTTTCTCTGCTTTGTGTTCCAAATTTGCCTTAAAAACATGCAATTATGTGAAAGCCTGACTTATATTTTCAAGGAAGAGCACAATAGTGGCTCTGTTTTGTAGCTGTGTTTCTCCAAAATGTATTTCTATTGCTGCCTTTTCAAAAGAAGTTGGCTAATGATCACTGGAATTTTGCATTCCGTCACGACATATGAAAATTCGATTAGGGCTGTAAGATTTAAGAACTGATTTTTTAAGCACAACAGAAATTTAGTTCACATCATTCGGTACTGCAGCCCTGAAAAGTCTTCTGTACTTAGGGTTAGGGTTAAGGTTAGGGTTTTCATTCACTTCCTTATTTTTGTGGACAGTGGGAGCAGGGGAGGCCGGAAGCACGTGTATTTGTAACAGGAGGCCAAGATGGAATAGAAAGACCAGGATAAAAACGTGCAAAGCTTGGAAGGTGCCAGAGGCTGTAGGTGTGTCGTGAGCAAATAGGAAGCAGGCTGGGTAGGATATTTGGGGAGATAGAAGGCTGGCTCTGGGGAGAAGTTGTGAAGGGAGAGAGTGAGGCTTTTTGGTCACATTTTATACTTAACTGAAAATTGCTGTAAAACCTTTCATAAATTATATAATCACTGGCTTTGGTTTCATGCCCTTCATCACTATTATTAATGATGGCATTCGCTTCACTCTCGCAGAAGCATTTCTAGTAAATTTAAGGAGAGAAGATGAATTAGTCTCTTTCTGGATTGGGGAGCCCCCTCCTGGGAGGTAGGCAATTTTTTTTTTTTTTTTTTTTTTTTTTTTTTTTTTTATCCCCTTTTAAGAAAATTTTTTTTTTTTTTTTTTTGTGGATTTTTTTTTTAAATTTTATTTTATTTTTTTGCTTTATAACAAATATAATCAGTTATACATATACATATGTTTCCATATCCCCTCCCTTTTGCGTCTCCCTCCCACCCTCCCTATCCCACCCCTCCAGGCGGTCACAAAGTACCGAGCTGATCTCCCTGTGCTATGCGGCTGCTTCCCACTAGCTATCTACCTCACGTTTGGTAGTGTATATATGTCCATGCCGCTCTTTCACTTTGTCACAGCTTACCCTTCCCCCTCCCCATATCTTCAAGTCCATTCTCTAGTAGGTCTGTGTCTTTATTCCTGTCTTACCCCTATGTTCTTCATGACATTTTTTTTTTCTTAAATTCCATATATATGTGTTAGCATACAGTATTTGTCTTTCTCTTTCTGACTTACTTCACTCTGTATGACAGACTCTAGGTCTATCCACCTCATTACAAATAGCTCAATTTCATTTCTTTTTATGGCTGAGTAATATTCCATTGTATATATGTGCCACATCTTCTTTATCCATTCATCCGATGATGGACACTTAGGTTGTTTCCATCTCCGGGCTATTGTAAATAGGGCTGCTATGAACATTTTGGTACATGTCTCTTTTTGAATTATGGTTTTCTCAGGGTATATGCCCAGTAGTGGGATTGCTGGGTCATATGGTAGGTCTATTTGTAGTTTTTTAAGGAACCTCCATACCGTTCTCCATAGCGGCTGTACCAATTCACATTCCCACCAGCAGTGCAAGAGTGTTCCCTTTTTTCCACACCCTCTCCAGCATTTATTGTTTCTAGATTTTTTGATGATGGCCATTCTGACTGGTGTGAGATGATATCTCATTGTAGTTTTGATTTGCATTTCTCTAATGAGTAAAGATGTTGAGCATCCTTTCATGTGTTTGTTGGCAGTCTGTATATCTTCTGTGGAGAAATGTCTATTTAGGTCTTCTGCCCATTTTTGGATTGGGTTGTTTGTTTTTTTGTTATTGAGCTGCATGAGCTGCTTATAAATTTTGGAGATTAATCCTTTGTCGGTTGCTTCATTTGCAAATATTTTCTCCCATTCTGAGGGTTGTCTTTTGGTCTTGTTTATGGTTTCCTTTGCTGTGCAAAAGCTTTTAAGTTTCATTAGGTCCCATGTGTTTATTTTTGTCTTTATTTCCATTTCTCTAGGAGGTGGGTCAAAAAGGATCTTGCTGTGATTTATGTCATAGAGTGTTCTGCCTATGTTTTCCTCTAAGAGTTTGATAGTGTCTGGCCTTACATTTAGGTCTTTAATCCATTTTGAGCTTATTTTTGTGTATGGTGTTAGGGAATGATCTAATCTCATACTTTTACATGTCCCTATCCAGTTTTCCCAGCACCACTTATTGAAGAGACTGTCCTTTCTCCACTGTATATTCCTGCCTCCTTTATCAAAGATAAGGTGACCATATGTCCGTGGGTTTAACTCTGGGCTTTCTATCCTGTTCCATTGATCTATCTTTCTGTTTTTGTGCCAGTACCATACTGTCTTGATTACTGTAGCTTTGTAGTATAGTCTGAAGTCAGGGAGCCTGATTCCTCCAGCTCCATTTTTCGTTCTCAAGATTGCTTTGGCTATTCGGGGTCTTTTGTGTTTCCATACAAATTGTGAAATTTTTTGTTCTAGTTCTGTGAAAAATGCCAGTGGTAGTTTGATAGGGATTGCATTGAACCTGTAGATTGCTTTGGGTAGTAGAGTCATTTTCACAATGTTGATTCTTCCAATCCAGGAACATGGTATATCTCTCCATCTATTTGTATCATCTTTAATTTCTTTCATCAGTGTCTTATAATTTTCTGCATACAGGTCTTTTGTCTCCTTAGGTAGGTTTATTCCTAGATATTTTATTCTTTTTGTTGCAATGGTAAATGGGAGTGTTTCTTTGATTTCACTTTCAGATTTTTCATCATCAGTATATAGGAATGCCAGAGATTTCTGTGCATTAATTTTGTATCCTGCAACTTTACCAAATTCATTGATTAACTCTAGTAGTTTTCTGGTAGCATCTTTAGGATTCTCTATGTATAGTATCATGTCATCTGCAAACAGTGACAGCTTTACTTCTTCTTTTCCAATTTGGATTCCTTTTATTTCCTTTTCTTCTCTGATTGCTGTGGCTAAAACTTCCAAAACTAGGTTGAATAAGAGTGGTGAAAGTGGGCAACCTTGTCTAGTTCCTGATCTTAGTGGAAATGGTTTCAGTTTTTCACCATTGAGGACGATGCTGGCTGTGGGTTTGTCATATATGGCCTTTATTATGTTGAGGAAAGTTCCCTCTATGCCTACTTTCTGCAGGGTTTTTATCATAAATGGGTGTTGAATTTTGTCGAAAGCTTTCTCTGCATCTATTGAGATGATCATATGGTTTTTCTCCTTCAGTTTGTTAATATGGTGTATCACGTTGATTGATTTGCGTATATTGAAGAATCCTTGCATTCCTGGAATAAACCCCACTTGATCATGGTGTATGATCCTTTTAATGTGCTGTTGGATTCTGTTTGCTAGGATTTTGTTGAGGATTTTTGCATCTATGTTCATCAGTGATATTGGCCTGTAGTTTTCTTTCTTTGTGACATCCTTGCCTGGTTTTGGTATCAAGGTGATGGTGGCCTCGTAGAATGAGTTTGGGAGTGTTCCTCCCTCTGCTATATTTTGGAAGAGTTTCAGAAGGACAGGTGTTAGCTCTTCTCTAAATGCTTGATAGAGTTCGCCTGTGAAGCCATCTGGTCCTGGGCTTTTGTTTGTTGGAAGATTTTTTATCACAGTTTCAATTTCAGTGCTTGTGATTGGTCTGTTCATATTTTCTATTTCTTCCTGATTCAGTCTTGGCAGGTTGTGCATTTCTAAGAATTTGTCCATTTCTTCCAGGTTGTCCATTTTATTGGCATAGAGTTGCTTATAGTAATCTCTCATGATCTTTTTTATTTCTGTAGTGTCAGTTGTTACTTCTCCTTTTTCATTTCTAATTCTATTGATTTGAGTCTTCTCCCTTTTTTTCTTGATGAGTCTGGCTAATGGTTTGTCAATTTTGTTTATCTTCTCAAAGAACCAGCTTTTAGTTTTATTGATCTTTGCTATCGTTTCCTTCATTTCTTTTTCATTTATTTCTGATCTGATTTTTATGATTTCTTTCCTTCTGCTAACTTTGGGATGTTTTTGTTCTTCTTTCTCTAATTGCTTTAGGTGCAAGGTTAGGTTGTTTATTCGAGATGTTTCCTGTTTCTTAAGGTGGGATTGTATTGCTATAAACTTCCCTCTTAGAACTGCTTTTGCTGCATCCCATAGGTTTTGGGTCGTCGTGTCTCCATTGTCATTTGTTTCTAGGTATTTTTTAATTTCCTCTTTGATTTCTTCAGTGATCACTTCGTTATTAAGTAGTGTATTGTTTAGCCTCCATGTGTTTGTATTTTTTACAGCTCTGTTCCTGTAATTGATATCTAGTCTCATAGCATTGTGGTCGGAAAAGATACTTGATACAATTTCAATTTTCTTAAATTTACCAAGGCTTGATTTGTGACCCAAGATATGATCTATCCTGGAGAATGTTCCATGAGCACTTGAGAAAAATGTGTATTCTGTTGTTTTTGGATGGAATGTCCTATAAATATCAATTAAGTCCATCTTGTTTAATGTATCATTTAAAGCTTGTGTTTCCTTATTTATTTTCATTTTGGATGATCTGTCCATTGGTGAAAGTGGGGTGTTAAAGTCCCCTACTATGAGTGTGTTACTGTCGATTTCTCCTTTTATGGCTGTTAGTATTTGCCTTATGTATTGAGGTGCTCCTATGTTGGGTGCATAAATATTTACAATTGTTATATCTTCTTCTTGGATCGATCCCTTGATCATTATGTAGTGTCCTTCTTTGTCTCTTCTAGTAGTCCTTATTTTAAAGTCTATTTTGTCTGATATGAGAATTGCTACTCCAGCTTTCTTTTGGTTTCCATTTGCATGGAATATCTTTTTCCATCCCCTTACTTTCAGTCTGTATGTGTCTCTAGGTCTGAAGTGGGTCTCTTGTAGACAGCATATAGATGGGTCTTGTTTTTGTATCCATTCAGCCACTCTGTGTCTTTTGGTGGGAGCATTTAGTCCATTTACATTTAAGGTAATTATCGATATGTATGTTCCTATTCCCATTTTCTTAATTGTTTTGGGTTCATTATTGTAGGTCTTTTACTTCTGTTGTGTTTCTTGCCTAGATAAGTTCCTTTAGCATTTGTTGTAAAGCTGGTTTGGTGGTGCTGAACTCTCTCAGCTTTTGCTTGTCTGTAAACGTTTTAATTTCTCCATCAAATCTGAATGAGATCCTTGCTGGGTAGAGTAATCTTGGTTGCAGGTTTTTCTCCTTCATCACTTTAAGTATGTCCTGCCACTCCCTTCTGGCTTGTAGAGTTTCTGCTGAGAGATCAGCTGTTATTCTGATGGGGATTCCCTTGTGTGTTATTTGTTGTTTTTGCCTTGCTGCTTTTAATATGATTTCTTTGTGTTTAATTTTTGACAGTTTGATTAATATGTGTCTTGGCGTATTTCTCCTTGGATTTATTCTGTATGGGACTCTCTGTGCCTCCTGGACTTGATTAACTATTTCCTTTCCCATATTAGGGAAGTTTTCAACTATAATCTCTTCAAATATTTTCTCAGTCCCTTTCTTTTTCTCTTCTTCTTCTGGAACCCCTATAATTCGAATGTTGGTGCGTTTAATGTTGTCCCAGAGGTCTCTGAGACTGTCCTCTGTTCTTTTCATTCTTTTTTCTTTATTTTGCTCTGCAGCAGTTATTTCCACTATTTTATCTTCCACCTCACTTATCCGTTCTTCTGCCTCAGTTATTCTGCTATTGATCCCGTCTAGAGTATTTTTTATTTCATGTATTGTGTTTTTAATCGATGCTTGATTCATCTTTAGTTCTTCTAGGTCCTTGTTAACTGTTTCTTGCATTTTGTCTATTCTATTTCCAAGATTTTGGATCTGGGAAATAGAATCTTGGATCATCTTTACCATCATTATTCTGAATTCTTTTTCAGGTAGACTGCCTATTACCTCTTCATTTGTTAGGTCTGGTGGGTTTTTATCTTGCTCCTTCTCCTGCTGTGGGTTTTTCTGTCTTCTCATTTTGCTTATGTTACTGTGTTTGGGGTCTCCTTTTTGCAGGCTGCAGGTTCGTAGTTCCTGTTGTTTTTGGTGTCTGTCCCCAGTGGCTAAGGTTGGTTTAGTGGGTTGTGTAGGCTTCCTGGTGGAGGGGACTAGTGCCTGTGTTCTGGTGGATGAGGCTGGATCTTGTCTTTCTGGTGGGCAGGTCCACGTCTGGTGGTGTGTTTTGGGGTGTCTGTGGACTTTTTATGATTTTAGGCCACCTCTCTGCTAATGGGTGGCGTTGTGTTCCTGTCTTGCTAGTTGTTTGGCTTAGGGTGTCCAGCACTGTAGCCTGCTGGTCGTTGAGTGAAGCTGGGTGCTGGTGTTGAGATGGAGATCTCTGGAAGATTTTCGCCGTTTGATATTATGTGGGGCTGGGAGGTCTCTTGTGGACCAGTGTCCTGAAGTTGGCTCTCCCACCTCAGAGGCACAGCACTGACTCCGGGCTCCTCAATTTGGGATGATGTGTTGTCTATTCATGTATTCCACAGATGCAGGGTACATCAAGTTGATTGTGGAGCTTTAATCCGCTGCTTCTGAGGCTGCTGGGAGAGGTTTCCCTTTCTCTTCTTTGTTCTCACAGCTCCTAGGTCTCAGCTTTGGATTTGGCCCCGCCTCTGCGTGTAGGTCGCCGGAGGGCGTCTGTTCTTCGCTCAGATAGGACAGGGTTAAAGGAGCAGCCTCTTCGGGGACTCTGGCTCACTCAGGCCGGGAGGGAGGGAGGGGCAGGGAGTGCGGGGCGAGCCTGCAGCGGCAGAGGTCGGCGTGACGTTGCACCAGCCCGAGGCGCGCCGTGCGTTCTCCCAGGGAAGCCGCCCCTGGATCCCGGGACCCCGGCAGTGGCGGGCTGCACAGGCTCCCGGAAGGGCGGTGTGGGCAGTGACCTGCGCTCGCACACAGGCTTCTTGGCGGCGGCAGCAGCAGCCCCAGCGTCCCACGCCTGTCACTGGGCTCCGCGCTTTCAGTCGCGACTCGCGCCCGTCTGTGGAGCCCCTTTAAGCAGCGCTCTTAATCCCCTCTCCTCGCGCACCAGGAAACCAAGAGGGAAGAAAAAGTCTCTTGCCTCTTCGGCAGCTCCAGAGTTTTCCCGGACTCCCTCCCGGCTAGCTGTGGCACATTAGCCCCCTTCAGGCTGAGTTCTCGCCACCAGCCCCAGTCCTCTCCCTGCGCTCTGACCGAAGCCCGAGCCTCAGCTTCCAGCGCTGCGCGCCCTGGCGGGCGAGCAGACAAGCCTCTCGGGCTGGTGAGTGCCGCTCGGCACCGATCCTCTGTGTCGGCAATTTTTTGTTATTTGTTCTTTTTCAGAAATGGAGGTAGAGAAGGGTGAAAGGCCCATTTCACATAATAAGGTGGTTAGTGGACAAGTAAGGATCATGATATAAATTTCAGGAAATTCTGAAGCTAAGAGAAAAAGATATTGAGGGGCAGTGGAAGGATAGAAGTCTGTGGTAAGGATAACATATATGCAGTATGTTTTGACTGCTTTGTGCAAATCTAGACTCACCACTTTTTAGGGATATAAGTGTTTTTAGGAATATAAATTTAGGAATAAATGTCTTATGTAATGTATAGACTCATAAAGTATACTGTGTATTTAGAATTGTAAAGGCTCAGAAAAACACAATGTGAAAATTGAAATAATACCATGTTTTCCCCATAATATCCCAACCTTAAGGGGAATAATTTTCAAATCCTTAAAAACTTGTTTCACCCTCTGGAAGTCACACCTGGGAGGTAGGATAAGAAGTCACATGCTCTTAGAGGCACCATCTTCTTGTTAGGTCTCAGATTCGAGTACATTTTTCTCATACATGTTGTGTGTGAGCCTGATATGAGCTTGGTATACTCTCACTGCTTTTTTGGATGCTGGAGAAGGCGTAGTCTAAGAAAATGTTGAATTCATTCAGTGGTAATATCTCTTACTGGGGAGGGGAAATGGCCCCTCAGTGTGATGGAATCATCTTTCACGTGTAGTCAAATATTGTTGGGGTCTCTCTCCCAGTCAGCTTTTTAAACATTACCCCCTGGGCTCAGGTCTTGCCAAAAGAGCCCTACCGGGAAATTTTAAGTGGAAACTTCAGGTGGAGTGTTTTCCCATTCTAGAGCTAGGTTTCCAATTTTGTTCCTTGGTGAAAACAAGTTAAAAAGTAATTATTGAGTCATTTAGGACAGAATTTGAAAGGTGCTTCAACTTTACAAAATTGTGGCTCTCCCAGGAGCTTTGGTGTCAGTCTGAGTTTTATGGTAAAGGCCACCACCTTGGAAGCTTGGAGGTGGTCAGAGAGATTTCAGAAGATGATCCTATTGGGGAAGTAGCCTATTTCCTCCTTTGCTATCTTCCTCGGGCCTCAGGAGATGGTGCAAGAACATCGGAGCTTAGCTCAACTCTACCCACTGGTGACAGTTTATTCATTCTTTCTAAGCCAGAAGTTTAAGGATTTTCGTTTATAAAAGCCAAATTGTTGGGCCTTCCCTGGTGGCGCAGTGGTTGAGAGTCCGCCTGCCGATGCAGGGGACACAGGTTCGTGCCCCGGTCCGGGAGGATCGCACGTGCCGCGGAACGGCTGGGCCCGTGAGCCATGGCCGCTGGGCCTGCGCATCCGGAGCCTGTGCTCCGCAACGGGAGAGGCCACAACAGTGAGAGGCCCGCGTACCGCAAAAAACACACAAAAAAGCCAAATTGTTGAGATAGTAGCTAAGAGACTGGAGGTGAGGCCGCGGCATTCCCCGGGGATCTGTTTATGGAGCTAAGGACAGGGGACTAAAAGGTAACCAAATTCCCTAACACCAAGGGTACCGAGAGCCTCTGACCATAGCTTCAGAAAATTTACCCCAGAAAAAGAGGCCACAGATCAGTTTCCCCAGGGCCTCCTCCTGTTTCAGCCTGGGGTGAGACGGACCAAAGAGCAGAGGATGTGGCACTAGGCAGTTCTAATGCACTGGACTCCTGACAGGGAAGAGAGTGTCTTTGGAATGTGATCTGGCAAAATATTTTCACTCCCCCTTTTCTCATATCAGTCCCGTTCCTGATCTTTTCTTTCCCAAGTCAATGTCTATCCTCTCCTTTCCTTCCACCACCTCACCGACCTCTTCCTTCCTTCCTTCCTTCCTTCCAGCCCAGTTGAGCCAAGCCTACCCCAGAACTTGGAGCTGAGGAATCAGCTGAATTGGAGTAGACACTGGGAACAATGATGGTTGGAATAGCCTAAGTGTTACTCAGAGGCTTAGCCACCCCATATTGGCCTCCCATAGAGAGAGGAATTATGGGTTTCCAGAAATTGCATGTTATGGGCATTACTATTAGCATTATATGTTTTTAACTTATTTTCTTTTTGTTTGGATGAGATTGAACATCAAGTGACCCTTGAAGAGCTACAACACTTAACTGCACTCTTTCAGGTAGGAATTGAGCAGGTGAGCTTTCTAATTTGATTCTCTTTTTGATGGTTGATTTTTCAGTGAAAAGTACACGCCTTTTAATTCCTATAAAATAGTAAGGAAGAATAAATTCTCTGTAATTGTCACTTCTTAATGGAATTAGAAACAAAGTATGAATGCATCAGAGAAATGAACAAAAGGGATAGCATGCTAGAAGTTGACAGAGTTCAGGTAGGTCCAATTAGACATTCCATTCTTTGGACTCTTACTCCCAGACTAAACAAAATGTAACTATGTTCAGAGCTAATTATTGTTTTTCCCTCCTAGGAGTATGAGAAGAGAGGAAGGCAGCTGCTGGATATGGAAACTTAAAAATGCATAAAGAAGCTGAGCATGAGGTCACAGAAGAAAGTAAATGAGTTTTATAAATGTTGGATCATCGAAACCACAGTTAAAATTTCAACCATAGGAACCAATTAGGCTTGATGATCTATCTGTACAATCACTCTCAGCTCTGAACTGTGATTTCTGCTAACACCCAGTTGACTTACTGAACAACAGTTCATATAGGAAAATATTTTTAAATTACTCACTACACTAGGCCAACAAGATATTTAGAGACTTTTCTGGAAAAGGAGAAAAAGGCTCTTATTAGATCACTGGTTATTTCCATGTGGGTTGTTTCCAAAAGAGTTTGGACACTTCTCCCACCCTCAAACTGCTGGAATTAAGGATTTTAAATATTTTCTCTGCAGTCTTGTTTAGCCCAGTTTTTAGCCCAGAATATGAAATCTTATTGAATATCTTAGCCTGTTCAGGTTGCTGTAAAAAAAAAACAAACATAAAATGAGAGGCTTATAAGCAACAAGCATTTATTTCTTACAGTTCCAGAGGCTGGAACTGAGGTCAGGGTGCCCTCAGGGTCAGGTGAGGGCCCTCTTCCAGGCTGCCGACTTCTTGTTGTATCCTAGCAGGGCAGAAAGGATGAGGGAGAGGGAGATCACTGGGGTCTCTTTCGTAAGATCACAAATCCTATTCTTGAGGGCTCCACGTTCACGCCCTAAGCACCTCCCAAAGCCTCACCTACTAATGCCATCACATTGGGCATTAGGGTTTCAACATATGAATTTGGCAGGGAGGCGGGGACACAAAACTCCAAACATAGCAATGAACAAGGCTGTATTCATAAGATAAAATACATATGATAACAGGAGAGGCTGTTTAAGCTCTACTTGCTAAGGTTTCATGATTACATCTTAAACTATAGAAAAAAATGATTCAAGGTAAAGCACGATGATCTTGTCCCTGGAGTTTAAACAAAATCCCACCTTTGTCAAACTGTGGGCTGATGAGGTCCCCAAGGCCCCTTCTAAGTTCCAAAGCCCTCGGTTTCCATGGCTCGAGTGGAAGTTTATGTGTGTTTAGAGTTTCATCTGCTGTGGAGAAGTGATCATTAAAAAACACCCATCTTTTAAAAACATCTACTCTGTGTGCATAATATTAAACAAAAAACTATGGGGTAGAGAGAGGAGTGTTTTCAATGGATAAATTATCAGGTGTTTTAACAACCGCCCAGATCTTTTTAGCCAAAGCCGTCTAATTATCTGCCTTTTCAGCATGCCTGCCCCCCAGTCAGTGATCTAGTCATTCTCTTCTCCTCTCATTCATTCATTCACTCACTCATTTATTCACTCAATAAACATTTACTGGACTTCCCTGGTGGCGCAGTGGTTGAGAGTCTGCCTGCCGATGCAGGGAACGCGGGTTCGTGCCCCAGTCCAGGAGGATCCCACATGCTGCGGAGCGGCTGGGCCCGTGAGCCATGGCCGCTGAGCCTGCGCGTCCGGAGCCTGTGCTCCGCAACGGGAGAAGTCACAACAGTGAGAGGCCCACATACCGCAAAAAAAAAAAAAAAAAAAAAAAAAACATTTACTAGTGGCACAGAGTCAGTCAAGTGGGCTCTGCCCTCGGGGAGGTCAGAGCTAGCCTAGAATTCAGCCTGGGTGCTACGCGAGCATCTAAAGCAGACCAGGGAGCCAGGAAGTTCTCCTGGAGGAGATGAACCATGGGCTGAGTTTTCAGGGGCACAATATACAGGGTGAGGGTTTCAGATATGGGTGCCACCTAGAGGAATGGGGGTCTTACACCAAACCTTGTGGTTCCCTTGGGGAGCAGAGAAGGTGATGCCCTATCTTCCTATTTCCATATCTTCCCACGTGCTGTTGCCTTGCCTAGAAGGCTCTCCTCCCATTTGTTGCCTGAGTAATAATTCTCCCTGGATTCTGGTTTTTCTTATGTTCCCAGAATTTAGGACCATGCCTGGCCCATACAGATGTCCAATAAATGCTGTTGAATGAATGACTGACTTTAACGCAGTACAGTCATCATGGACTCAGACGAGTCTGTCCTAACTTTCCTAGAAAGAAGTAGCTGTTCCTCCTTTTAACCTGATACTGGTCCGCAGTTTCCTGTAACACAGAATTTGTTTTTTGCACTGCATTGCTGGTTTGCTGTGACCCCGCTAGACAGCGAATGCCGTGAGGGCAAGTAAGGCATCTTTCAGCTCTGAAGCTGCAGCATCTGACACAGGGCTTGGCATCCTATTGGTGCTCAATGAGTGAGCAATGTGAGGAGGAAGTGGTCCAGTGTCTCTCACATAATCATGCTGAGAAGGCAGTTCCCCAGGGCAGGGCCAGAGGCTGTTCATGCAGACCCCAGTGCCCCTTTAGCTCTGACTGATGGGGGAGGCTGCATCTCTCTGGGCAGAGCCACGGTGCTACAAGGCCAAGGAGTGGCCGTATGATGGCCCATATACTGCCCGAGGGCCCACTCCCACTGTGGTCCACAATACTGCACGGCCCTTGCCCCATGCCACCTTGTCCAGAGCTCCAAGTTGCCCAGGTGGACCCACACCTTTCCCAGGCTCTGCTTTGTGGTGACAGGGGTGGTCTGGGTGGGCAGCCTGAGCCCAGGCAGTGATTGCCCTCCTCCTGAGCTTTTTTCTTTCCTGTTGCATCTCTGATCCTAGTCTCTCTGGAAGCCATCCCTCTAGGTGTTTTGGTCTGTTTGGACTTTCATTCCAAAAATATTTGTTACTTATTATGTGCATGGTATTGCCTAGTTGCCATGGTAATGTCTGCGCTGGCAGCCACACCCAGGGGTGTGAGATGTCTCCTTTGGAGCATGATGTAGAGGGAACTGGGGCTGAGTTTAGTCCCACAGCCAGGGTCTTTCCTCACGACCCCTACACTGGCACTGGGTATCGACTCACCAAGTGGCAATGCCCTGGTGTCTTGAAATAAGGCATCATCTCATTTTTTCCATTTGGTATTATTACTGAGTAAAGGCAAACACCCCTGAGACTTATAAAAGAAAAGCCAACACCTCACTCCCCAAAATAGACATAAAACCTGACCATCTCTATTGAAGCTGGAATTATGGAATCCTGGGGTCTGAAAGGACCTTAGAGGTCACTTACTATATAACCACTTCAATGCACAAATTCTATTCTCTGCTAAGCCAGGAGCCAGCATATGCTTGAATACCTTCAGCTTGAGGGAACTCGATACTTTATAAGGTAGCCCATTTCAAGGTTGGAGAGCTCTGACCTTAATTTTTTTTTTCCCTTTATGAGCTGAAATTGGTCTTTCTTGACATTCTACCCATTAGCCCAATTTCTAAGCTTTTGCACCACTCTCTGAATTATCCTTTGCACCAGAACAAAATTACCACAAACTCAGTAGCTTAAAACTACACATTTATTGTCTCACAGTTTTTGAAAGTTAGGCATCCAGTCTTGGCTTAGCTGGATTCTTTGCTTCAGGGTATCTCGTGAGGCTATATATCAAGGTGGTAGCTATGCTAGGGTCTCATGTGAAAGCTTGACTGGGGAACAGGGCACTTCCAAGGACACATGGTCTTTGCCAAGACTCAGTTTCTTGCAGGTTGTTGGACTAAGGTCTCAGTTCCTTGCTGGCCGTTGGCCACTTCCATGTAGGCATCTCTGTAGGGCAGCTCATGGCATGGCAGCCAGCTTCCTCAAAGCCAGCAAGGGAGAGAGAGAGCCTACCAGAAGTTATGATTGGTTACCAGCAAGTTACTCAAAGAGAGGGGGTTTTATCGGTCAGAATACCAAGAGGCAGGGATCGTGGGGTCCATCTTATAGTCTGCCTGTTACAGACACACAGAAGAAATCTACTCTCTCTCCCACAGAATGATCCTCTAACAATTGAAAGTAATTTTTATGACTTGCGCATCATTTTGTCCTGGCTACGCCCAGGTGAGTATCCTCACCATCCCAACCATTGTCCTCAGAACTTGCTTGGCTGTGTATCTCAAAGTGGGGATACACGCAAAGATACTGATACACTTTGAGTTTCAGTATCTCAAACTGAAACTCAGTTCAGTCCTCTGGCTGGAACTGACCAGGATGGAGTGGGACCCCCTGGGAGCATAAGCCCTGGGAGACCCACAGCTCCTCCTACTAATTAAGGCTTGATTTCAAAAACAGACATTCTAGGAGCTCAGTCCCTTGCTGGGGAAGAGTTTTGGTGTCAGTGCACTGAATTCAGATGAACAGTCCTATTAATGTTTTGGAGCAAACATTCCAGAGATCTTAGAGTAGTATGCATTTTTGAATATGAAAATTGGAGAAATGAATATTTCCCCCTCCTTCTGTATCCTCTCACCCACCAATCTAGTGAATAGTTTACCCTAAAAACAGATTTATTTTCTCTCTCTAGAGTATTGAACAAATAGAACAACTTTTCATGAAAATAGACTATGAAGCAGTGGGCAGAATTCAGTGGGAAAGTTGGGCTGTGTTTTGTGAATCAGACTTGAAGTTAGTGAGGAAAAATGTATAAAATGTTTGGTTCTGAGCCTTTCTGTAGTATCCTATGCCCCTCAGTACCCTTGCCAAGTTGAAGTTGAACCAAAGGGACATGCCTATTCACAATTTTCAAGTTCTTGTAATGTCAGGATAGGCTTGGAATAGCTTAACTAGGAATTGCAGTAGCTCAGGCAAGTTCCAAGAAGGCGTTCCTAAAACCAGGGAATGAAGGCTACATCTGCCACCTTCCCCCAAAACAAAAGTGAAACCCCAGTGAGCAAGAAATCCTGTGAGCAAGCAACACCTGGTGATAATCAGATCACTGACACATGGAAAGTGTTTAGAACAGGGGCAGCCACAGAATAATTTCTCAACAAATGTTATCATCATTGTCATTATTAATGTTTCCCAGTTTGGGCTGTATAATGAGGAGCTGAGACATCTGCTTTTAACATTCTCTGCCATTGTGCATCAGTATCCTTCTATTGTTCTAGGATGAATCAAGTTCTAAAATGACAAGCTGAGCAGCATTCACCTCTATTCAGACCTTGGGCCAGTGCCCCAACCAAAGTAAATACAAGTGTTTTCACTGTCATCTGATTTGAAAGGGGACAGTGGGGATTCCAGGAAAGAGAAGAGAAGACTCTAGTGAGTTAGGGCTTTGGGGGAAGTGGAGAGAAAATGGAGATGTTTCCGGGCCCTCTAGGCACGCCCACCCCTTCCCCAGACCACAGGTCTGCTTTTCCCTACAGGCACTGCTGAGATTCGAAATGAGGCATACGTCCTGGTGGGTCGGAACTGTGCCGTCAGACCAATGGGGGCTCAAGCCTCAGGCCAGCCACTTACTAGTTGTTTGATCTTAGGCAGATTCTTTAACCTTTTCTAGGCTTGAGTTTCCCAATTTGTAAAATGAGGAGAGCAACAGTACCTAGCTTATCCAGCTATGGCAAGAATGGAGGTGAAGGTCCACATGGCATGGAACAGGGTATGTGCTCAACCATCATCATCATCTTCAGACAGAGAGACTAGGCAGGGAAGCGAGACACTGGGGAGCAGATTTCCAGCCCTAGCCGAACAGGCGCACCCCAGTTATTAGCCCCGAGTTTTTGGCAGTTTTAGTTCACATCGATGAACTAATAATTATGTCAGGACTTATCTATGTCCTGAGGATAAAGAGAATTTTTGAAAGCCAGAAAGACAGTAGACGTTTAATGAATTTTCCTTTCTTCACCAGGATGGCTTCTGCACATACCTGCAGCTAGTGTATTCAGAGCAAGCTGATGCTCTGGCTCCACAGAAAGAGGTTTCCTTCCAGCTGCCTGCTGTGTGCAGGGGCTGTCGTATGGGGGTCCCGTGCTGCGCATTCACTCTGCGCCTGATGACACCTTAATCATGATCAGAGAAGATGGGGCCGTTTATTTCTGGTCCCTGCAGCTGAAGTTGAAAAGCAGAAAGCGAGTTTTTGTATGTGATTCTCATTTGATAAGGATGCTGAGTGCTCCAGTTTGATTTTATTTGCTATTTTAAACTGCTCCTCAAGTGGCATGATTACAGAAATTGTGTCCTTGAATATAATATATTCATGTTGGATTTTGCCCGTCTATGGAATGCAAATAAAATATGATCTCTATATGTAGTGCAAGATAATTCCTCATTTTGCTTCTAAGTCAGATGGATGAATTACACGTGATTCCTTCATGTAACTTATCATATGTCTTAATGAATGACAAATGGAAAAGAATTTTCCATTTTTCTCCCTGTTAATGGTTATTTCAGTTTAGGTTGCTCTGTGAGGGTTTCTCCTTAGAGAACTTACAGAATCACAGAATCAGACATTCAGAAGGCAAGAAGCATTTGGGAACTACACTTAGCATAGGAATAACAATACCTGCCCCATTCCAGAATATATTCTATCTTTAAAGTCTTTCTTTTATTATCTCATTCAACAAATAGTTGAGCCCTTGCCACTGCTCAGGTTCTGTGTTGTGTGCTGAGGGTACAGACACCCATTTCTGCCCTCAGGAAACTTATCATCCACCCTAGAAGTTACAGCTAAACCATAACCCTCAGGCTGCCAAATAAGCCCTCTCTAGAGAGAGGGAATAAAGGGGGTTCTTCAAATCTATATAGCAAGTTCTCTATATAGGCAGACGCTGTTTTATTGCATCCCACAGATACTGCATTTTTTTTACAAATTGAAGGTTTGTGGTAACCCTGCATTGAGCAAGTCTATAAGAGCCATTTTCCCAACAGCATTTGCTCATGTTGTGTCTCTGTGTCACATTTTGGTAATTCTCGCAATAGTTCAAACTTTTTCATTATTATTGTATCTGTCATGCCGACCTGTGATCAGGGATCTTTGATGTTACTATTGCAAAAATATTGCTACTCACTGAAGGCTCAGATGGTGGCTAGCATTTTTTAACAAAAAAGCATTTTTAAATTGAGATATGTACATTGATTTTTTTAAAGACATGGCACACTTAATAGACTACAGTATAGTGTAAACATAACTTCTGTATGCACTGGGAAATCACAAAATTTGTGTGAATTGTTTTATTGCAGTGGTCTAGAACGGAACCCTCCCTCAATATTTCCGGGATACGCCTGTAGTTGAGAGTGAAAGTCAACTAAAGAAAACTCTATAGAGTGGCATGGACATATATACACTACCAAATGTAAAATAGATAGCTAGTGGGAAGCAGCCGCATAGCACAGGGAGATCAGCTCGGTGCTTTGTGACCACCTAGAGGGGTGGGATAGGGAGGGTGAGAGGGAGATGCAAGAGAGAGGAGATATGGGGATATATGTATATGTATAGCTGATTCACTTTGTTATAAAGCAGAAACTAACACACCATTGTAAAGCAATTATACTCCAATAAAGATGTTAAAAAAAAAAGAAAACTCTATAATGTTAAGTATGCATATTAAGGACCAGAGTGGCTTGAGAACGGAAATTGTCTTATCATTAAAAGGGCATATTTTTGTTTATTTTCACCCTTCAACCCTTTAGGACAAGCCCATCATTTGGAAGCCCAGGTGGGTGATGGATGTCACCAGCATGCCACAGTACAACAAACTGATCCTAGGGACTGGGTGAGTGCCTGCAGCTCTTCAATGGCTAAGTGAATAATCATTGGGCTATGAAATTCATTTCCATGTGTGGGTTTACACAGACACATACCCATCTGTGGTAATAGGGTAAAGTATGAAGCCCTTAAAAAAAAGCTGCTGTACAAAGAAAGCTATCACTCTGGCCTATTGCAATGATACTGTCCTTGCCTCAAACTGACAGGGCCCTCTTCTGGAATACTTCCAGAGTGAGAGAAAATGTTACCTTTTAGCACCATTTACTTTAGATTCAAAGTAATATTGCCACTTTATTTTCCACCAAAATTCAGTCCAAAGTGATTTTATTTTTCAAAAAATAAAATCCACAGTAAAAAACAAACAAAGAAAAAATGAAACAAAACAAAACAAAAAACTATACTCACTGCTGGAGAGCCTTCAAAGAATGGGTCTCAGGCTGTTAAGGAAGATACTGAAGGTTTCCATCAATGGCCGCATAATGAAAATGAATGTGCAGCATCCCAGGTGCCAAGCAACTTCAGTAATGGGCCAAGGCAAGGGGGTGCGGCTTGGTGGGAAGGAATTTTGGAAAACTCCAAAACAAGGTTGAAGCAAAAGAAAGTTCAACACTGGAGGAGGGTGAACTGTGATGGAGGTGGTGGTGTCCAGGCTGAGGAATTAGGCTGTTTAGCATGGGGCTGGGGGCGTGGCTAAGTGAAGGGGCGGAGCTTGAATGTGGTTCCCACCACACTGTCTGACTCCTCCCACCTCCTCTGACTCCACCCAAGCCCAAATTTGCCTCATTTAGAAGCCCCTGGTTTCCTAAACTTCAATCACCTTAGTGAACAGTTAATACAACCTCACATCCTCTGGGCTATTAAATACAATTAAGTTTAATGTTAAGTTTAATTATTAAAATATACTTATTAACATATTAATATATATTCTTATAAGTAATATTAACTATTAAAAAGCAACAAATTTGGATTTCTAAATTCAGCCCAGTTTGATTTTAAAAAGCATGCTCAGGAGTCAAGATGGCAGTGTGGGAAGATGCGGAGTTAGCATCTCTCCACAACTAGGGTGCCTGCCTGCCGCTGGTGGGGGACTCTGACGCCCAAGGAGATGGGGGGAACCCCCAAGTGAACCGGTAGGATGTTGAGGGGGTTGAGGGGGGAGGAGAAGTGGAGGCCAGACAGGATCAGTGCACCTGAGGTCAGGGAGATAATGAAAGGCAGGTGGGAGGAGCCATCTGGGAGGAGCAGGAGAGGAGAGGAGGGCGTTTGTCCCACCCACTCGAGCCCAGGAAGCGTGCTGGGCTCCCAGGTGAGGTCCCCCACCCTCTGAGACCAGGGGTGGGGGTCACGCCTGGGCCCCTTCTGTTCCTTGAGCCTAAGCCCCACCCCCCACAACCCCAGGACCTTTTCCAGCCCTGTGGGTCCTGAGGATAGGCCCCGCCCACCACCCAAACCTCACCCTTGCTTAGGCCCCGCCTCCACAGCCAAGGCCTTCCCCCCCCTTTTTTTTTCTTTCTTTTTTTTCTTTTCCTTCCTCCTCTGTTTTACTACTGTGGTAATGACAACAAAAACATGACGACCCAACACCTATGGGATGCAGCAAAAGCAGTTCTAAGAGGGAAGTTTATAACAATTCAATCTCACCTCAAAAAACTAGAAAGATGTCAAATAAACAATCTAACCCTACACTTAAAACAACTAGAGAAAGAAGAACAAAGAAAACCCAAAGTCAGTAGAAGGAAAGAAATCATAAAGATCAGAGCAGAAATAAATGAAAGAGAAATTAGGAAAACAATAGCAAAGATCAATAAAACTAAAAGTTTATCTTTTCTTTGAAAAGATAAACAAAATTGATAAATCCTTAGTCAGACTCATCAAGAAAAAAAAGGGAGAGGACACAAATCAATAAATTATAAGTGGAAAAGGAGAAATCACCACTGAAACTGCAGAAATACAAAGGATTATAAGAGACTACTACAAACAACTATATGCCAATAAAATGGACAACCATCAAGAAATGGACAAATTCTCAGAAAGGTACAATTTTCCAAGACTGAACCAGGAAGAATTAGAAAATGTAAACAGACCTATCACAAGTAATGAAATTGAAACCGTAATTAAAAATCTTCCAAGAAACAAAAGTCCAGGACCAGATGGCTTTACAGGTGAATTCTATCAAACATTTAGAGAAGAGCTAACATCCATCCTTCTCAAACTCTTCCAAAAAATTGCAGAGGGAGAAACACTCCCAAATTCGTTCTACAAAGCCACCATCACCCTGATTCCAAAACCAGAAAAACATATCATAAAAAAAGAAAATTATAGACCACTATCACTGATGAACGTAGATGCGAAAATCCTGAACAAAATACTAGCAAACAGAATCCAACAATACATTAAAAGCATCATACACCATGGTCAAGTGGGGATTTATCCCAGGGATGCAAGGATTTGTCAATATATGCAAATCAATCAATGTGATACACCACATTAACAAAATAAAGAATAAAAACCATATGATCATCTCAATAGATGCAGGAAAAGCTTTTGACAAAATTCAACACCGATTTATGATAAAAACTCTCCAGAAAATGGGCCTAGAGGGAACCTACCTCAACATAATAAAGGTCATATATGACAAACCCACAGCAAGCATCATACTCAATGGTGAATAACTGAAAGCATTTCCGCTAAGATCAGGAAGAAGACAAGGATGTCCACAGTCACCACTCTTATTCAACACAGTTTTGGAAGTCCTAGCCACAGCAATGAGAGAAGAAAAAGAAATAAAAGGAATACAAATTGGAAAAGAAGTAATAAAACTGTCACTGTTTGCTGATGACATGATACTATATATAGAAAATCTTAAATATGCCACCAGAAAACTGCTAGAACTAATCAAAGAATTTGATAAGGTTGCAGGATACAAAATTAATGCACAGAAATCTCTGGCATTCCTATACAGCAACAATGAAAAATCAGAAAGAGAAATTAAGGAAACACTCCCATTTACCATTGCAACAAAAAGAATAAAATACCTAGGGATAAACTTGCCTAAGGAAGTGAAAGACTTGTACTCAGAAAGCTATAAAACACTGATGAAAGAAATCTAAGATGACATAAACAGATGGAAAAATATACCATGTTCTTGGATTGGAAGAACAAATATTGTGAAAATGACTATACTACCCAAAGCAATCTACAGATTCAATGCAATCCCTATCAAACTACCAGTGGCATTCTTCACAGAATTAGAACAAAAAATGTTACAATTTGTATGGAAACACAAAAGACCCCGAATAGCCAAAGCAATCTTGAGAGAGAAAAATGGAGTTGGAGGAATCAGGCTCCCCTACTTCAAATTATACTACAAAGCTACAGTAATCAAGACAGTATGGTACCGGCACAAAAACAGAAATATAGATCAATGGTATGGGATAGAATACCCAGAGATAAACCCACAGACATATGAGCACCTAATTTATGACAAAGGAGGCAAGAACACACAATGGAGTAAAGACAGCCTCTTCAATAAGTGGTGCTGGGAAAACTGGACAGTTACATGTAAAACAATGAAATTAGAACATTACCCAACACCATACACAAAAATAAAGTCCAAATGGATTAAAGACCTAAATGTAAGGCCAGACACTATAAAACTCTTAAAAAACACTCTTTGACATAAACCACAGCAAGAACTTTTTTGTCCCACCTCCTAGAGTAACGGAAATAAAACAAAAATTAAAAAGTGGGATATGGGCTTTCCTGGTGGTGCAGTGGTTGAGAGTCCACCTGCCGATGCAGGGGACACGGGTTTGTGCCCCGGTCCGGGAGGATCCCACGTGTTGCGGAGCGGCTGGGCCTATGAGCCATGGCCGCTGAGCCTGCGCGGAGCCTGCGTGTCTGGAGCCTGTGCTCTGCAGTGGGAAAGGCCACAGCAGTGAGAGGCCCGCGTATCACAAAAAAACAAAACAAAACAAAACAAACAAACAAAAAACCTGAGACTCTGATGTCAAATCTCACTAGGATTTACTGGCAGGTGGTCTGAACTCTTTGTGCCTCAGTTTTCCTTGTCTGTAAAACTGGTAAATAAAAATAGTACCCAGCTCATTGGGTTGTTAGGAGGATTTCATGAGATAATACTTGTCAGGTACTTGTCTGGCAGTCAGGAAGGACACTATAAATTCTGGTTTCCATTATCATGATTAGGTGAACTCTTGACAGGGGAGGGCTGAGTGGCGAGCACCCCAAATTAACAAAGGTTCCAGGGACACTGTGATCCCAGGACGTCATGAAGACCTTGTCCTGTCCCACCATTCTTGGGGCTTGGAGCTGGGGGGTGAGGAGGAGTCTTTTTCTATAGGCTAGGGATTCAGGGATTGAACACACAGGACACCCAGCCTCAAGGAGAGCACATTCTAGTGAATGTGAATGTATAAATCTGCTGGGGCTTCCCCATCAAAATGTCACAGACTGGGTGCCTTAAACAATAGGAGTTAATTTTCTCTCAGTTCTGGGATCTGGGAAGTCCAAGATCAAGGTGCCATCCCCTTCTGTTTCTGCTGAGGGCTCTCTTCCTGACTTGCAGACAGCCACCTTCTCACTGTGTCCTCACATGGCCTTTCCTTGGTGTGTATGTATGGGGGAGGGGCTCTGTAGTGTCTCTTCATAATCCTATCAAGAGCCCCACCCCCATGAACTCATCTAACCCTAATTACGTCCCAAAGGCCCCATCTCCAAATACTATCACATTGGAGGTTAGGGTTTTAACACAAATTTTGAGGGGACACAAACATTTCGTACACAACAGTGAATATTTACTGACTTGGGTTGTATACTCTAACCAGTCACCCCTCCCTTATTGAGGGGTTCATTGGGATGGAGCCAATGGTATTGGCCATGTACCAATCCCATCAACCAATGGGACTGTTTGTTGATGATGTCATTCTCTGAGAGCTTCTCTGTTGGACTAGGGGTGAGGTTCAGGATACCCTGCTCCTCTGATGTGGAGACTAGTTTTCTCGTTTTGGCATTTGCCTTCTGATATTTAACTTCCAGACACACCCAAAAGAAAATGAATTTGAAACAGCACTTAAAACCCCCACAGAGCGGGCATGCGTATGTGTTGTGGGGTGGGTGGGATGTCTCTGTGTCACCCCAAAACCTCACTTAAGGATTGCTGGCTTGGTTTCTTACTGAATTCCAGCTAAGCAGCCAGAACATAAACTTTGCATTTTATCTCCATTTCATCTCACCACCCCCTCTCACACCCAGACCTAATCACTTACAGCAATATTAGAACCAACATGGTATTTATCATAATATCCTGGGAGAATAGGGTTCTGGTAAGTACAATGACAGCTAGTTACAGAGACTGAAGGCTCCAGGGAGCATTAATCATGGTGTCTGAGTGCATTTGTGGGAGCACATTGTAAACTAATTGCCATGTGCAAAACTTACTCTATTATTACCTTTAATATACAATTTCACATACAACTTCTTTTTTGTTGCTTTTACACCCCTGTAGACACACTCTAAGGTAGGTCTCAGCCTTAAAACTCTTAGCTATAAAAACAACACAGGAAGGCAAGAGAAATACTTTTGATGAGTGATAAATGTATCTGCCTAATAGAGCCCTTAGATCATAGAAGACATTCAATAGCTATTTTTTGATTAAATAAATGAATATGTAAAAAATAAGTATTTTTTTAAATCCCAGTTTGATTTACTGCTAATTTGTTTGCTAACCTAGGGCAAGACATGGCCCTCTTTGAACATAAAGTAAACTAACAATAGAAGAAGGTGAAAAAAACCCACTATACTAAGGTATACGACATTACTACCCCAGAGGATTTCTTGGAAGAAAACTTTATTATGTTGAGATACTTTCCTTCTGTTCCTAGTTTGTTGAGAGTTTTTATCATGAAAGAATTTTGAATTTCGTCAAACACTTCTTCTGCATCTATTGAGACAATCATGTGATTTTTATCCTTCATTCTGTTAACGTGATGTGTCACATTAATTGATTTCTGTATCTTGAACCATCATTCACTTCAGTGTGCTGTTGTATTTGGTTTGCTAGTATTTTGTTGAGGATTTTTGTGTCTAGATTCATCGGTGATATTGGCCTGTTGTATTCTTTTCTTGTGGTGTCTCTGTCTGGCTATGATATCAGGATAATGCTGGCCAAAATGAGTTTGGAAGTGTTCTCTGCTCTTCAATTTTTTGGAAGTTTTTGAGAAAGACTGGTCTTCTTTTTTTATATGTTTGGTAAAATTCACCAGTGAAGTCATCTGGTCCTGGGCTTTCAATTCAATTTCTATACCAGTTATATGTCTGGTCAGACTTTGTATTTCTTCATGATTTAGTCTTGGTAGATTTTATGTTTCTAGGAATTTGTCCATTTCTTTTAGGTTATCCACTTGTTGGCATATAATTGTTCATAGTAGTCTCTTGTGACCCTTTTTATTTCTGTTGTATCATTTGTGATGTCTCTTCTTTCATTTTTAATGTTATTTATTTCAGTCTTCTCTCTTTTTGTCTTAGTTAATCTGGCTAAAGGTTTGTAAATATTGTTAATCTTTTAAAAAAAACCCTCAGTTTTATTGTTTTTTTTTTTGTTTTGTTTATTTCTTTTCTAGTCTTTGTTATTTCCTTCCTTCTGCCAACTTTGGGCTTAGTTTGTTCTTTTTTTTAGTTCCTTCAGGTGTAAAGTTAAGTTGTTGATTTGAGATCTTTCTTCTTTTTAATGTAGGCATTTGTCACTATAAACATCCCTCTTAGTTCTTCTTTCACTGAATCCTGTAAGTTTTGGTATGTTGTGTTTTCGTTTTCATTTGTCTTGAGGTATTTTCTAATTTCCTTTTTAATTTCTTTTTTGACCCAATGGTTGTTCAAAAATGTTGTTTTTTCCACACATGTTCATGAATTTCCCAATTTTCCTTCTGCTATTGATTTCTAACTTCATTCCATTGTTGTCAGAAAAGATACTTGGTATGATTTCAATCTTCTTAAATTTGTTAACCTAACATATGTGACCTAACATATGATCTATCCCAGAGAAGGATCCATGTGTGCTTCAGAAGAATGTGTATTCTGCTGCTGTTGAGTCAAATGTCCTATATATGTCTGTTAGGTCCATTTGGTCTATAATGTTATTCAAGTCCTGTGTTTCCTTACTCATCTTCTGTTTGGATGTTCTACCCATTATTGAAAGTGAGGTATTGAGGTTTCCTACTATTATCCTCTTGCTATCTATTTCTCCCTTGTACTCCATATTATTTTATTTATATCTCTATTCCAGGCATTATCACCCTCTGCCTTGTATCATAGTCAGCTATGTTCATTCACTCAACAAATACTACAGAAGGACTCCCATGAACCAAACACTGTTGTGAGCACTGGAAATCCTTCAAAGTACAATACAAATAAGATTTTCTGCCCTCAAGGAATTTTCACTTGAACAGGGGAGTTTGACAATAAGTGTTATAAATTGACAATAAGTATTATAAATATACAAATGATACAGTATGTTAGAAGGTGATAAGTGCTATGGACAAAAAGAAAAGTAACGCCAAGGAAGTATGTGTGTGTGTTGGTGAGAATTGAGGGGGAGGGCTGTTGGTTGGAGTAAGTAATAAGTAAGGTAGTTAGGGTAGGCTTCAGTGAGAAGGTGACATTCAAACTAAGACCCAAAGGAAGCAAAGGAGTGAGCTGAGGAAGCCAAGGGGATACCTGGGAGAGAGCAGTGCAGACAGAGGAACAGCAGGAGTAAAGGCCTGAAGAGGGACATGCCCCCTCACCCTGCACATTCAGGAACTCACAGCATCCTGTCCCTCATCCTCTGCCATGTGCCCATGACACCATCACTGCCAGCCTTCACTATTTCTCACTGAACCTAATACAATAACATCCTAAGAGACAAATCTTTTCCATGTATTGAGTCTTCATTATACCAAACTGTGTGACATACACTTTTTCTTCCCTTGACTTTTGCAGTAAAGCCCTCTCTGGTTCTCCAACTCCTCCTGCCTTTGTCCTCTTCTTCCCTCTCACAGGCTGAGAGCCCCTCAGGTCCTAGCCTTGGCCTTCTCCTTTACCACATTATCTCCTTAAGTATTATCTTTCCTTTTTATGTCTTTGGTATGATTTAAAATCTACTTCTTGACCCCTGTCCTCTAAATCCTAGGTTCATCTTTGAGTGGATATCCTACAGGCCTTTCAAAACTGAAGTGTCAAAATACAACAGCCCTCCCCCCACCCCACCCAGATTCTGCAGTGTTTCCTATGTTTTCTATCCTGATTACAGCCTCCATCTCATCATTCAAATTGAGAACCTTGGAATTCCCTGTGGTTGCTTCCTCTCTTCCTCACCTTTTACTTCCAATCACTAACCAATTCTTGTCCCTTTTCTCCTCTCATTTCTGTAGTCACTGCCCCCGTGTGGGTGGGAGCAATTGCTTGAGTGTTCTAGTTGATTGGCTCACAGCCTTCAGTCTCTCCTCTTTGCAACTTGGCCCACAAACTCTAGACAGCTTTGATTATGCTCTGCTTACACTCCTGAACAAGTATCAATGATATTTGGACCGTATCCCAGTGGGTCAAGGCCTTTTTGGACACTGATGCTTGTCATATGATCTGCACTCCCTCCCAGCTTCTTTGAAGTACAAAAGTGATCAGCATCACCATTGTTTTCTGGTTTTCATCCAGGTTGATGTTAAGACAGGCCTGGCTCTCTCAAGATATGGTTCATCCCATAACGGCATCCCCATGATGCTGCAGATGAGACTTCTCACATAAGTGACAGAATCCCAGCCACCCCTCAGTGCCTTAGTACCATCAATTGGTCCAGGTCAAGCATGCACTGAGTAAAAACAGCCTGCCTTCTTTCCTGAGCTGAGTTATGAATTGGGAGCATTGATGATCCACTTATTTTATTCCTGGAAGGCTGATATCTAGACAGGAAGAATCTAACATCAATAACTAGGGACACGTCCAGTGTGATCTCTTATCTTACTGGCCTTTCTCTCTTTTGCCACATAAAAAAAGAAACACTGATGAGCCCTTGTGGACAGTTGTCATTGGCCTCGGTCTCCCTGTCACCTTTCATAACTGGACTCCACAATCCTCTCCATTTTGAAGGGGAAAACCAGGAGATGTATTCTATGCTTTAGCATACTGTGATCTGGATGGAAAAAATATGAAGATGGTAAGATCATTAGGATTTAGAATACTAAGACTTGTCAGCAATTGACTCACTTATCATAATGCTTTGCAATTTAGAAAGGTCCAAAGAAATGAAATCTGGAGCCAGTCCAGGCCCTGCTCGGTGCTTCCAATTTCCTGGCCCCCCTGTTCTTTCCAGCAGCATATGCTGAGTACGCCCTGGGTCTGGGGCCCTGTCCTAAGCACTGTATGAAAGCTTCAGGTTATTAGAGTGACAAAATGCTCTCCTGAATCCCTGGGCTGCAGCTAGTTGGATAAAATTCCTCTAAACCTAACTCTTAAATGAGATGAGAGCCTTGCTGCCCTTACTGAGATTAAAACACGCAGATTAGCTAGAGAGATTTCTGAAGAAGGGAGGAAATGATCAGTCCTAAATTGGACCTTTTTGCAACTTAAAAAAAAATCAAAGATAGCCCCTTTGAAAAACTCAGTCCTTCTAGATTGTTATCGCCCATGTCTATTGCTGTTACTGAGGCACAATGAAATGTTTCGGATGCCTCGAATTCCAGGAATTTGGTCTCTTGCCAGAGCTGCAGAGTGATATGAATAATTTCTGGGCTCTGATACTCAGGATGGATGTATTTCTGGGATTTTTTTTTTTTTTTTTTTTTTGGCAGAAATACCACTGGAGTCTCTCTCTTAGAGAAGTCGGCGATTTCACACTTTGAGGCAGGCTCGGAGCCTCCTTTCAGGGTAAGCCACAGCAGAGCAGAGATCTCCACTTCAGGCAACTCTCTCCATTCTTTAAAGTCTTGTTGTAAGAAAAATATGCCAACATCCAGGGGCAAAGATTTGTGAAAGATAAGCCAGCGGTGCATGACACTTTACTTCCCCTGATTTTAATGTACTTAGAATAACGGAGCAAGTGTGAATCTTAGTCTGTAACCTTGGATGTGCAAGAAGTATAACTTACTTTATTTTCCAAAACTCGAGTTCAATTCTATTTTGAGCACCCACCATAATATCAGTCACTGCAGGGGTTCCCCCACCCACATGGTGCCAGAGTTCGTGGGCCCACTGGTGGGAAGCCATCACCAAGGCCCCTTCACGCCTGAGGCTGTCTCGTACACAAGACGGCACCAGGTGGCACGTCTGCCTGGAGCTCCATGCAGCCACTTTTCTCACGTTCCTGGGGAACCACTGCTCGCCCGGCGGCCCCTCTGGGAAGCTGGGCTGCGTGCCCACTAAGACCCTCAGCCTTCTCTTCCTGCCCATCCCTTGTGGCTCTTTTGCTCTCTTCCTCTTCCCCCAGCCCAAGGAGGCTCTCCTTCGGTTCTGGGGGAAATCCTCCTCCCTTTCTTCTTCCTCCATGCCACTCTGTCCCCACTAGGACCTTCTTGCTTGCCCACCCTGCTCCAGGTCTCTGCATGCCTCACTGCTCTTTGAACACCCCAAGCACACGTGCACCTCAGGGCCTTTGCATTTGCCGTCATCATCCCCAGGAGTGACCTTCTTTTCTGAAATCCATGTGGTTCAATCCAGTGTCACCCACTTCTCCGAGAGGCCTCTCTGGCCATGAAAATACACTCTCCCACCACCAGACCCAAATTTCCTTATTCCTTTACCCTGCTTTATTTATCTCCATAGCAATTAGCATTATCTGACACATGATATATTTATTTGGCTATTTATTTATTATCTGCCTACCCATTAGAATATGAGCTCCACAATGGCAAACCCTTTCTCTGTTATATCCCATCAGCCTAGAACAGCATTGGGCACATGGTATATAGTCAATAACTGTTTGAAGAATGAAGGAATGAATGGCTTGGGGGGAGTGCCTAGCCAATGACAGACACTGGGCTAGTCACCAACATTCATTCAACAGGATGACAGAGCCAAGAGCGGGCGAGAGGCTGCCCTGAGTTTGGCTGGGTGACTGAGGCTCAGAAATCAAGGAGGCCACGGGCAGTGGGGAGTGTGTGTTGGGAGCCCTGTGACCTCCAGGTGAGGCTGTGATATTGGCTGAGGCTTGGAGACCAAGCAGGTGAGGGTGAATGAGGGCCACCCTGAGGACTGTGGGTGCAGTGTGCAGGCCAACCCACTGCATCCAGCTAGTGCTGGGCAGTCTTCTAGTCCATGCTCACGGTGACAAGTGTGGGAGCTGATCACAGGGAACATTGTAAAGGGTGCCTTCTAAGGAAGTCCCATCCACACATGCATGCCAGGCATTGTTTGGGTGCTGGGGACCCCGCAGGAAAAGAAACAGATAAAAGCTCTGCTCTCAGGGGACTTCCATCCTAGTGGAAGGAGACAGGCAATGTGCAAGCTCAATAAGGAGTGAGTTAGGGAGTGAGGGCCAAGGAGAACAAATATAGCATGGAAGGTACGAGAAAGTACATGGGTGGGGGGATAGGCAATGCTCACTGGACACTGCTGGGGAAGGGAAAAACACCAGTGAGCCACAGGGGTTGCAGGCGAGGCTGTATGACTCAGCAAGCAAGATCCTCATCTGAGAATGGACATTGGGAAGAAGCGTTGGAGATTTTCAGAGAAAAGAGGAAGTGTGAAATGGTCTTGGAGAGTGGGAGATGAGAGATGGCCATCAGGAAGCACTAAGAACGTATTTGTGGTTTGTGGTCATGGATTTGAAGTCGGACCACTCAGCACAGTGGTGTGGTTTTTCTCCAGCCACATTTTCACATGCATGCATGCAGGGGGTGGGTGGAAAGTCAGTTTGAATCAGGGGTGTACCTTTGCCAAGAAAGAACAGCAACAACAAAAGAGAGAGTTGGGGGTATATAGAGGAAGTGGTTCTAATGGACCATGGAATTTAAGCCAGATATGAAGGAAAATGAGGCATGGAAGGGTCAGGGGCAGTGAAAATGTGTTAGGATCAATGGATTGAAAGTCCTAAGTTAAAGCTGGATTATAGTGTGAATAAATTGGAAAGACTGGAGGTAGGATGTTTGAAATGGAGATCCTGGAGGGGTCCCAGGTATTACTAACAAAATCAAGGGTACGACCGTGGCAGTGAGCGGCTGAAATATGGTAGAAGACAAGACTATTAAAAGGTAGGTCAGGGAAATGAGAAACCAGTAGACAGGGCAGATTATTTATGATATTCAAATCCCAAGAATTATGAAAAGTGTTGTGCTGGGGAGAATGGCAATGTGTGTAAGGAGTTGAATTTTATATTTTAAATCTTCTATAAACATATAAGGTATAGAGAAAAATTGGGGGTCCAAACAGATCCTTTGGATAGCTTAGTGGAGAGCCTCTGATCTTTGTCTTCTTGAGGGATGTGTAGGATTTATTTGTAAATTTTTTTTGTAATTTATTCAACTGCCAGTAGTTCTTAGATAGTATTTCCAACATTGTACATGGGCTGAACTGGTCTTTGCTGGGAAAAGGTATGACAAACCTTTGCAGGTGAACATGGCGTCATAACAGGAATATCTTGGCTGTGAGGAACTTGACTCTTTACTATATTTCTCACTTCCTCTCTGTCTAAGGAAGAAATTGACTGGTAGACCATTGATTATTCCCAGAAATAACCTTAACAAGAAACGTGTGAGATATATCTAGAGCAATAACAACCTTTCTAAAAAGAGTAAAAGAAAGCCCAAATAAAAGGGAAGCAACTATGTTCCTCAATGGGAAATTTTAATATTGTGAAGATTTTACCTCTCCCCAAATTAAATGTCAACTTCAGTGGAATTGCAATCAAAATATCTAAGAGATTGCTTTGAAGCTCAACAAGTTGATTCTAAAGTTCATCTGGAAGAGTAAATATGTGAAAATAGCCAAGAAAATGTTGAAAAAGAACAAGGAGAAAGACTGGAATTACTGGGTATCAAAGCAAGCTGTTAAGTTAAAGTAAATGAAAGAGAAAAGATACTGGTACAAAGGAGAGACAAATAAATCGATGACAGACCTATGTATAAAGGGAAGGTAGTATTTGATTAAACAAACATTTCAGATTAGTGGGAGAACAGTCTAACAAACAATTTTTAGCTATTTGTTAAGGAAAAAAATTAAGTCCTTAAATTACAGTATACATAAAAATGGATTCTGAATAAAAATCTAAGTATTTTTAAAGTAGATACTAGAAGAAAATATAAGAGAACATCTTAATAAAATGGGGGTGAAGCAAAGTCTTTTGCAAAAGCAGAACTCTAAGGACAGAAGTCCAGAAAAGATTAACCAACAGATTTGACAGCAAAACTTGAGGAATATTCTGTGCAATAAAAGATTAAAGTGTAAGAACTTCCAGGATAGGCAAAAATGTACTTATTTGTGTTTTTGCTTATTAATAACTGCATTGTCTAAAAGAGGATTTGGGGACACTTACAGCAATGGATAGAGAATAGAATAAAAGATAATACACATGCACACAGATGAATGAAGGTGAAGGGAAAAAATATATATAGGAAGACAAAGTCAATGAACAAAATATACTCCATAATACCCTAAACAATTTTTTTAAACAAAGAGCATATTTTTCTTTGAGTTTCCTAGAAGCCAGAAAAAAGAGGAAAACAGCATTCATTGGCCACTTCATAGTGTCCATAAGATAACAATTAAGGCGTTTAAGACACATACAGATTTCTGATACTGACACTGGAAAGAAATGTGTCTAGTAGGTCACTTCTGTCTTTGGAAATAAAAGGAGCAATAAATTAATCTAATACAAAGTGACAAATTATTTGTCAAATTTAATGTAGCCATGTATGGGGACAGATGGTTATTAGACTTCTGGTGATCATTTCATAATGTATGCAAGTGTCAAATCATTATGTAGTACACCTGAAACTAACATAATATTGTACATCAACTATATTCCTCAAAAAAATGTAACGTAGCCACATAATGTCAAACAAGCCATGTAGCTGTAGTGTTGATACTTCCCAGATATTGGCAGGCCTTCACCTCTTGTATCTACCAGGCCACTTTACTGGCTTTGACAAGAAATCCAACTGCACCAAGCATTTAATGATATTTGTAGATACTGAGATTTGAGGGGTCGCTGGGAAAGGTCACACAGTCAAGGTCTTGCCACTTCATTGCCCGCTGTCCCCACCCCCTCCTTCTACTCTTTCTTGGCCCCTTCATCCCCTCTCCCAGCCAATTCTACCCATGCTCAAGTCTTCTTCCGTCGGCAGCTGTTTCCCTCCCTCTGGTCCTGGCACCAGCCAGTGGGCACTCTACCCTTGGAGCCAGCCATTTACCCGAAGTGGGGTGGTGTAGCATTTCCCCATGAAAATCTGGCCGCTCTCCATCTTGTACACTAGGATCAGGAAGCCAGTCGCTCCCTCCTCACTCCCTCCATCTCCCGTCTGGCGAGGGAGATGCTGACCATGTCAGGGAAGTCCCTGCCTTTCCTTCCAGGCTGGCCAATGCAGTTTGGGGTCTACGTGACAGAGGGTTCATCAGCCTAAGCATCTCTTTATAGTTAGCTCTCAGCTCCAGCACTGGCTTTATAAATAAATTTCTTATTTTAATTAGGAACCTGCACAGTGGAAGGAGATGATTAAACGAAGAGAAATCTGAAATCACTTCTGATCTGGGCGAAGTAAACAAGTGCCTATTTCCAAGACGGTTCTGCAAATAGAACACAGACGTGACATAGAGGACACTCGTCAGATCTCCCCCTCCCCTGCGCTGTTGTTTTTCCTGATGTCTGGGGATGATTTCTTTTTTCGTTCTTTGCTTTAGTTACGAGGATCCTGACAAGTGCCTGCTTCTCTATGGTGATGATCAGGTAGGTGTGTGGAGGGCAGGAGAGGGCAGGAGGGGGCAGTCGGCCCTGATTCAGGGGCCAGAAGACCATCTGCCATCCTTTCAGGGAGAAGCAAGGGGGAGGGAAGCGGGTGGGAGCATCTGTGTCTTGAAGCCGAGGTGCAAGAAGAGGAAAGAGAAGAGGAAATACTGCATTATGGCAAATACAGGAAATACTGAGAAGTAACACGTACGGAGGCCTCTGCCCGGTGCTGTGCTCGGTGCCTTGAGTCCTCACACCACTGCCACCAGGCGACGTTCTAATTGCCCTCTGTGAGAACGGGGACAGTGGGGCACAGAGCAGTCATGCAATTTCCCCAGTTTACATGCTGCTAGGAGGCGACAGAGCTGGGATTTGAACCCAAGCAGTCTGATCTGAACCTACATTTAAGCACTGTGCTTTGCTGGTTTTTAAGTAAAACGAAAGAGATGTTCCAGGTACATGTGTGGAGAAAAGGGGCTGGGAAGGAAGGAATCACTCGGAAAGCTTTAAAGCAGGAGCACAGGGGGAAACGCACGTTTGGTTTGCCTCCCATTGGGCAGGGGAGGCTCCTGTTAATCAGGGCCAGGAGGAAAGGGGCCAGGAGGGAGGAATCCTCCTCTGGATCTTGCTTCACAATTAGAAATAAGGTTTAAAAGCAAATTCTGGTGGAAGAGGAGACAGGGTGATGTAAACACAACTGAAGTTGACGGTGTGATGTCCTAGCATCTTTTTGAAGAGCACATTGGAACAGGACAAGGACAAACCATCAGGAGGGCGCCAGATTCTTGGATCAGAGAGTGCGACAGAAGAAGAAGCAAGAGGGACCGTGGCAGGCGCTGAAATGCACTGGTCCCAGGTTCTGATTTTGCTCGGGTGTCACCTTTCTATTTTCCCTAGAGCCCTTTAAGGCAGGTTTTTTAAATTGAGGAGCCATGAGAGGGCAGACGGGCACTCCTACAGAGACCTACAGTCCAGGGCCCTGCACGGTGGGAGCGCAGGCTCACTGCCCAACTCCAGGGGGCGCCACTCACACAGACTGCGACATGAATGGTGTCCCTGGATGTGTGTTGCGCAGCATCCAGGCCTGGAATCCCCCCCACCCAGTGGACGCTGGCACCGGGATGGGATGGGAGAGGGAAACCCACCCCATCCCCGCAGGGTCATTCGTGCCCCTGTGGTCACCAGCCCCAGGCGACTGTTAAATCTGCCTCCCGGGCTCTGTCTGTCCCCCGCGCTCTAGTCCTGGGTGCCGTCCAGCCTGGTGACTGGCAGCGGTCCAGCAGAAGCCAGGGAGGCGAAGCCAGGGTCCATCCGGGCGACACTGCCTGTTCATTATAATGCAAGTTCATTGGCAAAAAACGCAAATGATTCATTTCCTTCATCTTTCTGACAGACTGTGCTGGTAGCAGTAACTGGATGCTCCCTGCACCTGTCATCGCTGCCGCACTGCTCACTTTGCGTAGAAGGCCTGCCACACTTCAGGTGGATATACAGCAACCGTCGTGAAAGCCGCCTGGGGGAAACTCGATCATTCACTGCCCCCTAGTGGACCGGCAGTGAATGAGCCCGTACACCGTGTTCCTTTGATTGAGGTTCTAAGCGAATCAGAGTTGTGTTTTTGTTTCAGGAATAGTTTGCGGGGTCTGCTGCTTTCATCGCTTTTGCTCGTGGCTGTGGTTCTTAATTAACAGCACTTTAATAAGATAAAATGTCAATCATGGGTCGCTCTTTTGTGGAGCTATATTTGAATGTTAAAAAGTCTCGACATTTTCAAACAGTATTGAGCCTTCATAGGATGCTCATTTTAAAAATCAAATATTCTTTAGGTTGAAAAAAAGGCTTACAGTGAAGGTAGCGTTCCAGAGTTCATGTTGCCATCTAGCAAAGTTATGCGTTGTGCCTGAGAGAGAAGTAAGTTTATTTATGAAGTAGAAGCACTGGCTCTGCCTGTTTTATCACCTAAGGTCACCTAACCGCCCTTCGACAGCTTTCAAGGCCTTCACAATTTGCATATTTCTTGATGGGTACATATCCCTGGAATCGGGGACACGCTCAGCATAAGGGAAGCTACACTGGCAACCTGCTGGCAAAGCCAAGGGAAACTGGATTCATCATCGTCGTACCACAAAAGGCTGTCTCGATGAGTGACTATCCTTGGGCTTCTTTCTTTATTGCATCTGGCCCAGGATTATGCACTTAAAGATCATTTGATAATACTCATCAGTGTTGCATTCAGCATACCAAGAAATCTGTTTTTTTTTTAATTTTTAAAAACTGAAGTATAGTTGATTTACAATGTTGTACCAATCTCTGCTGTACAGCAAAGTGACTCAGTTATATACGCATATAGACATTCTTTTTTCACATTCTTTTCCATTATTGTTTATCACAGGATATTGAATAGAGTTCCCTGTGCTATACAGTAGGACCTTGTTGTTTATCCATCCTGTGTATAATAGTTTACATCTGCTAATCCCAAACTCCCTGTCACTCCTTTCCATCCCCCGCTTCAAACCCCTTGGCAACCACATGTCTGTTCTCTATGTCCATGAGTCTGAAGAAACCTGTTTCTTAAGAAGGTTAATAATCTACTTGTATACCCTTTCTAAGCTATTTGCACATTGCAAGAACCTGAACAGAGTTGTAAGTATTTCAGAGTTAAGTGACATCATTGTTCTGATCTTTTGGCATATCTACCACTAGAATACTGTAGATATTAGAATAACTCCCTTTCCATAGCCCGGACTCTTGTCACAAAGACCTCAATTAATAAGGTCTAGGCCAATCATGTCCAGAGCAACCCTTGTAGGTATGGATTAGCTTTTCACCTATGCATCTAGAATGATGCTAGTTATGTGCCATTCTTGGGAGAACTGAAAAAAAAAAAGTCCCTCGAATTATTTTCTGTGCTTAGTGGTACAGATGAGGAAACCGGGCAGAGATGGTTACATAAGAAGTGGGATCTGGGTGAGATTAGCATGGGGGTAATGCTATATTCCCCCTAGGACAGCCCTGTTCATTTAATTCCTTTATTTTGGGCTGACTATAGGGTAGACATAGTCCTGATGATAGGAAACTTCTAAGAGAGAAAAATGTTGGTGAGAGAGCTTTGGTGTATCAGCATAAAGCAGAACTCAAATTTTTCCACGTCTGTGTAGATCAGAAACCGCAGTAAGTGAAGCGCTTCGGAGTTCTTCCTAAGCAAACTGTAGTTTTCCCCCAGAATGTCACAGGAAGTGCTACTGGTGATTCATCAGGTTAAACTTTTCCTCCTTAGTCAGAAAAAAACGAAGCTGCTGTCCAGTGTGAAGGCCCAGTGGGTTCTGGGCCCTGGGGATGGGGTGGGGTGCAGGGGGAGCGGGAAGCAGGCTTGTTTACTGACCGGTCAAAACATTCCAGCCGTGAGACTTGAATGGCTGCTGAGGAACATAGTGAAAGCCTCAACCCATGGAAATTTTCAATCCAGTCATAAAAATTAAATAGGCGCGGAGTATAACTTATCAGAGAGAAATAGGTCAGTAGAGCTGCCTTCCTGTAGGTCCTCATACCAGCCCAATGAAGCTCTGTGGCTGCCTACTTTTTAAAGTTGGGCAACACGCCCATCAGATGGCTCCATTTTGCCTGACCTAGTTTAAATCAGTCAGTCAAACATATCTCATGGACCCAGAAGCCCCAGAATTGAGTGGTCATCTGGTCTACCCCCGGCCTCCTCAGCCAATATCTTTCAGGTATCATCTCTAAGGAGGTGTTGGAGTAGGGCTGAATTAGGTGCTAGAGGCAAGGAGAAGGGAAAACAAATTGGGGTCATAGGCAAAGCTAAGAATATTCTTTCAGCCACGTTGGGAATCTGACAACCTAACCAGAAGAACCAAGGCAAAATACATGGGAAATGATTTAAAAGTACACATAAAGAAGGCACGTAGAACACAACCAATATTGCTGCTTTCTGACCTTATCCTGGTGCTTCCTCCTGTTAAGGTCACTGGCCTCCCTGCACGTGGGAGGTGGGCGCAGTGGTACAGCAGGCGGAGGTGCACAGAAAGGAGCCCCTGTCCCGATCTGGCCGTCATTCAGCAGAGAAGCTGGCTTTCCACGAGGCTGCACGCACACCATGCTGCAGAATCCTCTCCGGCTGGTCTCCGGCCAAGCTGCCTCGTTGGTGATACTGAGCAGTTTTTATGTAAGAGTTTCAAAGCTGCTGCTGCTGCGGCAACTATAACCTGGCCTTTCGTGTCTCAGTCTAGACAGATGCAGGGTGGGATAAAGGCTTCCTCCAAGCCCCGTGTCACGTTGGCCATCTGGAACGTAGCCGGCCACTCATTTAGCAAATTGCTCTGTTTAAATGCAGCTGCTGTGTCTCAGCGTTTTCTGCTATCAAGACAGATCGCATGATTCCTCTGCCTTCATTTATCTAAGCCGTTCCTCTCAATCTGCCTGGGAACTTAAAAAGCCTGTTAATGCATGACAAGGCACTTGACCTGCATGATTTCAAGCCCGGAAGGAGCATTCGTCTTGTGCTGGGCCGTCCTTTCCTCAAAAGCAAGGGCACCTTGCCTGTGCTCCGTGTCTTAATGAAAGCCTCCTTTATTAAGAATCCCATTAAGCTCCACCATGCCCAGCTATCCAACACTGTAAATATTACCCTTTAGAAATGCATCCAGAGGCCTGGCACAGGCAGCTGGCCTGGCAGCAAGTAGGGAGGTGACCTCAGACCTCTGTGGACAGAAAGGTGTTGCTTGACAGCTTGGTGCCTCTCTCCTTTTGGAAAGAGGGATAACAGTCATTAGCAGATAATGTCAACAAAGCCCCTGAGATGGTTTGAATAAGAGTTGGAAGCAAAATGGTTTCAGTCTAGCAATGAGAGCTCAGGTTTGGTTTTGTTTTCTTTTTTTTTTTTTTTTCTTTTTGCGGTATGCGGGCCTCTCACTGTTGTGGCCTCTCCCGTTGCGGAGCACAGGCTCTGGATGCGCATGCCCAGCGGCCATGGCTCACGGGCCCAGCCGCTCCGCGGCATGTGGGATCCTCCCAGACCGGGGCACGAACCCGTATCCCCTGCATCGGCAGGCGGACTCTCAACCACTGCGCCACCAGGGAGGCCCTCTTTTTTTTTTAATTAAAGAACATAGTACTTTATTTCCCCTCAAAAATACCGTGTTTACTCTCTAGGATATTATTCCTCCCTCTTCATTTCATTTAGATATAATCCAAAGACAGTGTATTGAAATAGATGTCATTTGCTTACAGTTAAAGGTACTTGACTGTTAATAGTTGGTAAGCTGACAAAGGTACAGGTGGTGTCAGGTTTGTTTTTTTTTTACATCTTTATTGGAGTATAATTGCTTTACAATGGTGTGTTGGTTTCTGTGTCTTGTTTTCTTTTACGTTGGTTTTCTTTTTTCCAAAGGAAAAGGAAAAAGGGGAACCACCATGGCTAAGCACTTTATTGTCAGGATGTCACTGGTCACCGTGGCCTGGTCTTGATGATCATCTGCTGTTTATCAAGCAAATAATCCTGCTGTGACCACTGGTTTCACCAACTGCTTAACTCATTTGGGGTCACAGTATCTTTAAGTCTAGAAGTCAGAAGCCAAAAAAGTGAGTGTTTATTAAATAAATACCATGTGCTCCACCCTTAGCTAGGCCCAGTGGAAAAGAAAGAAAAAAAAAAGTACAGTAAATGATCTTTGCCATTGAATCCTTTAGGAGACAAAAAGAAACAAATACAGAGTATTTAGCACAGGTCAGTTGGGAGGTATGTGGGTTTGGGAGTCAGATTTCCTGGGTGCAAATCCCAGATGCAGTTTGGGGCAAATTCATCTTCTGCACCTCAGTTTTCTCATCTGAAAAACTGGGTGGACATTTATTTATCTATTGGAGTTATTTTTAGTAGAGATTGAATCAATTTTGTACATTGTAAGAATTCAACAAACCCTACTAATGGTAGTTAAAGGATGCACAGTCTTGACTATAAATGCTAGAGGAATTCAGAGGGAATGAAGAACATTTTGGACCGGGAGAAACAAGGCAATCAATGGATTGGCTAGATCCTGAAGGAAATATAAACTCTGGGTAGAGGAAGAGATCTGATATGAGCAAGACATAGAGACAGGGGGCAGATTAGGAGGCGGGGCACCTAGGTGGACGGGAGGGAAGAGCTCCCACTTTGGGGTGTAGGGGTGGAAATGTTGAAGCAACGAGGAGCCCCACTGATGGAGAATCTTGAAATCAAGCTAAAGGGTTTTTACCTCATCTAATTGGTAACAGGGAACCATCGTGATTTCTTTAGCAGGAAAGTGGCAGAGAGAGAGCCGTGGGTTAGAAAGACTTACCTGGTGCCAGGGACTAGGGGGGTTAACTGGAGAAACCGGGGCTGGGAGGCAGGGTCCAAGCCCCGCACTGTTCCAGGCCCGATGGATGAGGGGTTAAGTGGAGGTGGCCCCAGGGTGGATGGGGTAGAATAAGGCTGGTGCTCCCTTCCCCACAAGACAGCCTGATGCCCAGGTAAACACCGGGAGGGAGGGAGCGAGGGAGCGAGGGGGAAAGAAAGGGCAAGAAAACTGTTTTTATGGAGCAGCCTTTCCGAGCCGGCCTTCCTCAGCCCTTCTCTCTTTTTTTTTTTTTTTTTTTTTTTGCGGTACGCGGGCCTCTCACTGTTGCGGCCTCTCCCGTTGCGGAGCACAGGCTCCGGACGCGCAGGCTCAGCGGCCATGGCTCACGGGCCCAGCCGCTCCGCAGCATGTGGGATCTTCCCGGACCGGGGCACGAACCCGTGTCCCCTGCATCAGCAGGCAGACTCTCAACCACTGCGCCACCAGGGAAGCCCAGCCCTTCTCATTTTATCCAGATCCAACCGTAGGTCCTCAAGACGCCAAGAGACTAGCAGGCCCCAGGGGCTACGGAGCCTCTCAGAAGGGAAGCTGCGTTCCAGCCCGATGGACTAATCGGTGTGGCTTATACGTGTGGAGAACGTGACGTCCTACGCGTGAAGGGTCATGTCGGAAACTGCAATCCCAGCTCGGGATGCAGGGTAGAGCTGCAGACATGGGCGCCCCTAGCTTAGGGAAGACAGCTCAGCTATGATACTACAGGAGCATGAGAGAAAGAGAGAGTGTGTGTTTTGGAAGAAAAAAGCAGAGGGCTAAGACGCCAACCTTAGAGGCACCAGGAAGGAGCTGAGAGGCGCAAGGAACCAGAAGAAGCCGTGGGAGGAGAGGTGTCCGGGAGGAAAGAGCGCATTAGTAGCTGAACACCCAGGGAACTCGGGGAAGATGAGAGACAGACAATTGCATTTGATGTATTAGAAATGGAGCCTGTAGCGAGAAAAATGTCAGTGGAGGAACAGGGAGACAAGCCAGATTGCAGGGCTCTGAGGAGGGAACGTGGGGGAAGAAAATGACACATTGACTAGGAGAGATGTGGAAAGAGGGCAAGAGTATACCGTGATTTCTGGAAATAAAATGAGTTTCTAAATGGTACTGTAATCGCAGGAAAAAGTGACAGAACCCAGTGACACTAATGTAATTCTCATTAATAGACTATGCACTGGAAAAATATTACAAAAGACACATGACGCAGAATTTTGGGTGTATGTCATACTGAGGTTAAAAACAAAAACAAAAAAATCACAACACACTGAGATGCCTTTTGTATCCAGCCTGAGCAAGAAAATGACATGACCCACTGTGAACTCCACAGACTGTGAACTCAGCTAAGACCATAGCTCGATCCAGCGCTGATCCACCTGAGCTCAGAGACCACGTGAAACGTAGCAAGCCCAGAGCTTATGCCACTTAAGACTTCCGTTACCTTGGGCATGCCATTCAAGCTCTTTCTGCCTCAGTCTTCTCATCTATAAAATGGAAATAATAAAATCGCCTACCCCAGAGGATTATTGTGAAGATTTAATGAGATAAGGCAGGCAAAGCAGCTCATTAGAGCAGTGCCTGGCACTTATTCAAGGAGATATTTCTTCATGGGACACATCAACAAACTAGCAGTGTTGATTTCATATGAGAGACAGCAAGCTCTGCTATTCTACACGTCCTGCTGTTATGCAAGTGTTTTTCTCTATGTCAAATGCTGTTCCAAGTGCAGGTCACTGGGAGAAATGTCCTGGAGTGATCAAGGTCCTCCAAGTGCCTGGTCACATGCAATACGGAGCTCCCTGTGACCCCGGTCTGAGCATCTGGACAGGGCGGCCTGTCCAAGCTCATGTTCCACTCGAGGTTATGGCAGCTCCACTTGCTGGATATGAAGGCCCAGCTGTTTGGTGAGAAACAGAGACACCTGAAAACTATCCACTCCCTTTTAAATGGAAAAAGATTGCTTGTTGTTTCTGCCGAGGGAACACACGCGTTTAGTGTGCAGGAAATAAATGGAATGTGTTGGCTTTTTACTTCTGAAGGGAATTTATTTTTCTTTTCTTTTTTAAACTGTGTTGCAGGGATGTGTGAACATTCTGTTTTTGGCTTCTGTCGGTGAACTATTAAGGTAAATATTGAAGTTTAAATCTAATTTCTAAATGAAGGAGAATAGCACTTTTTTTTTTAAAGCAAGGACATAATCTCTTTATGTAACTGTTGCCATGGGGTAAAAGAATAAACCCAGAAAATGCTCTTACAATAGCTTAGGGGTTGGCTTTGCTTTGTCTTCTTCTTTCTAATTTTCCCATTCCCACCCCCTGCTGTACTCATTTGCTTACTCTGCTCTGATGTTCCCCTCTCCTGGAGACCACTACGGACCTCCAAAGTTGGTACATTTATTCATTCATTCAAGAAATGTTTTCTGAGGATGGATCAGATCATTCTGCTATGTTCAGAGGATAGAGCAGTGAAACCAAAACTAGTCACAGAAAGTCAGGATGGACATTGCAACTAAACATAAAATCTTCAGAGTATCAGATGAAACATCATCCGCCTGTGTCAGTCAGGGTGGACATGCTGCTGTAACAAACAAGCCCCTACATTCAGTGGCTTCTCACATTAGAAATGTATTTCCTGCTCATGTAACAGCTCACTGCCTGTACTTGGTGGGTGGCTTCCATGTGGTGATGCAAGGACCCAGGCTCCCCTTGGGCCTTGGATCCTCTGCATCCAGGCAGCATTTGAGGAAGAGATTGGGTCCGGTGGGGGATGGTTTGGGCTATGCCCGGACGTGCTGTGGATCGCTTCTGCCCAGATTCCCAAAATCAGGCACATGCTACCCCGATTGCCATGGAGGTCAGGAAGGGTGAACAAGCACAGAGGGAGATGGGTTTGGTGAGTTGTCAGCCTGTCATTGCCAAGTAGCCTGAGAAGGAGGTACCAAGAAATCAACACACCGTATGTCTCCTGGGACATTTCTGCTGCTGGCAGCGAATCCCCTTTCACCAGGGATTTCTCTCTTCCCATCACCTCTCCCTTTGCCCCTCTTTCTGCTCCTCTTTGCCACTGGCGGGCCCGCTGAGTCCATCTCCTCCCAGCCTCTGATAGAGGTCATATTTGCCTGGCTACAAATGTCACATTGGGAATGTGTCCTTCCCTCCATCCCAGCTTTTCAAATTCCTCTCCCACCTTCAGCACTCAGATCAAACCCCGCCTCTTCCACGAAGCCTCCCCGATTGCTGCACAAAGCCCTCCCTCTGCAACATCATCATCTGTCCCTGACCTGAGCCTTTCTTCTTCACCTCCTCATTGGGAGCTTTTATAGATACGCCTCATCTTTCCAACAGACTTAATGCCACTGGAGAAGATGGCACCTGCCACCCAGCAGGAGCTCAAGACATGGATGCGAGAGAGGAGAGTGAGGTGATGGGACACAGCAGTCCAAGCTCTGTCCTCCGAGGCTTGGCCGTAGCCAGATCCTATGGCTGTCCCGGTGTCCACATCCATAACCCAAAGACAGTAATGTCTGTACCACCTTTCCTCCCAGAGGGGCTTTGAGGTTCGGATGAGGTCATTCAGGTGTATCCAGAAGGAGGGCAAGGAAGGTTAGTCACCAAGTGATCTGACCGAGAGGCAAACGCAAAGTGTCCTGGGGGGAGGGGGCGGCTCAGGTGGGTCCCAGCACCTGCCAGGGAGCAACAAACCCCCATGTGTGAGTGAGACAAGGAGGTGACGGGGTGGCCATCTGTGGGGCTTCTTGGAAATAGGAAGTGTACTCTGAAGTCAGTGGGAAGGGGTAAGTCTGGAAGGAACACCCCTGACTTCTGGCACTGAAGTTAGCAAAAGAGCAGCTTTTGCAAACAAAAGAAAGAGTTGGTAAAATCACCCTGTGGCTGCATTCAGACTCGGCTTAAACCCGCACCGGATGCCCTAAAGACGAGCACAGGTGTGCCCAGGACCCAGACTTAAGTAAACCCGGTCACTGCCCCCTGCCAGTTTTGCCTTTGCCCCAGCCTCTGGGTCCCCTCTGGGATGTCACTCAAGCTAAAGGGTGGCTCCAGGCTCGGGCGCGGAAGGGCCTGCTGAGTCCCATGCTGACCCAGCCTCTGTGAGATGTGGGGCGGAGGGAGCTGCGGAGGAGAGAGGCCTTCCCCCGCTTGAAAACGCGGGAGCAAATACAAGCGGCAGCCCAGACTTCCAGAAAAGGCTTAAAGTTAATGCTGAGCCCAACACCACAGCTTAAATGTAAATCCCACCCTGCCCCCAATGGCCTCTTGAGGATGAGGAGACACGGATTCCTCTGAATGGATGTAACACTGGTTGATTTTAAACTTCTGGGGTAATGAGAAAACCACAGTCTCTATAGAACATTTCATTTCTGCTTAAGCAGAAGCCAAGTGGATGGAAATCCAAGCATCTTTGCTCTTTTGCTCATTTTTGGAAACTGCCAGAAAGAGAGGTGCCGGCCATGCCTCCTCTTCATTCTCCCCCAGTTAGTCCTAGAGATGACAAGTTGTGCCCTGTGATCAGCGGAGAATCCCAGGTGTGTGGCTGAGACCTCTGGATGGGGTGAGACCTCACGGCCATGTCCACACAGGCAGCAGTCAGCAAGACCTGGCCGGTCCCTCTTAAGGGAGGTCACACAGCCCACTCCCACTCAGGAGGATGTCACAGCCCAGTCCCTCTGAGGAGGAGCTCACACTAGGTTCCCTCTCAGGAGGGAGGTGACACCCTAGGTCCATCTCAGAGGGAAGGTCACACCCTGGTTCCCTTTAGGGGGAAGGTCCCACCCCAGGTCTCTCTCAGGGGGAGGTCACACCAGGGTTCCCGCTCAAGGGGAGATCACAGCCCACGTCCCTCTCAGGGGAGGTCACACCCCGCATCCCTCTCAGGGGAGGTCACACCCCAGGTTCTGCTCGGGGAGGGCATATCCCGGGTTCATCTCAGGGGCAGGTCACAACTCAGGTCCCTCTCAGGAGTGAGGTCACACCCCAGTTCCCTCTCAGGAATGATGTCACAGCCCAGGTCCCTCTCGGGGGAGGTCACACACCTCACCCTCAGTCACTCAGGAGAGACGTCACTCAGGGGAGACGTCACTCCGGGTCACCGTACTGTCACTCTTTGTGACTGTGGGCCCTCAGTAGATGGCTGTCTTCGGCCTGTCACAGCGACACTGGGGACACAGAAGCACGGAGCTGAGGGCCGTCCTGGTGGAGCACTCAGAGGCCATCTCACTTTCAGGTGTGGTGAATCCTGACACACGAGCTGCAGCGCAGGCGCACAGAGATCCGCGGAGGCTCCCAGACACCGGCAAGCCCTCCACCGACACCCGGCACAGACGCCCTAGAGACACCCCCCAGGATTCCCACGGGCAAATGTGCAGACACTCGTGAATGCGCCACGGTCCTCCACGCCTGCAGAGACATATTCACGCTTACCCCATAGACGCCCTACAGGTACTGTCTGTCACACTCACGCACGCCATGCCTTCCCCACTGTCGCCACACAGGCGCTTTACAGACACCCACACATCCTCCACAGGCACCTCACAGTATACCCCAAGGCCCCTGCGACAGCGCTCCACAGTTCTGCCCCAGATTCCCACACTGGTCTCCCCCAGATTCCCACGCCGGTCTCCCCCAGATTCCCACACTGGTCTCCCCCAGATTCCCACGCCGGTCTCCCCCAGATTCCCACGCCGGTCTCCCTCAGATTCCCACGCCGGTCTCCCTCAGATTCCCACGCCGGTCTCCCCCAGATTCCCACACTGGTCTCCCCCAGATTCCCACACCGGTCTCCCAATTGCATCCCACCGTCTCCCAATGCAGACACTCACAGACGCCCTAGAAAGCGTTCCCCTCCTCGCTGCGCACCGCGCAGGCCCAGCACTGTCACCTCCAGCACTCTCCCACGCCAGGGGCACACACAGTGCCCCCCGACCCCGCGCACGTGGGCAGCCACACACCCAGGCCCCGTGCACGCGCACACACAGAGCCGTGTTCACACCCAGACGCAACTCGGACGCCCAAGCGCGTCCGCCCCCTCCCTGCGCTACGGCACCATCCCCACAGACAGGCTCTCAGCCAGACCTCACAGACCTCGCAGAAACACCCCGTCAGACACGTGAACGTGGAAGCTCACAGGCCCAACAAACGCAGACGAAGACACAGACGCCTCAGCTTCGCTTCTTCGATTTGTCATTTCAAGCACTCTTCCGGCTGTCATCTTGTAAATCACTCACAGTCCTTTAAAAGCTGTTTAAAGACAACTGAGAATATGGTGCAACCCTCTCTGGTCCTGGGGAGGGGGACAGAAATCTGCTGAAAGGAGATCAAGTGGTGCCCGTGAGAAAGTCAGCGAGGGGACACCTCCCACCATGCCCTCCAAGAGTGGCCTGCAGGGCCCGCAGACCCAGGGGTGGCTTCTGGGACACGCTGGTCCCTTTGTCCCCCAGTGGCCTTGTCAGGAAACAGTCTGTGCTGACCCCTTTCTCGCGGGAGGCTTCATCCTGCTCTCAGAGACAGCTTTTCCTCCCATACAGCCGTGCAGCTGGTCTCCACACAATACAAAAGTAGAAGAAAAAAGAGGTGATGCTCTAAAAAAATCCTTCAATTCTCTTAGAAAATAGGTGCTTCCAAAGAGGGGTAAATTGTGCCCGTTAGAAGCAGGAGGGGAGAGACAAGGAGATCAAAAAGAAAACCAAGAGGATGGATAAAGGGACCAGAATGCAAGAAATAGCCCAGACCAGCTGGTGGCCATCTGGGAGCTGCAGAGAAAAGGAAGAACAAAGTTGCTGAGTTTCTAGCAAGTCGGTACAGTTTATCATGAGGGGAGATTACTGCTTTGAGGAAGTGAAAAGAAGCCAGGGCCGTTAAAAAAAAAAAAAAAAATCGAGTGGCTTCCCTAAGGATTGGATTGCAGTGAGTTTGCTCCGGTCTGAAGTAAACTAGTTCAGGACGTTATCGTTTGGGGGAAAGTTAGGAGGTTAGGAGGCTTCTGAGGTGTAGTGATATAGAGACTTCATCTCTGGATGTCAATGTAAAAATGGACAGTGGAGAAAAGGGAAAGATATCTGGATATACCTCATACAGATGTTTTTTTTAAACCTCAAGTCAGACCATAAGGAAGGCCAATGACTATAGGATAAGCAGTAAATTATTGTAACCAACTGTTTTGATTTCAGTAAAAATTTGAGGTAAATTGAATGTGTTTGCATAGGGGCTGTCTATAGACGGGAAATAAATAAATTATAAAACCAATATGTACTGTGCAATATAGAAAGACTCGCCCCACAGAGAACTGAAGGACAGTGTGTCTGAAACTCAGCTCTTTGTGTCTTCGCCATACACCAAAAATTAGCATGTCCTCTCTCTTCCTCCAGAGTGGAAGGCACTCCACTAAGTGGTGATGGCACCACTTAGCTCCCACATCCAAGTAATTGGTCACCATGTCCTGACAACTCTGTCCCTTTAATAACTCTAACCTGGACCCTCCTTTCTCTCCCCATGGCCACTGCCCCATTCAACCTGTCATCATCATCACAGCAAACTCCTAACTGGCCTCCCCGGCCCTAATATCGAGTCCCTGCACAGCGACCTCCACATTTTCATAGGGTGGTTTTGTAAAAAAAAAAAAAAGCAGATCTAATTTCTCTTCATTCAGTATTTGCTCTAGGTGCTGGGATACATGGGTGAACAAAGCAAGGATATCTTCCTGTACAGAGTTAGAGTTTAATGGGAGGAGAAAGACAATAAACATAATGTTTTGTATGATATCTTGGAAGGTGATAAATGCTGTGGAAAGAGGGAAAAAACAAGCAGGGTACAGAGTATCAAGAGTGCCCAGTGTGTGTGTGTGTGTGTGTCTTTAAGTAGTGTGGCCAGGATAGGCCACAGTGAGAGGCTGGCATTTGCTCAGAGCAGGGGATGGAGTGAACTCCATGAATATCTGGGGGAAGCACATTCCCTGTAGACACAATAGCCAGCGACATGCCCTAAGGTGGAATGTACCTGGAGGGCTCTAGGAAGAGCAAGGGCCATGTGGCTGGAGCAGAATAGATACAGGGTGAGAATGGAAGGGGGATGAGGTCAGAGAGCTAAGGGAGGTTGGTCACATGGACCTTGTAGCAGGTGGACCCACTGCAGGGTTTTAAGCAATGGGTGACCTGCTCTGACTTCCATATTGAACAGTCACTCTGGTGATGATGGTGACCAGAGGTAGCAGAAGAGATTGTGAGAGACCGTGATGTGTCTGTCCGGCTCAGAATCCTGCAGTGACTCCCCTTTGCTTTCAGATAAAATCTGAACTCTTCTGTGTGACCCACAAAACACTTCAGGATGAGGACCCTGCTTCTTTTTCCAGATTTATCTCTTCCTGGCACTTTCACACCCCCAAGCCCTGCCATGTTCTGAAGCAGATGGGCTTCTAACAGGCATCCTCATCTCTCATAGTGCCATGCATTTGTGTAGGTGGTTTTCCCTGCCTGAACACAGTGCCCTTCTGGGCCTTCACTAAGCACTTCTCCTCAGGGAAGCCTTTCTCTCTCCTTGGAGCCACACATCCCCAAAGCAGTCTCTGTGTAGTTCAAATATTGAGGTTATAGTCCTCAGTCAGAATGTCCTGTCCCCAATCTGTCTCTGTCACCAGACTGGGAAATCCTAGAGGGCTGAAACAGAGCTCTTATTTCTGAGTCCCTAGTAGACATGGATGAGGGATGGATGGATGGATGGATGGATGCTGGCTCTTTCATCAGATCTTGAATTCTAGGGATTTCGTTTTTAGTTTAAAATTAGTTAAGCATTAGAAATGCTTAAAAACTGTCTATAAGACATTAACTTCTCCATCATGGAGGAGATGGCTGAAGGAGCGCGCTCAGGTAACTACTCGTGAACACAAGTACATATCAACTGCACGTGATGGCTGTGTGGCTGGAAAGTTGAATATAAGAAAAATTTGTATAAATGGCACTAATTTGCTCATTGACCAAATATAATTTCATACATACTTTATTTTCTTGTCATGCTGTTCAATTAGCAGTAGCTCACGCTATAACTTTAAGTTCCTTAAGACTCATCTTTCCCTGCCAGCCGCTGTCAGATATGTCATTTGGCTGCAAATGATTGATTTCTGTTTGGCAGAATACCGAGGAGAACGCTTTCAGAACGTGAGAGTCTTTGCACAACACATAAGCATTTCTCAGAGCCCCTTGTTTTCTAGTGTTGTCACCGTCCAGTTTGGGTTGGCTTTGGGGTGTCCTTTTTTTATCTTGAGAAATGCTGGAACATGCAGACCATATGTGTTTGACCAGAAGTGGATTTCGTCCCCACCTCCTGTTGTTTTAGGGAGGCCTAGGAGGCAGTTCCCTGACAATGACTAAAGACTGACTTCTTATCACCTGTAACTTTTTTTTTTTTTTTTGCAGTACGCAGGCCTCTCACTGTTGTGGCCTCTCCCATTGTGGAGCACAGGCTCCGGACGTGCAGGCTCAGTGGCCGTGGCCATGGCTCATGGGCCCAGCCGCCCTGCGGCATGTGGGATCTTCCCGGACCGGGGCACGAACCTGTGTCCCCTGCATCGGCAGGCAGACTCTCAACCACTGCGCCACCAGGGAAGCCCCACCTGTAACCTTTTGATGACAGAACCAGAAGATGCAAACTTTCCCCCAGGTGTCACTTCTTCACCAAGGCCATTCCTCCACAAAGTACAGAGTAAGCTGTACGGAAAATGAAACAAAAACAAAAGCACATTTTCTCAGAGATATCTGGATATGAACATTACTTCAAGCCTGGAATAAGCATAATGTAATCAGAGTTTTAAATGAGTGAGAAAGTCCCAGGTAGGCATCTTATCTAACTTGTGACCACCCCAGTAGAAGCAGAAACCTCTCTGCCACATCCCTGAGAAGCAGACATTCCAAATTGGCTCAACCCTTCCAGGAAAAGGGAGCCCCTACCTCACAAGGCAGCCCTTAAAGATGTGGATTATTTCCAAATATTAGAACGCAGTCCCTTAGGTGATTCCAAAGAGGCGTTCCACACTTCCAGGAAACAGAGCAGGCTGAATTCTTGCATCTACTTTTATTCCCTCCTAAATAACACTCGTCTAAACAACAGGAAAGGGATTTTTTTTTTCCCTTGAAGGCACAGCCCCACAAGGGTGGGGTGAATGAGAGGAAACAGCAGCAATAAAATTTGGAAGTTGGAAAGCAGATAAACAAATGGTAAGAGACTTAGAGACTTAGGAAACCCAAAAAAACCTAAATCCTTGGCTCAGCTGTGGGAAAAGCTGAGTCAATATATTTCATAAAGCAGAACCCACATCCTCACCGCCCCAGGCCCAAGAACTGACAGCAGTGCCTCCTGGATTGCTGACAGCTGTACTTTCCCCTTCTAGGCAGGAAACAACAACACAATACCTTTATTCTCTTTGGAGAGAAGAGGTGAAATCCATTAAATACGAAGATGCCACTACAGAGGAAAATCCAGAGAAAAAAAGAATTCTTGGATATTAAAATTGGAATTTTAAAAATTTAACTTAATAGAATGGTTGGGAGATAATATTCTCCCAGAAAGTAGAATAAAAAGACCAAAAAATGTGAAATAAAAGAGAAAAGATAAGAAAACCATAGGACCAATCTGGGAAGTACAATATCCAAATACTAAACACACAAAAAGAGAAAAGAGAGGGCAGAAAATAATCCAATAAATAGTTTGAGAACAGTTTCCAAAACATTGAGAGCAAAGAGAAGGTTCTAGAAATGTCCAGAGGAGGAAAAAATCCGTTCACCATGCATAGGATCAGGACTCAGTAATAGATTTGGACTCCACCACGGCAGCACTGGGAGCTAGAAAGCAATGGAGCAATCCCTTCAAAAACGTAAAGGAAAATTGTCTCCAGTGTTGAATTCTATACCCAGATAAACTATTATTGAAATTTGGGGGTAGAATAAAGTCATTTTCAAAGATGCAAAGTTTCAAAAATGTACTTCCCATATATGTATCCTCAGGAAACCACTGAAGGATTTTCTCTATAAAATGAGGGGGGAAACTGAAAAAAAGAAGAACCAGGATACAAGAAAACAGGAGATGCAAATGGCAGAAGGAGAAGGAGAGGAGTGAACGGCACCCTCAGGATGATGGTGAAGGGAGGACCTAAAGGGCAGCAGAATATATCACCCCCAAATATGCCTTTTTGCCATAAGGATATATCAGGCTGATTATTTTTAAGAAACAGCAGACACAGGAGAAGCTCTGAAAGCCAAGTAGAAGTTACCCTTTTGTAAGAGCATTTTACATTTATAAGGGAAATCTTCATTTGTAGGGGTATGTCCTTCTCTGTACTGGGAAGAGGAGGATGACTCTAAAACCCTAGAAATACTCATCAGGAGAAAGCAATGATTTAAACCTACATCACGACCTTACCCTTGTTTACTATTCTTTGCCTGATACTCTCCCATCACTGGTTCCTCCACCCACATCTTCTTTTGTCTTTAGCTGAAGATGGTATCTAAGGTGATGACTTGGGCCATTTGGGGGATTTACTGAGTTTTTCTGGGTATCTCCCATGTATATGGGAGGTATACATGTTATTAAATTTGTCTGGTTTTCTTCGGTTAATCTGCCTTTTAGTGTGGTAGGGAGGGTGGGGTCTCAGCGAAGGACCTAGATGGATCTAGGAAAAATTATGTTTCCTCCCCTGCAGACCCAAGATGGCAACTGTGTACCAGGCATAGGGCAGCCAGGGCCCTTCAGAAGACAAAACCATTGGAATGAATATCGGGTGGAGCCGACTATCTTGAGAGGAGATTGACATGGTTGGTACATACGAATGCTAAGTACTCAGAAGTCTAAGCAAATGAAAGTCCAGAGTCAAAAGATCATACCTCCAACTGAAAAACCAAGAAGAAGCAGTGCATACATGCTATTTAGAGACATGGAATAGATACCAAATAATCATCTAAAAGAAGGAAACGTGGAGGCCTTCGGGGATAGAAATGAAGAAAGGGGTCCCGCTTCTTGCAGAACTGTTTGACTCTTCAAGCAACTGCATATAACTTAGATAAAAATAAAAATAAATATTTAAAAAAAGGAAAAGAAAAACAAGCAAAACTTCCAAAAAAAGATTCCAGATTTTCAACTGTTTGAAGATGACTATTAAGTTTTCCCTTCTCCCAGGTAAACTGTTCTAGTTTTCTTAACTGTCCTTCATCCAACCTTATTTCAAGATACCTTGGCATCCTGGCATCTCTTCTGGACAATGTCCCAAGTGCTCAGAACTGAGTACCACAAGGTCTCACACAGTCCACCAATGCTTGACCCACTGGCATATTACAATACCTCCCACTTTAAAGCCATGTATTCCTCATCCTTTCCTTATAAATGGATGTTCTGAACCTAAATCCAGGGCTTTCATTCTTACTAAACTTCATTTCATTGATATTTTTTTCATCCTTATCGTATTTGGTTAAAATAATTTTAAATACTGATAATACCATCCAGTAGATTAGCTGTCTCTCTCTCAGCTTTGGGTTGTCAATAAATTTAACCGTATTTCTGTGTATTTATGCAAGTCTTAGAGGAGATCATTGAACCAGTCACAGTGAGAACAGAGTCCTGAGTCACTAAACTTTCCCCTGGGTGGGATTCACCTTGCGTCACGCACTTTGCTTTGAGTAGAGGTATTCATTCATTTGCTCGAAGATGTAATACAAGGACACTTTTGGGAGAGGAATGGAAAAGAAAAGGTACTGGTAATAATTCTAGGAATTATTCCTTCTAAAGAGTCACAGCAAGACAATTCACAGTACCCTTCAGTTGCATCTGGGTGAAAGAGAATGAATTTTTCGGAGTTTTGCCCTATAATGGAAAGCCACACATACACACATACACACACAAAATTGAGTGAAACAATTTCTCTGTGCATTTGCTAGAAGATAGAGTGCCATGTAGCATAAGCCTTCCACAGCCATGGAGCCAGGAGGCCATGCCCCTGTGAGGTATGGAAAGGTACCACACTTCACCACCACTCAGGGGACCCTGAATGGGGGCAGCAGATTTGAGGTTCCATTTGCAATGACAGCCTCCTCCAGTCTCTGCTTCTTTGGTGATTCATGCTGGTGCTTGGACAAGTGTTAGATTACTTTTCAACAAGCTGAAAGATGAAGTTGAAGGTGAACAATTGGTTGATGGCCCAAATGTACTCAAATTCAACAAGCCAGCACTATGCAGAACTGTTACCTGGATCTAATCAAACCAATTTCAGAGTAGATGAAAAACTGATAGAGGAAAGACTATTTAAAATCTCCCCTGTAGACGCCTTCAAAAAAGAACAGCTTTTGTCGTAAGTTTCCCAGGAAATCTCTCTGTTTTATGCTTGGCGGAGATTAAAAAAACATAATATGATTCTTCTCTGAATTAAGAAAATATGGGTGGATAATACAGAAACTATTATCAGAAGGACCTATAAATTACAATCAAGTCCTTATTTTAAAGACTTTGTCTCCATCAATTAATTCATGCACAAGAGACTGAGTCCATGTTTCCAAGCAGTACTTCCAAGGAGTTTAAAGGTTTTTTTCCTAAAGTTTTATCTCTTGAGGTATGAATGCATGTTTCAAGTCAGTTACTTTGATTACTGATTACCATCACCATCTCCTTAATCTAAGTCTGTAAACTTGGCCAGTTTTTCTCTTCTGCCCCATTTTCTGTCATGAAAATTCCTTCCCAGAGATTAAGTGTATCCCGAGAAAGGTAATATAGACGATGTATGGTATTATGGAGAGGTTAATGGGAGTGGGTCAGAAAAGCTTTTCTTTGAGGGAAGTTTAAACAGGAGAAGATTAATTGACAGAAAAAGTGAGTTGAAGGATTCTCCAAGTACCACCAAGAAATATGCAGGCTGAGGAGAAGTACTTGTTATTTGCTTTGCTGTTGGAGAACAGACACTTCATAACGTAACAATAGCAGACATTTCAAGCTGCTTCTCGAAAACCGCTTTTTAAAGAGAGAAGTTCCAATAACCAGTGAGATCAGATTCACTGGGGTTTTGTTATGGAAGCCAAGTGAATCTAAACCATAACATAAATCTTAAAAAGACAGTACCACAGGCAAAATGGAGATTGTCTGGTAGTCAGGAGTGGTTTCCGAAGTGCCTGTAATCTGAAAACAGACACAAAATGAGTAACAGGTCTTGGGAGTTCTGAAGTTTGGGGATTGAAATCTACTCAGTCTATAGCTGTCTGACTCTTTGGCTTAGGTGGGTAGAGGATAAGGAGGCTTGGATGGAAAGTTGGAGAAAACTCAGTAGTAAAGAGCTTCTTCAGGCAAAGATGAATGAAAAGGTGTGTCCAAGACATGGGGTACCCCGACAGAAGTTCCTCTGGAGAGAAAGTGAGTCCTCACATAGACTCTCCCTCACCCCTCCACAATGCGTGACAGTCCAGTGAGGGTTATAACCAAACCGAGAGGAGTGCTCAGTGATTGCCAATGTAGAGGGTCTCTTATTGTTCTGATAGGGCCACTCTTTGCAAAAGATTCTCAAGAAATAACTTTTGAGTGTTTGGAAATTTACAAACTTCATACTTGAAAAGTAGTCAGAAGTAATGAAAAAAACATACTGCCATGCTAGCAACTAAAAAGTGCAGAGAGGATTTTATTATGACATAACTAATCATTTAAAAACATTACCAGGGGAAAAACAAACAGTATTGGGACTGCTTTGGGAAAGCCAATGCACTTCTATAATTGCTGGCAGTATGTACAGAAACATCTTGCCTACAGGCTTCAGTGATACATAGATCACCATTCCAGGTTCACCTACTCTGATATTTTCAAAGCCATCTCAGTGAATGCCTCCCAGCTTTAAATAGTTCCATAATTCTGTGATTTGTTAAACTGTGAGAATATCAATTGTTGACTATTGTGTACAGTTATCCATTAAGAATGCTTCAAAGGGGACTTCCCTGGTGGCGCAGTGGTTAAGAATCCACCCGCCAATGCAGGAAACACGGATTCGATCCCTGGTCCAGGAAGATCCCACATGCCGTGGAGCAACTAAGCCCGTGAGCCACAACTACTGAAGCCTGCGTGCCTAGAGACTGTGCTCCGCAACAAGAAAAGCCACCGCAATGAGAAGCCCACGCACCGCAACCAAGAGTAGCCCCCTCTCGCCACAACTAGAGAAAGCCTGCGTGCAGCAACAAAGACCCAACGTGGCATAATTAATTAATTAATTAATTAATTAAAAAAATTTTTAAAGAATACCACTCCTACAGTAGAAAGGAAATGTGAATTAAGAAAGCTAGATACAAAAAGAAAACGGTAATCTGACTGAACGAGCACACATAAAATTGCCATGTAATACCATGTGTTTCTCGAAGGTGGTTGGAACCAGTTTCTTTCCTTCAATTTGTTTGAAGTACAAGTTACCTATCATAAAATTCACCCATTTTAAGTGTACAGTTAATGAGTTTTGATAAGTTTACTGAGTTGTGCAATTATCACCATAATCTCGTTTAAGAACATTTCCATCCCCCCAATAACATCCCCCTTAACCATATACAGTTATTTCCAATTCCTACTTCCAGCCCCAGGAAACCACTAATCCACTCTCTGTACCTATAGATTTGCCTTTTTGGGCTATTTTCTGTAAATAAAATCATACGATATATGACCCTTTGTGCCTGGCTTCTCCCACTTAGCAAAGTGGAGCTAGGCTTTTGCAGAGTGTGGACATTATTTCCCACTGAATTGCCAGTCCCCAGACACTGCTTCCTCGGCCAGCCCATCTTCTCTTGCTTTTTGCAGTCCTCTGTGCCTTGGAAAGTGGAAGGAACAATACTGAGATCCAGAGCCAGTGCTGACCAAGGGGTGACCACACACGGAGGGGTGGAGGGAGGAGAAAACGAAGCCGGCGCGGGGCGTACAGAAACGGCGCTCAGCAGAGAAGAGCCGTCTGTTGGGTAGAATTCCCCAGGGGCTCCTGTCCTTCTTTCTCACCCTGCACCTCAGAGGGTATGTTCAGGGCCTTCCCGAGAGGTCAGCCTTGTGAGCTGCCTCTGGGGAGCCTGTTCTCATGGAGAAAAGGCAGAGGACACTTCTGGGCTCAGTGGGTTGCTCTGGCCACGGACTCTTGGTCCCTGTGCCACACCCAGCTCCAGGCACCCACCCTCCCTCCTCCTCTGGAGCCTCTGGTCTGTGGTTTCTGCACTCCCTGCGGGTTAGGGTTATCTTCGTCTCCGCCTCTAAACTAAGCATAATGCCTGGAAGGTCTAAATGAGAAGGAATCACCCTTTGTAACTAACATGGTGCTCTTTCAACACTGCTGTGGCTTTATCCCATTTTTACATCCTCTTTTTTGGCCTCGCCACGGGGCATGTGGGATCTTAGGGGATCTTAATTCTCCGACCAGGGATCAAACCCGCGCTCCCTGCAGTGGAAGCGCCGGAGTCTTCACCACTGGACCGCCAGGGGAGTCCTCCGTCCACTCTCCTCCATCCTCATATTCTTACTAAGGGCTTCTGCAGGGGGAGGAGGCCTGAGAGAACTCCTCAAATTCCACCCGGTCTGCTTCCTTGCCCCCAAGACCAGCCCTGAACCCCACACAGGGTCCTGACAAAAGCTCTGCTTCCCCAATCCCAGCACATCTGCTTCAGAGCCCGGCACACCATTTCCAAAGCCAGGGGAAAAGAGGCCATTACCCTTCCCATTACCACACTCAGCATAGCTTCCAGCTGAAATCTGATTGACAGTGAAGTATACACTGTTTTCTCTGTGAGACCTCTGTGGCTATGCAGGCAGCATTCTGATTTTCTCAGAAATATCCAAACAAGGTAGTAGAAACTTCCGCACGGTCTATCAGACAGGACACCCAGGAGCTGCTTGTTCTGGTATCAGCCTGGAGTTTGGTGTAAAGGGAAGTGAGCCCCCCGCGCTCCATTCCCACCACGCCGCCCCACACAAATGAGGTTTTGTAAAGACGCACCTGTCCTGTGAACAGGGGGCTCCTTTCTCCCTCTTGAAATGTGTGTCCAAAGATCTTCTTGGATATTGTTACAAACCCTTACTTGACCTGCTGTGTGATCTTCGTGTTAATTAGCTTTTTTTTTCTTCATTTCTAGCTGGACTACTACGATTCGATCAAAGCCATCATTTCAAGCTCCATGCATGAGCCCCCTGCTCTAGTCATAGGTGTTGCTTATGCTTCTCTTAAGTTCGCCATGTTCTCTCTTTGTGTGTCAGGTCCTTGGCTGTCTCCCACCTTTAGAATTTCTGCATTGCAACAGGCATCCCACACTTTGGTAATAATTCCCAGCGCAGCTCAAAATGGGACATCCTCCCACTGCTGAGTTCTATAAGCTTCACTTTAGGCTGAGGGGGAGGCGGAGGGAGGGAGGGCAGGCCTATCACAGGCTTTGCACAGGCCGAGAGCTCGATCAATATTTGTTGAGTTGAAATAAGAGCAAAGTCCACTTCAAGCGATCTCAGGCTGTACCATCTGAGCAGCTCTAATGTGCCACGTGATATTAAATATACAGTGATACCGACATAAGACAGTGGTCTTGGGGCCTTTGTATAAAGTGGGATTTGGGAATTTTTAAGACTTCAAAAGGCAAGTTGGATGTAACAACTGTCAGCAACGGCAGCAGGAAGACCCAGAAACTGAAGACGTTTGGATTTTCTGGAAGCTGGACTTGGATCAAGTGAGTTCAGAGAAAGGAGAACCCAGGTCCCAGTTCAGCCCGCCCTTTTACAGCCCCAAATGCACAGCAGTCTGGACGCGGACTTGACCAAGCAGGTCTTGGGTCTTTGGAGCAGGGAATGTGACAGGTCTGTGCTCTTCACACATGAGTCATTTTGTCTGGACCAGACAGAAGCTGTACGTCCTGGCACTGGATGAACTCCAAGAGGTCGGTGATTCAGATTAGAACCGGGAACCAATCCCTTTACATTGGATCATTCCCTGGTTACCAGCTCATGGTCTGAAGCAGATGCAACCTCTGACTGACCCAGGGGCATTCTAACTAGAACACCTAATGCCAGGCACTGTACGAAGCTCCTTCCATGTATTCTTTTACTTAATCTCCATAATTGCCTTATGATTAGATCCCACTACTAGCCCCATCTCACAGGTGAATAAACTAAAGCACAGAGTAAGTAACTTGTCCTCAGGTATTGTTCAGGGCTTTTTTGTTTTTTTTCCTGTATTGAAAGAAACCCAAACTCAAATTGACATAAGCAAAAAGGACAATATTTTGGATGTCTTATACAACATGAGAAAGACAGGAAAGCAGCTTGGTGTTCCCCAAGATGGCAACAAACCCAGCCTCACATGGTCTCGCCACCAACAGAGTCTGGCTAATACTCCGGGGCCCCAGTCCAACCACCCCTGGGAAGGTTCTCATTGGCCAGTTTGGCCCATCTTTGGGACCATAATGATCCACCTGACCGAGGAAGAGCAGGGGCAAAAAAACCCCGGCAGTGCCCATTCAAACCACGTGATTAGTGTACGGGACGGGGTGCTTTCCCGAAGTGGGAACAGGAAGAGGGGGATTACTGATTACAAAAAGTGAAGAATGGCTACTGCCCTGAGCCACACAACTTGGAAATGGAAAGCCAAGAGCTTGAACCCAGGTCTGCCTCCAAAGCCTGTGCTTGTAATCCCTAGACCCACAACAAGGGCATCACTCGGGAGTGTGTCAGAAATGCAGAGTCTCAGCCACCTCTGGAACTACTGAATCTGTCTGCCTTTGCAAAGAGCTGAGGGTGACTTGTGTCCATGTCAAGTCCGAGGGGCATTCTTTAATCACGATAATACTATTTTTTTTGCTAATTTTTTCCCTATCTTTTCTATATTAGTCTATTTTTTGAATTAAATATTTTTAATTGAAGTATAGTTGATTTACAAAGTTGTGTTCATTTCTGCTGTACAGCAAAGTGATTCGGTTATACATACATATACATTCTTTTTTATATTCTTTTCTATTATGGTTTAGGACCTTGTTGTTTATCCATTCTATATATAATAGCTTACATCTGCTAAACCCAACCTCCCACTCCATCCCTGCCCAACCCCCTCCAACTTGGTAACCACAAGTCTGTTCTCTCTGTCTGAGTCTGTTTCTGTTTTGTAGATAGGTTCATTTGTGTCGTATTTTAGATTTCACATATAAGTGATATCATATGGTATTTGTCTTTCTCTTTCTGACTTACTCCACTTAGTATGATAATCTCTAGTTGCATGCATGTTGCTGCAAATGGCATTATTTCATTCTTTCTTACAGCTGAGTAGTATTCCATTGTGTATGTGTATATAGATATAGATATAGATATAGATATAGATATAGATATATACACACACCAGACCTTCTTTATCCAATCATTCGTCAGTGGACATTTAGGTTGTTTCCATGTCTTGGCTATTTTTATAGTGCTGTTATGAACATAGGGGTGCCTGTATCTTTTCAAATTATAGTTTTGTCCAGATATGTGCCCAGGAGTGGGATTACTGGATCATATGGTAGCTCTATTTTTAGTTTTCTGAGGAAGCTCCATACTGTTTTCCACAGTGGCTGCACAAACTTGCATTCCCACCAACAGTGTAGGAGGGTTCCCTCTTCTCAACACCCTCTCCAGCATTTGTTATTTGTAGACGTTTTAATAGTCTATTTTTATCATTGTTTTGTAATAACTTGCCACTTGAAGATCTTCTTCTTAATTCTTCACACTTACTTTATTAAACTTCATCCTTATTTTGTGAAGCTCTTGAGAGCATGTTGAAAAGCCCCATCCAATAATTCAACATCACCACTATCATATTTAACTTTCAAGTTGATACTGGTGACGATTCCTTACATGTGTTTGGCACGTACTGATTTATAAAGCATTTTCACATTTTTCAGTGGTTCTGAGTCGTGGCTGCACTTAGGGATCTACTGGGGGAGTTTATAAAATCTGATCACTACCTGGGTCTTGCCCTCAGAGATTCTGACTTAATTGGTCTGGGATAAAGCCTGGGCATTAGGGCTTTTAAAAGCTCTCCCAGGGATTGTAGTATGTGACCGAGATTAAAAGTCCTGTTCAAGGGGTGTGGCCCAGGTATTTGTATTTTTTAGACATTTCCCAGTGACTTTAATTTGCAGCCCCGGTCGAGAACCACTCACATGTATTTATTATTTGATCTTCATGGTAGCAGGTGAGGTATGCATGTGTGCACTCCCATTTTACAGGTGAGGACGTGTTAAGTCTAGAGAAGTTGGCCCATCAGGTCGCTCAGCTGGAAGAAGTGGAACTGGGACTCGACTCCAGTTTTTCTGACCCAACGCCTGTATTCTACCTGCTATCCCCTAGACTTGGGTTGGTAAAGCCCTATCCCACAGGCCCTGGGGCTTGTTTGGGGCCAGCCTCATTTCAAAAGGAGATTCTGACCCTTGAGCAGAATAAAGCTCTGAACCATCATCATTCACCCTAGGGTGGTGAGAAAGTTGTAGCCGGTAGAGTCTGCCTTGATCTTCGTTGTGATCCCTGGGTGGGGTCCCTGCACATCTGGGTTGCAGTAGCAGCCTGAGAAAAGAACAAGTGAGGAGGCCAGACACAGACACGCATGGCCACTACCCAGCCCGGCCCAGCAGGTAGGAGGAGCGGAAGGCTGCGAAGACAGGGCCTGTGTGTTCATCACCCAGAGGGTAGTTATGACTTGGGTCTCTTCCTACTCGAGATCTTCTCCAGGTATTTCACTTGCTGGGATGATCTTTACCTTTTTCTCTTGGCCCTCCTCACTGCCCTCACCTTTTCTCATCTTCCTCCCAGCTCCATCCCCAGCCCCACTCTTGGATTTTAAGGGCCTGATTTCACCAAACAGCGCATGTGTAATGAATAAGATATTTAACACCATCTTCAGCCGCTCAGAAGTCAGCCACCCACGTCGTGACAGCCATTTGTTTTATGAAGCCTTTCAGCTGAGCTGCGCCCGAGCATTTCTGAGCTTCGAGAAAGCTGAAATCTTAGGGTTTTTTTCCTCCTTTCCTTTAGAAGCTTGTTCCAGTGGCCACTGAACATCATGGAAAATCAGTAATGAGTCGTGTCCAAGGTCTCAGCCACCTATGAAACGCCACCTTGCTTCTTTCTTGACAGGAATCTGACAGAGACCCCGTCCACCTCTGATTCATAGCTTTGGAGCTCACATTTATCTTTCAAGGAAAGCTTCCTTTATCAATTTCTGATTCACTGACATTTAAATCACCAAAATGTTACAAAGAGATGTGCTGTGAGTATGAAGTTTCTTGGGAATTTTCATTAGACTTTCCTGGAACTAGGGAATTGTGGTTTTCTAGAACGGTAATGGATAGGAATCCTAAGAAACCGAAAGTCAGCATTCAGAGACTGAAGACGCTCAGAATTCAGTGTTTGTTGTAACAGAACAAAAATCAATGGATCCAGAAGGAGGGTCTCTGGGTTCCAGCACTGGCTCTGCCACTCTCAGAGCGGTGACCTCAGGCCTCAGTTTCCTCCAGTTCAATATGGAAGCTGGACACAAGGGTCTGTCCAGCTCAAATTCACAGATCCTCATTCTGCTGTCAGGCCCCTGTCCACCCCCTCCTTCTCACATCACGGAAAGCGCGGGACACGACAGCTGCTGACAGCTCTGAGCCACTGTGAAGTTTCTCTGGAGACCTAGATAACGCTACTGTAGAAAGAATCACCCCACCCCAACCCCCAGTCATCATCACCGTATTGATAGTTTCTCTGTGTTGGGTGCTTATGATGTGCCCGGCATCGTACCAAGGTGAGAATATGGGGGAGACTTTGGAGCAAAACTCCTGGAAGAGTTGCCTCTACTTGCCCTTTCCTACGCCTGCCCTCCCAGCCTGTCTAAAACACACTCGAACCCGGTTTTGTCCCTGCCATGCCACCAACATCCCTCTTATAAGGGCCACCAGTGCCCCTCGTGTGGCTAAATCAGTGACCGATCCTCACCCACTTGCTCTCTTAACACTTGAAGCCGCAGGTCACTTGGCTTCCTTCCTGTACTTCTCTCACTCGGCTTGAGGACTCCAGCCACTCTTGGTTTCCCTTTCATCCCGCTTGTTGCTCCTTCTCTGAGGCCCTCGCTTGCTCCTCTGCATGACGTAATGTCCGTGACGTAATATCCATGACGTAATGTCCATGACGTAATGTCCATGACGTAATGCTGGAGCCCCCAGAGCTCAGGCCTTGGTCCTCTTCTCTTCCACATCTGCATCACCCTCCTGATGATGTTGTCAATTCCCAAATGCACGTCTCCAGTCTGGCCCCCGCCCTGAACTTCAGTCTGGTATTTCCAGCTGCCTTGGATCTATTTCTAAAGGACTTCTCCAACTTGGGTATCTCACAGACATCAAAATGAAACCCAAACCTGAATCCAGATCTTCTCCCTCACACCGTCTTGCCCGTCTCAGCTGGCTCTAAGTCCATCCTTCCAGGTGCCCTGCCCAGAATCCAGGAGTCCCCCTAGACTCCTCTTTCTTGCAACCTATTCTGACCTGTTGGCCCCGCCTTCGTACTACACCCGGAATCTGGCCTCTTCTCCCCAGCCCCGCTGCTACCGTCGAGTGAGAACTATCTTCCCTTCCCGGGATCACTCAAGAGCCTCGCTGCTCTCCCTGCTTCCATCCTGCCCCTAGAGTCTATTCTCTACGCATCAACCAGAGATATGCTGTAAAACGAAAAGTCAGATCTGTCCAAATCCTCCAGGGCCCTTTGTGTCAGCCCGACCCTTACGTCTCTGACTTGTCCCCTACTTCTTTCCTTCCTTCTCTCTGTGCCAGTCACACAATTTCCTTGAATATATTTAGGATCTTTTCACTGCTTCGTCCCTGTTCCTGGAAGGTTTTCTCTGCAAATGTCTGCATCGCTCACTCCCTTAGCCCCTTGAAGTCTCTGTTCAAATGTCATTTCTCAGTGGGGCTTCCTTGTCCACTTTAGTATATATTGGGACAGCCCAGCCCCTGCTCTTGACAATCCCTATTTTTCTTACTTTGCTCTGCCCTTGTTTAAATCCACGCACCTAATCACCTTCTAATATAATATCTAATTCGTCTATTCTGTTTGTTGTTTGTGATCTGCCTTCCCTCACCAGAAGGCAAGCCCCTCGAAAGCAGGGGTTTTGTCTGTTTTGTTCACTGTTTTGTCCCACACACTTAGAATAGCACATGGCACGTAAATAGGTGCTCGATAAACATTTATGGAGTGGGTTCCTTTATGAAGTCAGAATTCATAACAAATCCATGTCTCTCCCAAAGCAGTGCTCTGAAGCATTTCACACCGGGAGAGCTGAGATTCTGTAATGACAAGCTCTCCAAGCGTTTCCTCCTGTGCCCTTCTCCTCCCGTCTCCCCGTCCGCCCACCCCGAACACATCCCCACAGCGTCCTACACCTGTGTCATGCTCAGTCGGGTATGTATTTTGTTCCATCACATGCCACCCCACATACTCATACACCCCACCATATGCTATAGCCCCAGCACCCCCAGCCCTGAGTGGTCACTAGAGACCATAACCCTGTCAGGAGAAAGGTAGATGGCTCACCCCATCCCACAGCACCCCGTAGATTAGTTCCAGTCTCCACTTCTGGTCGGTCCCCTTCCACAGCCCCTTAGGGACCCCCCTTTACATACTCCTGGACTTCAAAACTCAGCTTCAGATCAGCCAGCTATTCCCAAACGGGATCATCTCCAGCAAGTGGGGAAAAACCATAACAGAAGAGACCAAGAATGGCATAGAGGCTCTGCGGCATAGGGAGTGCTTTCAACTGCATTTGTTTACTTGCAGTGATGGAAGAAAGGACTTTCTTGCTTACTTTGGTTATTCATGAACATGAACGGGGACATGTCTTGGTCAAGGTCATAGACCAGGCTGGGCCTCGAATGTCCTCTCTCCTGCAAACCTGAGCAGGGTCCCATCTTGTGACATCAGATCTGTGGGCTCCTGCCACACTGAGGAAATGGATGGAGTGGAGGGAATGGACTATAGGGAGAGGTAAGCAGGAGAGGCCCCAAGGTCGTCTCAGAGCAGGAAGAGTAAAGGTCTGAGCTTTGGCGGGACACCCTCACCTCAGTGCTAACCCCCTGGGATGCCCTGAGCCCGTGACTGTGCATGTGGCCTCTGGGTCAGCCCTGAAGCTGCAGTGGCTTGTCAGAATTCACCCTCCACTGGGACCCCAGAACCTGAAGACTTAGCTGCTAGTTAGTGTTCTGGGATCTGAACCTGCCTTGAATCTGCTCTAGGTTTCCATGGTGATTGCTTAAACTTTTCATCATCCACTCTTTCAGACCTTGGGGGAGAGCAATGCGCTCTGGTTTCCATGACAACCACTTAAACATGTATCTCTGTCTGGCTCCGTTGGTAAAGAACTGCCAGAGATCATGCAAATGAACTGGCTGCTCTCCCTTCGCTTAAAAAAATAAAAATAAAGTGACACACCTGCTTAGACGTTTCAGATCTCTGCTCATAACAAGAGGGGTGAAAGTGTCAAACTGGTGTTTGTGAAGGGTTTGCTGCATTGCTTTGACATTTCAAGTGTCCACCCAGCTACACAGGCTCATGTTGCCATCTGAAGTAATTATCTACGCTCAGCACTTGCCCTGTTCTCCCCTCTGCCTAGCAGATGAAAGAGCTTCAAGTTCAAGGCTGTTTACCTTCCCGCTGCACGCTAAAGGGGGGAGGAAGGACAGGGCCAGAGCCACTACCCCACCCAGCCCTTGGCCCCTGCGGGGAGGAGCCATGGAGAGCAGGGTCCTCCCCTCAACTCACTGTCCATAAACCGGCCAGGGGTGGCTCCGGTCTCTGGTGACAGCCCCCAATAACGTGGAAGTCACAGACCCCAGTCGTTAGGAAATGACCCTGCTTCTCTGTTGGAATTCATGGAAGGGAGAACAGCCACGTGACTCTGAAGGAAAGCTCACAAGGGGAAAGATGAGGGCTCGTTCCCCCACCCCAGACACCGGCCCAATCCTCCCAGCACACCCTAAACCAGAGGCCCTGAGAGGCGGTCACGGGCCCAGCAGCCACAGACAGGTGTAAAGCATGTTCTGAAGCTGGGTACCAACATGTACAATTCTGGTGGTTTCCAGTGAAAGCTGGAGATTTCCCACTTCTCCGGGAAAATCGGCAGGCCTACTTCAGTCCTACCTCCACCCTCGGGAGGTGAAGCCTCCACCCGCTTTGACTGAACTTTTCTGAGTCCCACATTCTTCTCCCTGAGTCCCGGAAAAGAGTTGAGCTTATAATTTGTGATAACAGGTGCAAGACACAGACCCAACCAATGATCCTTCGGCCAATTGCCGAAGTCACAAACGACAGAAGAGGATTCTTATTGGGGGTTAGAGGGACGGAGAGGGGGTGAAGACAAATGTTCTTCCACCTTCGTCCTCCAAGGTCCTTTAGGCACCTTCAAGGCTGAGGTCGGATGGGGAAAGCCAGATGAGTGGACGGGAGATGTGCTGGTAAAGGGTATAGTCATCTTCGGGTGACACTGTTACCAGCTCGGGTCCTTGGACTCTTTTTTTTTTTTTTTTTTTTTGGTGGCAGCAGTGGGATATGAACCCACGTCCCTGAAGAGACTGGAGCCTCTGGACTCTTTAATCAGTAGATATTTATAAGAGGCCCAATGAGGAATTCAGGCAAGGCTTTATTGGGACTGCAGGAAGGGAGCGAAAACAAGTAACAGGTGCCCTTGCTCGCTTCCCGAAGTGGGGGGAGTTGGTTCCTTAAATGGGGGGGTGGGATAGGGGCAGAGATCAGTGGGAGTGGTGGCTTAGGTGGTCTGCCCACCCCGTGGGTGGTTCTGTGTGCAGGGAGCATGCGCATACCCTGCTTTGCTCTCCCCACCTCAGAAATGGCAGTTGATGGCCTTTTTGTATCTTATTGTTCACGATTGCCCCAGCTGGGCACCCATGTAGTTATTTTTAGTCCCTTAGAGTTACTTTGTATTTTTTTTCGGGAGGAGACTTTTATCTAAGTGCAAGCACTCCAGTAAAGGGTCCCAGGTCCCAGCCTGTCTCAAAACCAACATCTAAAACCTACAGGAAGGCCCTTGATCATTTCTGTATGATGCTACTATTTTGACTCTACTGTTCAGTAGATTCATAAGCCCAAAAGTCATTTGACTAAAAATATATGTCAAAATAATTGTAGGATGAAATTGGCTGGTTGGCTGATGAAAACTGATGGGCCCTGATTTAGGAGTCAGACGGTGCTCCTTGGCCCTACTGTTTTCTTTACGTCAATTTTTTAACCTCTCCAGGTGTAAGTTTTCTTACCTATAAGGTAGCGGTAAAGGTGCTTGCCCCACGGAGTTTCTGTGAGATTCAAACAAGATTGTGTGTGGAGAGGCCCTGGCCCAGTGCCTGGCACGCAGTATAGATCTGGGAAAACCTTGCTTTTCCTACAACATAATTTTCATTCTTCAGACTCTCTATAGTTTAACACCTGGGGTTGAAAAAGAAGAAAACACTAGTCATCCCTGAAAGTGAGCCTGAGACCTTTAAAAATTAGTAACTTGTCAGAAAATTGACTGATCATGTTAAGAAACTGTGTTTTGTTTTTCTGTGAATATTTTTAGGGTGCACTGTGGGAACAACAAACTGCCAAGCAAAAGATGAAAGAGATAAAGGATGTTAGAAAAGATGTCAAAGCAAGAAAAGGCCAGGCATTCCTTGGTCTGCCCCAAAGGCGAGTAGAATGTGATCAAACAGTTTTTCTCATCTATAAGGAGTCAAGGTATTTTCATCTGTAAGGGAAGGAACTTGCTGTTGACGGGTGGAATGGATCGAATAATTAGAGTCGAGGATCCTTATCTGCCTGGGTAAGTCTTTCTCCAGCCAATGGTGCCCTTGACCTAGTAAGTACAGGAGAGCAGAACTGGGGATCACCAATTCCCCTTTAGAATAACTTAAGAACCCCTGTCCAAACTTGATCTCCCAGACACACAGAGCCTGGAAAACTTCTGCTTGTGGCTGTTAAAGGGTCATTCTTTGGGGTTAATAAGAGACTCACTTAAAATGCAAATACTTTGCAGGGACAAAGAGATTGTGTGGAGCCAGCATTCCCTCACGATGGGAAGGATTTTCTTTGATCAGACTGCTATCTTCCCTACAATGAATGATGATCCGTTGTAGAGAGCGATTAGGGATTGTGACGTATAATCAATGTCCCTTCTGTGCACCTCACTCAGATGGCCCTAAGCTTACATTCACTTCTCCACTGGAGTTGTTTAACCCCAACTGAATTAAGGGCTCTACCACCCCTGAGGTGTAGCAGAACTGACCTAAGAAAACGGGGATTGTTCTGGAAAGCCTGGAATTGAGGTAGCAAGGTCGCAAACTGTTGCCATCACCCCCTCAATGTGTAGTCACCCTCCTCCTTAGAACTGGGCGCCTACCTCTCACGTGTGCCCCTCCAGAGCAAGTCTCAGTAACGCTTTCTTGGAAATAACCGTAACTGTCCTTTTATTGAGCACCTACTTTGTACCGGGCATTATGCACCATATCCATTCTCTCTAATCCTCACATCAACTCCATGTACCAAGGAAGAACCTGAAGCTCAGAGGAGTTAAGTAACTGTTTGGAAGTAGTGGCAGACAGGTTTCAAATGCAACCTGGCTTCTAAAAGCCTTGTCATTTCTGTTGATAAGCGTTGGAGAAGGAAGGAGAGGGGGAAATGGAGAGTGGATAGTGGGATTTGGGATAAGAACCAGTCAGCTAGGGAAAGCCAAGGTTCCTTGCTGAGCCTCTGTACAGCCATCACTTAGGAACTGCAAGGTGACCCTTGTCCCTCTCAGCCTTGGGGCAGGGCTGCGTGGCAGTGAAGCACGTGGGTTCTGGTCCCACCTCTGTCCCTTTCTAGCTGAGTGATCCTGCGCAAGGGCTGCAGTTTCCATGCCCTCCTCTATAAAGGCAATAACAAGAATACCCACTCCTGGAGTAATATAAAGATAGCAAATGAGATCTTCCACGTAGAGCATGCAGCACAATGTCGGATGCCTAATAAGAAAGAAAGAAACATGATTTTTCTACTCACTTCTATTACCTTAGACTCCCATGTGTCTGGAGACAGAGAACAATTTGCTTACTTCCAGTGACTTGGTTATAAAAAGACATTGTTCTCTCCCCCTCGACCTCAGCCCTCTTCCCCTCTCCCTACCTCCTCACCCGCCCACTACAGACCCAGCCCTGAGCCCCTCGGGGCACTGTGATCCCTCAGAGCTCCTTAAAATAAACTCTTATTAAAAAGACATTCACGCCAGATCTGAATACTGCATAAAGCAACAACCTGCGTGGAATCTGTTCCAACCCCACGCTGCGCTCTTCCGTGTTTATTCCTTTTATAGTGATATTGTCAGCCATGGGAGAAACCAAGCTCAGGGCTTCATCTCACACGGAGTTGTGTTGCTATAACTGGGTACTGTCTGCTTCAGACCTTTTATCACACAAGATGTATACTTGTGTCGTTTCGGAGGGAGACATAACCCTCCTCAGGCTGAATAGAGCTGCCAAATCCGGGACAAGTTTAGTCTTGCATTTTTATTTAGAAATCGCAGATAGAACTGCTTGGTGTTCATCTGTTCTTTTTCCATTCTAGAAAACCAACAGGTATGCTGAAAAGCCACACAGCTCCAGTGATCTACATCCATGTGTCTGCCGAGGATCACAAAATATTTTCCATGTCCGCTGACAACACCATTAAGGTCTTTGCCCTCTTATGTTTTGATGCGTATTATCCAATGTGGTTTCAGACAGAGAAGGTGTTCCCTTCATGTTTTCATTCCCCTCTCTGTAGCTTTTGGGGCCTCTGGATTAGCAGACACTCAAGTGTTATTTACTTTTGTGGATTTGCTTTGGAAAAGGAGACTATGTAGGCAGTGGAGGGGCAGCCTCTTAGAGAACTTCCTATACCTGGTGTTTTTTTGTGGGGTTTTTTTTGGTTTTTTTTTTTGCGGTACGCGGGTCTCTCACTGTTGTGGCCTCTCCCGTTGCGGAGCACAGGCTCCGGACGCGCAGGCCCAGCGGCCATGGCTCACGGGCCCAGGCGCTCCGCGGCATGTGGGATCTTCCCGGACCGGGGCACAAACCCGTGTCCCCTGCATCGGCAGGTGGACTCTCAACCACTGCGCCACCAGGGAAGCCCTATACCTGGTGTTTTGTTTGGGAGGAGTTAACATTATTGCATTGAGGCCCCTGCTTGCGTTCTGTCCAAAGACTCCCTTTGTCTTTGGAGAGTGCAGGTTGGGGGATGGAGAAGGGGATCTGGGGACAGAATGGGGACATAGGGAAGCACAGTCCCTTGCCACTAGAGGTTATCACCTTATCTGGTAACACACTAGGGCGAGTGGGCCCTTTCTGAAACGCTGTCTCTAAAGCTTAGAATTTAAACCTTTCTGACCCTGGCAGAGGTAGCGACATTACCACCTTCATTTTGTTTGCCTTCACACCTCTTTTTCTAGCAAGGGTCCTGTCTACCTCTAAAACTCAGTCACTCTGTTATCTTTGGAATACACTATTTTTCATATAAAAAAACAAAAACAAAAAAACCTCACTGATTTATTTCATCCATCATCTCATATGCTTTTCCAGTGAATATGACACGTTTTCATGACTCATCCACCTTCTTTTCTGGACTGTCACGGGGCCAGAGGGTGGGGATTTAGAGCAGCATGAGTCAAAGGAATGCTGCAACCTTGGGAAGGAGATCAGATTCACTGCTTTGTACAGATGCATAAAACAGCTCACTCACCACTCACATAAGAAAGGATTGATAGATGTTAAGGGCTGAATCGTGTCCCTTCAAAATTCCTATGTTGAGGTCTTAACCCCCAGTACCTTAGAATGTGACTGTATTTAGAGATAGCACCTATAAAGAAGTACTGAAGGTTAAATGAGGTCATACTGGTGGGCCCTAATCCAATATGACCGGTGTCCTTACAAGAAGAGGAAGTCAGGACACTTAGACTGAGAGGCAACCATGCAAGGACACAGCAAGAAGGTGGTTATCTGCAAGCCAAGGAAAGAGGCCTCTGAAGGAACCAAGCTTATCCACACCTTGATTTTGGACTTGAATATCTTGCTTCACACTATATAAAAAGGTTAACTCAAAATGGATCATAGACCTAAATGTAAAAAGAGCTACATCTACAAAACTCTTAGAAGAAAACATAGGAGTAAATCTTCATGCCCTTGGACTAGGCAATGATTTCTTAGATATGATATCAAAAGCACAGGAGACTAAAGGGGAAAAAAAATTAGTTGGACTTTCTCAAAAATAAAAACTTGTGCTTCAAAGGACACTATTAAGAAAGTGATTAGACAACTTACAGAATGGGATAAAATATTTTCAAATCATATTTCTGATGATGGACTTGCATTTAGCCTACAAAACTCAGCAATAAAAGCACAAATAGCTTAATTTTAAAATGGGCAAAGGGGGCCTCCCTGGTGGCGCAGTGGTTGAGAGTCCGCCTGCCGATGCAGGGGACACGGGTTCGAGCCCCGGTCCGGGAAGATCCCACATGCCGCGGAGCGGCTGGGCCTGTGAGCCATGGCCGCTGAGCCTGCGCGTCCAGAGCCTGTGCTCTGCAACGGGAGAGGCCACAACAGTGAGAGGCCCGTGTACCGCAAAAAAAAATAATAAAAAATAAAATAAAAATAAAATGGGCAAAGGACTTGGACAGAAGTTTCTTCAAAGAAAGTATTCAAATGGCCAATAAACACAGGCCAAGGTGCTTGGCATCATTAGTCCCTATGAAAATGCAAACTAAAATCACAGTGAGATACCACTTCACACCCATCAGAGTGGCTAAAATCAAAAGAGAGACTCAAAAGAGAGACCATAGCAAGTGTTGACAAGGAGGCAGAGAAACTGGAGCCCTCATGCGTCGCTGGTGGGAATTTAAAATGATGCAGTCACTTTGGAAAATACCTGGCAGTTCCTCAAATGTTAACCAGGGTTAACATACGACCTAGCAATGCCACTCCTAGGTTTACACCCAAGAGAACTGAAAACATCTGTTCACACAAACACTTGCATATGAATATTCATAGGAGCATTATTCATGATAGCCAAAAAGTAGAAATAAACCAAATGTCCATGAACTGAGGAATGGATAAATGAAATCAGGTACATCCATACAATGAAATATTATTCAGCAAGAAAAAAAAATGAAGCACTATCACATGCTACAACACGGAAAAGCTTGAGAAGCTTCAAGTGTTAAGTGAAAGCCAGTCACAAAAGGCCATGTATTGTATGATTCCATTTATATAAAGTGTCCAGAATAGGCAAATTCATAGAGACAGAAATGAGTTTAGTACTTGCCAGGGGATGGGGTGAGGTGGGAATAGGGAGTGGCTGCTAATGGGCATGGGGTTTCTTTTTGGAGGAATGAAACTTTTTGAAATTAGATAGTGGTAAAAGTTGCACAATTCTGTGAATATGCTAAAAGCCACTGAATTGTACGCTTAAAAATACAAATTTTGTAGTATGTGGGTTAAATAGCAAGAAAGCTGTTATTTTCTTTTAAAGGAGAGAGGGGAGAGAGAGGGAGAGGGGAGTCAAGGATGGCACCAAGAGTTTAGGCCTGAGCCAAACACCGCAGTGAGGAAGACGGTGGGTGAGAGGAGTATAAAGTCAGAAGCCCAGTTGTCGGTGTGCTGGAGAGAGTCATCCTGAGTTGAGGGGAGATGTCAGGGCTGGAGATATAAATGTGGGAATAATCAGCATTTAGATGGAATTTTAAACCATGAAGTGGATGAGATCATAAAGGGAGCAAAAGCAGGCAAAGGAGAGAAAAGCCCCCAAGACTGAGCACAGGGACCCTGTGATGCTCTGGGATTTTACTGTCTGTAGGGTCCAACATGGCTTCTATGTAGTGAACTTAGAGTTGATCTCATGGCAATGAAGAGGTTATTTTATACAAAACTAGGTGTTGAGATCACAGTCAGGGATAGAACAGGACCCAAATTCAATTCAGTTCTCCAAGAACATTTGATTAAAATGGTAAGATTTATGGACTTTAGTTTCTGATTTATTTTGAAAATGAAATTTATGCAAAGACATCCACCAAGGCCACAAAGTTGGAGATTTCACTTTTTTTTTTGAAATTTGCCACCATCAGATAATCATAATTCTGTATGTGAGGACATGTTTTCTATCCTATTTTCTTTTCCTAGTGCCTCTCCATTTTCTCCCTATCTAAACTCATGATTACAAGATTAGCATCTTGCCTGTGATGATTCAGGCATATTGAATCACTTCCCAAAGTGTGTTTAAAATATATTGAAATCCTATCTTGGAAATAGGGTGTGTAATTTATTTCAGAATACATTATTTCTATCAAATAAAAACTAATCAACTAGGAACCAAACAGCTAAATTTCCAGCATGCCTGATCAAATAGTCTTCGTTCTTTGATTGATTTTTTTAGCCCAAATATTTCATGTCTCTAAATCATGGGGACACACGAAACGTTTCAGGAGTCTGCTGGTTTCTGGCATTCTCTAAAGAAGAGTAAAGTGACAGATTGAGATTTCCATTTTCACTTGTTATTTTCTGTGAATTTAATACTGCACACCACAAAGAGAGCTGTTTTGTGTCAACAGGAATTAGGACAGAAAGAAAGTTATTTCTTGGAAGGAAGGTAGCATGGTGTATTAGTTAAGGTAAGGCTTGCCACTGTAACAAATAAACTCCATATTTTCCATAGGTTGAAACAACAGAAGTTTATTTCTGTCTACTGTAACAATCCAGTGCCAGTGCTCCTGGTGAGAGGCACTTTTTCTCCCTTCAAGAACAGGGCTGTCTCCATATGGGGGTCCGACCTTACTTAGGTTCTCAGATTCCTCTTAATCCAGGTGCAATGGGTATGAGAATAGAGAAGGCATATCTGCCTCTTAAAAAATCCCAGCCATAAATGATACATCACTTTCTCTCACATCCTATTGCTGAGTTCATGACTCTGGTTGAAAGGGAAGCTGGGAAATGCCTTAGTCCAGTAGCCGCTTCCCAGTAACTTTACACTGTGGACAGGGAAGCAGAGATTTGGAGGAGGTGGGGCAGAATGGCTTGGACACAGACAGATCTGAGTTTAAATTCTGAAACTACCACAAACTGGACGACCTCGGGTGAAGTACTCAATCCTTCTGAACTAAGTTACTTAATTCTTTGAGATGTTGGTTTACTCTTCTGCAATATGGGAGAAAGGGTCGTCTTGTAGATTAGTTGTGTTCATAAAAGATAATTTATGAACTGTGCTCACCGCAGAGTAGTTTTACCTGGTAAGATTCTTTTTTTTTTTTTTTAATTTATTTTTGGCTGCGTTGGGTCTTCATTGCTGCGCATGGGCTTCTCTAGTTACGGCGAGCCAGGGCTACTCTTCGTTGTGGTGCACAGGCTTCTCATTGCGGTGGCTTCTCTTGTTGTGGAGCACGGGCTCTAAATGCACGGGCTTCAGCAGTTGTGGCACGTGGGCTCAGTAGTTGTGGTACACAGGCTTAGCTGCTCCTTGGCATATGGGATCTTCCCAGACCAGGGATCCAACCCATGTCCCCTGCATTGGCAGGTGGATTCTTAACCACTGTGCCACCAAGGAAGTTCCTTACCTGGTAAGATTCTTTTGAGTCAAAGGGACAAAAATCTAACTGAAACAGTTTAAGCTGAAAAGGGAGAATTTGAAGGACTCAGTGCACTATTGCTGGTTTAAAGACAGAGGAGGCAACAGGATGAGGGATGTCCATGTGTAAGAAGCTGAAAGAGAGGCCAACAAGCAGCAAACAGACAGGAACCCATCCTTCCAAACACAAGCAAGAGGGTTCAAGACGGCAGCACAGGAATATCCTGAACTTACATCCTCCCACAGACACAAACCTACAACTGCAAATGGAATAATTCCCTCAGAAAGAGATCTGAAAACTGGATGAACAGAGCCTTGCGAGAAAAGGTTAAAGGACAGCATTGAGACACGTGGGAGAGACAGAGATACGGGTTCACCAGGGAAAACCACACCCCAGCTGCACAATTGGGAGGGACCCCAAAGAGGTGGAGCTTTTCCCTGAGGAGTGAGGGATTCGAGCTCCACATCAGGCACCCCAGCCCCCAGATCCTGCCTAGGAGAGATAAGCTCCCAAATCACTCGGCTTTGAAAACCAATGGAGAATAAACCCAGGGAAACTATAGAACTGCAGGCAACAAAAACCCCACTCTTAAAACCCCACTCATGCATGGGGGGCTTCCCTGGTGGTGCGGTGGTTGAGAATCTGCCTGCCAATGCAGGGGCTTGTGCTGGTGATCACTCTGTAGGGTACACAGATGTCAAATTCTAATACTATATACCTGAAACTTATATAATGAAAGGGGGGAGAAATTATTGGTTATTGAAACCAGATCCTAGGACAGACGGACTCACGGGCAGCTGAGCTCACAGATGGCACTGTTGTTCCCATGCTGTATGCCTGCTCCTTGGTTCACATTGGTCTCATCAACACCTCTGCTGAATAGCTTTCTCCTTCCAAATGGCCAGGACCTGTCCAAGCCCACAGCCTGAACTCACAGCCCAGCTCTACCCTTCTTAGCAGCTCCAGCCAGAAAAACCTAAAGGAAGGACACAGCCTGACCAGGCTCAGACCCTTCGTCCAGTGCTTACAGTCACAGAAGCAGTTCTCTTAACAGAAGACAGGAGTGTGCTGGACAGACAGTAGCTACATCCGGGGTGCTTAATTTAGTGTAGCTGTTTTTATTTGGGGGACATCACTATGAAGCACTTCTCCCTACCTTTTCCTTTCACTGACCTTGTCAGGGTCCCTCTATAGCAACCCAACTGAGATCACTCATCCCAGGCTCCAGAATTCCCTCTGTCCTCCCCTCATCAAAACCCTGTTTCTGGGCTTCCCTGGTGGCACAGTGGTTGAGAGTCCGCCTGCCGATGCAGGGCACACGGGTTCGTGCCCCGGTCTGGGAGGATCCCACATGCCGCGAAGCGGCTGGGACCGTGAGCCATGGCCACTGAGCCTGCGCGTCCGGAGCCTGTGCTCCGCAACGGGAGAGGCCACAGCAGTGAGAGGCCCGCGTACCGCAAAAAAAAAAAAAAAAAAAAAAAAAAAAAAATTTATGATGAATCAGTCTCAATTCATCTCAAAGCAGGCGGGTTCCTGCATACTTTGGGTTCAAACCTGTAAAGAAGCATTTATCCTCCAAATTTATCAGAGTCACCTCTGAGTCCAAGGAAGCCAACCTCTTCACCTTCTCAGCATCCAGCACATTCCTGCCCCTGGCTCTGTGCAAGCTTTTCTCATCTCCACCCCAGAATTTCCTGCTTCCTCCTCTTTTCCTACACACACCCGAGCAATCCTTCAAGGTCCAGCTCAAGTCCGCTCTCCGCCAGGAAACACTTGCCTTCGCTGCCCTGACTCATGCAGGCACCTCCCACTTCCTGATCCCCCACAGTTAGTGCCTCGCATGGCTGCTGGGGTGTGTTCTCACCTGCCCTGCTCTGTTTCACCTGTGTGAGCCTCGCCTCTAAACAGTTTCTGCGGGCACTTGAGAGCAGGGATCAGAGCATCTATGGTTCCCTCTTCCTTCCTTCTTGGTCTCTCAAAATGTTCTTATTCTTTAAGGCACAACTCGGATACCAGCTCCTCTAAGAAAGCATCCTAGATCCCCTCCCACACCCAGGCAGAACGAATGGCTCCGTTAGCATCTGGGCTCCTAATTCCATGGTAACACAGTCTGTCTCCCTCAATAGCATTATTTTGATATGCACGTCTCCCCCAGTGGTGGGTGGTAGGTAGGTGTTGAATTGAGCTGTAAACACCCTCACAGCTATTATACTGTATTAGGCACATGCTGGTAATAAACTCTCCAATACTTACTGAATTAAATTATTGATTTGAGTGTTCGCTCACCTTGCAAATCTGTTGCTGTGTGAAATCTTTGAACCATCATCATGCCCACCGTCACAATTCATGACATCTAAACCACATTACAGTTGATATGTGTGGAGAGAATATAGTCCAAGATCTTGATGAAGCCTGAGTTTACGAATACCACTATACCACACTGTGTTCATTCAGTTGTATAAGCAGAGTGCTAGGGACCACCGACTTTGCCTCTGAAAATCCTTGTAAACTGTAAAATGAAAATTAATAAATGCTCAATTAAATGTTTACGGCACATTACTTATGAGCTGCAACTTAACACACACAGTTATATGTAATACCAAAGTTTATAAGAATAACAATTTTTTATCAACTGAGCTTAAAACTATATTCTTTAAATTATTTTAAAATTTACTAGCAAAATTCTATTATATTTAATTGGGGACATGGTTGCATTTTAATATATTTGAATGGATGGGATCTCCAAAAGGAAGAACAACATGAGGCAGTGAAATTCTTTTTTTTTTTTTTAATATTTATTTATTTATTTGGCTGTGCCGGGTCTCAGTTGCAGCATGCGGGATCTAGTTCCCTAACCAGGGATAGAACCCCCGGGCCCCCTGCATTGGGAGCATGGAGTCTTAACCACTGGACCACCAGGGAAGTCCCTGGGACAGTGAAATTCTTAAAGGAGCCCTGCTATGGCATGAAATTCCCTCCACAAAATGTAAGCGAGGTAGGTATACCTGAAAAGTATACACAGCACCTTTAGACTTTTCTTGATTCTGTAAATAGAACCCTAAAGTCATTTTCAGAGAGATTTCCCTTGCTCACTTCAGTCTTCAATCTTTTCACTTCCATTACCAGCAGTAGCAAGTGGCTTTCTCGGGGAAATCAAAAAAAAAGAAAAAAAAAAAAGCCATCAGGTACTTAAATCAATTCTGGAGCTCAACCATATCACAAATCACTGCATGTTATGGAACTTTGGGATATTTGCAAAGATTGAAACCACTAAAGTAAAGTAAAGATTAAAACCACTAAAGTAACACTAAGGGTTTATTGAAATATTCAGGAGAACAGATGAATGCCCCTGAGCTGTACACACCCCTGGGAACCCTGGTCTTATAGAAGGACAGAGGAGAGGAAGCAAAGTGTACCCTACTGATCTCAGCACCTTGCAATCAACAACAGTGCTGTCTGGTTTTTGGCTTGGAGACCCAGAAGTTTCTCTAATGTCAATGGGGCAGCCTTTTTTACAAAGTGACAGGCTAGAAGGACCGTTCAACGGTCCTGAGAAAGAGTCCTGTCCTCAAGTGTTTCTCCTCTGACACTGTCACTGCCTCTGGGTGCAGGATCCAGAAAGCCTGCCCCAGAGGAGGTCCTTCCTGGGGGGGGCGGGGGGCACCTACCCCAACCAGTCATGACAGATGCTACTCACCTCCCTTTAAAGATGATTCTCATTCAAAAGCTGCTCAAAGGTTGGAGCGAAATGAAAGTAACTACAAGACTGGAACGAGTTGGACTGAGTGAAGTCTTAAAGCTGAGGGTTTAAATATCCTCCCCAGAAAATGGGTCATCCATCCATTCAGCTTTGCTTTGATGGTGAATAAATTTTGCTGCTCAACTTCAATCCACACCTATCTTCTCTGAGTCTAGGTGGCCAGGAGATTTTCATCCAATATTTCTAAATTTTCTAATCTTCTCTGAGAGTGCTATAGACTGTGTTCCCCCCAAATTCATGTGTTGAAGTCCTAACGCCCAGTACCTCAGAATGTGTCTGTATTTGGAGATGGAGTCTTTAAAGAGGTCATCAGCTTAAAATGAAGCTGTTAGGGTGGGCCCTAATCCTGTCTGACTGGTCTTCTTATAGCCAGAGGAAATGTAGACACATAAAGAGATGCTGGGTTGCACAGGCACAGAGGAAAGAGCTTGTGAGGACACGGTGAGAAGGCGGCCATCCGCAAGCCAAGGAGAGACGCCTCAGAAGAGACCAAACCCTGCTGGCAACTTGATCATGGACTTCCAGCCTCCAGAACTGTGAGAAAATAAATGTCTGTTGTTTGAGCTCCCCAGTCTATGGTATTTTCTTATGGCAGCCCTAGCTAATGAATACACTCAGGTAACCACTTGTATTGAAAGTACGGAAACTTTTGGGGTAAACTTTCATCTTTCATATCTATGACACTAGACCTCTAAATGCAAATTCTCTTTAATTTGATAACCAGTGTCTCCAGGCTACTTTTTCCAACTTCCTGATACAGGTGGTGAAAGTATGGGACTTTGAAACGGGAATACTGTTGTCTGATTTTATTGAGGCTCATGGCAATGCTGGAATCTGTTGTCTGACCTTTGACTCCAGTGGAAGAGGGTATGTGCCTTCTCCAGAATCTTTTTTTTTTAATTTATTTTATTTATTCATTTTTGGCTGCATTGGGTCTTCATTGCTGTGCGCGGGCTTTCTCTAGTTGTGGCAAGCGAGGGCTTCTCCTCATTGTGGTGCGTGGGCTTCTCATTGTGGTGGCTTCTCTTGTTGTGGAGCATGGGCTCTAGGTGTGCGGGCTTCAGTAGTTGTGGCATGCGGGCTCAGTAGTTGTGGCGCACGGGCTTAGTTGCTCTGCGGCATGTGGGATCTTCCCCGATCAGGGCTCGAACCCGTGTCCCCTGCATTGGCAGGCGGATTCTTAACCACTGTGCCACCATGGAAGTCCCGCCAGAATTTTTTACCATTAGGCAGGGTGACCCCTGACATGCAGTCCTGACGGGGGTCTCTGTTTCCTAGGCTAGTTACTGGGGACAGAGATGGCTGTCTGAAAATATGGAGCTACAACAACGGACATTGTCTTCACACCTTGAAACATGGCGAGTCACCTCCTACCAAAGTTCCCCATAAAATAATGATGCAAGATTAGGCATTGTAAAGGTAGAAGAAATCAAATGAGATAAAATCTAGGATGCACGTAACAATCCTACATCCTTTTTCTCTGGCATTTCATTGCCAGTGACTCTAAACTTCTATGTAGGAAGGACATACATTATATACATGTTTGTTCTCCCATCTATAGCCCATGCATTTGTTCCCTCACTGCCTGGTATAGGCCTCATTTCTTAAAAGAGTTTAGCTTTTTAAAACATTTTAAAAATTACATAAGTCAAACATCACAAAGTCTAGATGAACTAAAAGCTACTCTCTTTTGTGTGTCATTGTGATTCTTTTCAAGGCTGCTTATTCCATTTGTTCATGTGCTGTGTCTGTTCTTGGTAAAATTTCCTCAGTTCTGGCCTGTGAAACTATGGGGAAGATCAGAGGCAAACTTTCTTCAACTATCAGTACAAATGAAGTCCAAGTAAATAAGATAAAAATTACTCAGAGTAGGGACTTCCCTGGTGGTCCAGTGGTTAAGACTCTGTGCTTCCACTGCAGGGCGCACAGGTTGGATCCCTGGTCTGGTAATTAAGATCCCGCACGCCTCACAGCTCTGCCAAAAAAACAAAATTATGCAGAGTAATGAGTGCGTGATTCCTAGCTCTGCCTTTGGCCTCATGCATTCATTTGTTCATTCACTCAGTCAGTAAGTGCCAGGCACTGTGCAGGGTCCTGTCAGGAAGAAGGTGAGCCTCTTCCCACAGCTGAGCGAGGGCTGCATCAGCCTTTTAGGGCAGTGAGAGTGGGATCAGCTGTATTTTGATGGCTTGAAAGACACCTGACTGTGGTCTGAAAACTAAAAAGTAAGTGCTGAAGTTTCCCCAGTCATCAGTTGGGTTAAGTCAATATATGTAAACTGACTCAAGAACTAATAAAGAAAAATGCCTACTCTAAGTTGGTAATATTATCTTTCTAGATGAAAAGCAAAGTGAAGTCTGTGATTATACCTACTTGGAGGTAAGCCAAAATAAGTGAGTTCTAGTCAGCTTGAATATGAGGGTCATCTTGGATATTTAGTGGGACATATTTTTTGATACAAACTTTGTCCTGGAGGAGGACACCAAGATAGTAAAGGGAATTTTCCGGAAGCAAATGTGTCAAAGAATTCCCCAAACTGTGGTTGCTCCCTGATGGTAGTTTAGGCAACTAGGCTCTTCCAGAATATTGGAAACAATTCTCTGCACATTTTGATAATGGTTTAGAGGTAGAGATAGGAAACAGTGTATCTCTCCACCAAATGCTTTATTAAGGAATAAATCACAAGCTAGGGTAGTTAAATTCAGCAGCCATAAATCAAAGAATAGAAATCCAATAAATTCTCTCCTGAACATTAAAATGTGAAAAACAATCCTTGATCAATTTCTGTTTGTGCCCTTGCCTCCGTGGTTCAGCCATGTTCTCAGGATCAAATAATCCTCCAGAAGGCAAGCTGCTCATGGAACAGACCATGAAAACGAACCAGGGTATCCTCTTTCTGTTCCCTAATCCTTTAAGAACCAGTTAAAAAACTGACCCTAGTTTATCAAATCACATTTTATCTTGCTCTTCATAAAAAACAGAAGCGGTGATTTTCTTGCTGCCTTCATTTATCACACGGACACAGCAAAATGAGGCCACAGTACTGATTCTATGCAAAAATTAAACAGATGATAAGCTTAAGTATCAAAATGTAAGTCTTATTGTTCTAGGTGTATCATAGCTGTTGGATGGGATAGAAGAATAAATGTGTACTTTGTAAGTGAAATGTACAAAATTATGATGTTTCAAAACCCTGCTTCAGACTGATATGCTTCTCCCCACCCCCATGCCCTGTTGATTCTTTTCTCTCTAAAAACAGATTTTGGAGAAATTCTTTATACCTCTATCTGGTATAAGCTAAGCAGTGATACGGGCAAAAGAGTTTCCTCCTTCCCTCTCTCCCCCTTTCCCCGCATCTTTCTTTCCTCCCTCCCTTTAAAAAACCTTTTTAGTTTTTCTGTTTCCGTTTTTTAAATTCTTTTCTATGGGAAGAAGTGTAATGACTCTGTACCCAATTCCGACATGTGGAGGTTTTCCCCACACCAACAAGCAATTCTCCGACACCAGCTGGTACCCTACAATTCCACTCAATTCTGACTCTGTCTACCTGGAGAGAGCATCACATTCCACAGGGTCAGGGTTCAGTCCTACAAGACACAAGACTCCTGCTCCCCTCCCCCTGCCCTGCCCCGCAGACACCATTTGCAAGTCCTGTCCAACTGGCTATAGATCAGAGGTTCCAACAACGCCCTCCTTGGGTTATATTAATTTTCTAGAGCATCTCACAGAACTTAGAGAAATATTTCACTTACTGGATTATCAGTTTATTATAAAAGGATATAACTCGGGAATAGCCATATGGCAGAGAGGCAGAGGGCAAGGTGTGGGAAAAGAGCGAAGAGCTTCCATGGTCTCATCACTCAGGAAATTGCAAGGTTTTAGGTCCTCTGTGCCAGAATGTGGACAAAGACCAAATAGATATTTCTTATAGATCACAATCTCACAAAGTACAGGGTATAAAAGCTATCAGGGGCAGAGAGGTCATCTTTGGGGATCCAAACCAGACTGTGCCTTGACAGTGGTAGCTCTCCATACCTTGTCTGGTCTTCTTCTTACCTTTCATGCAGGTTGGCCATGTTCCCTCCTCCCCAGCATGCAGGGGCTTCCAGCTGGGTCTCGAATATTCTCACCCCTAGTTGAAGATTAACCAGATGGTCAGCTGTCCAGCCCTTTAATTTTTTTCCTTCTTCCTCCCACCTTATCTTTATGCTGTAGTCCCTCTCTAAATGGGAAGAGGAGATGAAATGCCATCCATAAGCACCTCTGTGGAAAAAAAATCTTTTTTTATGGGTTAGAGATGGGCAAAGGGATTAAGAGACAGGGGAAGATGAAAATGCTGACTAAAACTACATTTTAAATCTACCTGTGGCATTTTATGTCCCCTGCTTGCTCTGCTGGATGGTCCTGGATTTCCAAAGTTTTTAAACATTGTAAGTCCTTTATTCATTTGAAAGTATGCTGTATGTCAGAGCCTAAGCCTAGCATCCTCAGATGATTTGAGACATGACTGCCTGAGAGGTCTTGGCGTTGAATTTGTCCTTTGGTATTACAGGTTCCTGGGCTGATGCCTTTTGTTTTAGCTCATGCATCAGCTATGGGTCTTATTACAGAGGCGAAACTATGCAGACCATCCGAGAAGAGCTTGTCAGTTGGCATATGATTTGCTGGAATGCAATCACCCAAACGTCAGGAGTGGATTGCTTTTTATTCCCACTGGCACTAGGGGAATTTACTTTGACATTTCAAAAATCTGCATCACTGATGGGGTGAGGGGTAGGGCTGTAAAATGTGCCAATACCTCTCTCTGAAATTGTGAGTGTGTTGGCAGCGCATTTTACTGCTTGTACAACATCTCCTCTTTGGCTTTGGATACAGGACACACCATGTGACTTTCACCACTTCCGGAAGCCATAGCCACACTGGCAGGATGACTTGGTGAGCCCTGGTCCACTGTCCGACTCTCCACCCAAACAGTGACACTTGATGGGGATGTCCTTCACTCCTGGGGCTCACCCCGAGTCTTCTGGGACTGCCTAGGGTGGTCACAGCATCTCAAGAGCCTCTGCTGTGGGGGGATTCATGATTGGGGTCCAGGTAGAGAAAGGAGCACTGAGCTCCAGGCAGCTGCTTCTGCTCCAGGAAGAGTGATGGCCTTTGTTCAGGTTGGGGCAGGGGAGGCCCAGGAGGAAATCCACACAGTTCTCCTTGAGCTCAGCCTGGAGCCCTGTAGTGCAGGAATGGCAGCCCAGGATGTGACGCGTGTGACTTTCTTCAAAGAAGCATTCACTTCCGGCTTCTGCTTGGCAAGCAAAACTGCATGCATTCACTCTGCCATCCTTGGGTGGCCAGCGAACCTAGCAGATGACATTCCTGCTGCCCTGTGGCTTATTAGGGGCTCATAACCAGGGGACTTCTTATGATTCTTCTTAGCCCCCAACTTTCTACAGCTTCCCAGGGTTGAATGATCTCCCTCAAGACTGTCTGGATGTCAAGCCACGAAGACAAGCAGTAAGAAAGGAAGGTCATTGTGCACAACCATTTCCCACCACCCAACCGTACCTTATGCCTCTGTAAATATTCCAAAAGCCACAAGTCACTAGAATACAAACTCAACGAAGACAGACCTTGTCTGTTTTCTCCATTGTATTCCCAGGATGTGTAGCTCAGGGCCTGGTTTATAGTAGCTGCCCAACTAACATGCTTCCATTCAATCAGCATGTGTCGAATGTGGGCCCAGCCTGTGCTATTCACTGAACATGCAGTGACGAGCAAAGTGGTCACATCACATGATCCCTGCCTTCGTGGAGTCTGCAGGTGAGTGACTGTTGAGTGAAAGAACAGAGTTTGTAGAAAATGTCCCCAGGAAAGCCGTGGCCATCGCAAGGGCAGAAATCACGCAAGAGTCAGTGAAGTGTTAGTTCCTTCAAATGTTTTTTCAGTCACTTATCAATTCTTTCAACCCCCTATTTATCAAGCACTGACATAGCGCCATCCTTAGCGGGTAGGCACAGAAAAGACAAACATGAATAAAATGTGATTCCCGGCCCAGAATCTCACAGACCGGCAAGGAGATAAACTAAGGAAGTAATCATCATACGATGCGACAGATGATATAATAATGTATTTATTAATGTAATAATGTTTTAATAATAATATAAAATGCTGGGGAAACCCAGAGGTGGGAACTACTAACTTTTGCTCTAACATTGTACAGGATATTAAAAGATTACTAGGGGGCTTCCCTGGTGGCGCAGTGGTTGAAAGTCTGCCTGCCGATGCAGGGGACACGGGTTTGTGCCCCGGTCCGGGAGGATCCCACATGCCGCTGAGCGGCTGGGCCCGTGAGCCGTGGCCGCTGAGCCCGTGCGTCCGGAGCCTGTGCTCCGCAACAGGAGAGGCCACAACAGTGAGAGGCCTGCGTACCACAAAAAAAAAAAAAAAAAAAAAGATGACTAGGATTTTTCTGGGAGGCCAAGGTAGGGAAAGGCAGTCTAGATGAGGGGAAAGGAGGAGGGCGTGAGCCACGTTTGGAAGCCTGAGAAGCATGTTGTTTGGACGGACTATGAATATTGTGAGGGGCTGGAGCACCAGGTACAGGAGGGAAGTAAGCTTGGAAAGCTAATCAGAACCTGAAAGCCGTGCCAAGGCATGGAAACTTCATTCCGCAGGCAGTGGGACCAGGGAAGGAGAAGCCCAGACACGAGCGCTCACCAATTTCAGAAGGCAAGATATGGAGACAGAAGACTGTGTGGAGGAGAGGGCCACGGACCTGCTCTTTTCCAACTGTCCTACCCACTGTCTCCCCAGCTGCTTTCAAGCAGAAGGGGCTTCTTAGGTGATCACGGATAGGTCCTCAAGGGACTCTCTGTGGGAAGTACCTGAGGGCAAGGGAGAAAGATCTTTACAACCCCGGGAGAAGCCAATTCTTTTCACAAGGAAACTGTACCCCGGTGAGAAAGCTGAAAGGATAATGGCCAGGGACTCTTTGAACTCTTCAGCACTGGTCTCAAAACCAAAAACATTTTCATTTCGTTTCTTATCTTTCTTAAGGATCCATATACCTAAATCCTCCTTTCAAGGAGACTAGGCAATTCCAATTCCTAACAGTGCTTGTAAGCCGCAGTGTGGGGCAGGTGGGAGCCCTGGAGGAATTGAGTTGAGGGACTCCACACCCTGGAATTGAGACCTGGGGCTCTTGGGAGGCCAGACCCCCTTGGCCAGTGCTTGGGTTCCATTGTCACATTACCATCGAGATTTCAGCCCCAAAGAGGGTTCCTTGTGAATAAGCTCCTTGCCAGCATTATGGGGAGGTAAGGAAGCTGCTAGGAGTAACACCTCCCTGGGGAAGGTGGTAAAACTGACCCAAGGAGATGCAGCACCTCTCTGGCTGACCTGCAAGCAGACTCCTACCTGGAGGGATGCCCTTGACCCCCTGGGCTGGGGGGCAGCCACAGGAGGGGCCCCTCTGTCACCTCTGTCTTAGGCATCCAATGAAGGGGGGCGAGCTGTGGGTGACTGGGGACTGGATGTCTTACTCTATCCCCGGCTGTCTCTCTCTCTCTCTTTCCCAGAACCACGGGCAAAAGGAGGACGTCCACTGTGTGGCTCAATGCCCGCCTAGTCTCCTTGCCACCTCCAGCTACGACGGGGAGATTATCATTTGGAATGTCATCTCAGGGCACATGCACTGCAAGCTGAATACCCCCAGCCCCTCTGATGGCTGAGAAGATAGAGAACGTAGGGGCAGGGCGGCCTCCACAGCCACTCTGCCCAGGCACGCAGGCTCCGACTCCTGGCGTGTTGTCTAAAGGAACCTCAGCTCTGGACTGCTTCCCGGTTATAAGGGATTGGCCTAGTTTCAGGCTTAACTTGTCAGATGGAGATTCCCAGAGCTGGGGTGGGGGGGTGGAGCTTGAGAGTTCAACTAGCTCAGTCCACATCTCCGGGCACCCGTCCATCAAAGCCCATCTCACATTCACCTGAAACTAACACAACACTGTAAATCAACTATACTCCAATACACTATGGAGAACAGTATGGAGGTTCCTTAAAAAACTAAAAATAGAACTACCGTATGACCCAGCGATCCCACTACTGGGCATATACCCTGAGAAAACCATAATTCAAAAAGACACATGCACCCCAATGTTCACTGCAGCACTATTTACAATAGCCAGGATATGGAAGCAACCTAAGTGTCCATCAACAGATGAATGGATAAAGAGGATGTGGCACATATATACAATGGAATATTACTCAGCCATAAAAAGAAATGAAATTGAGTTATCTGTAGTGAGGTGGATGGACCTAGAGTCTGTCATACAGTGAAGTAAGTCAGAAAGAGAAAAACAAATACCATATGCTAACGCATATATATGGAATCTAAGAAAAATAAAAGGTTCTGAAGAACCTAGTGGCAGGACAGGAATAAAGATGCAGACGTAGAGAATGGACTTGAGGACACAGGGAGGGGGAAGGGTAAGCTGGGACGAAGTGAGAGAGTGGCATGGACATATATACACTACCAGATGTAAAATAGACAGCTAGTGGGAAGCAGCCGCATAGCACAGGGAGATCAGCTCGGTGCTTTGTGATGACTTAGCAGGGTGGGATAGGGAGGGTGGGAGGGAGGCTCCAGAGGGAGGGGACACGGGGATATATGTATATGTATAGCTGATTCACTCTGTTGTACAGCAGAAACTAACACAACATTGCAAAGCAATTATACTCCAATAAAGATATTTTAAAAAAACCATACTCCAAGGGCTTCCCTGGTGGCGCAGTGGTTGAGAGTCCGCCTGCCGATGCAGGGGACACAGGTTCATGCCCTGGTCCGGGAGGATCCCACATGCCGCGGAGCGGGCTGGGCCCGTGAGCCATGGCCGCTGAGCCTGCGCGTCTGGAGCCTGTGCTCCGCAACGGGAGAGGCCACGACAGTGAGAGGCCCGCGTACCGCAAAAAAAAAAAAAACAAAAAAAACCAAAAAAAAAACCATACTCCAATAAAAATTTTAAAAATAAAAATAAAGAAATAAAATGCTGAGCAAAAAAAAAAAAAAGCCCATCTCACAGGCCAGCCCATCACCTCCAGGACCACTTTTCTGACCCACTGCCCCCCTAGAAGACTCTCTCCCCTGCTGAGCCCCTTGGGCTTTGTTGGTACAGCTCTTCCAGCACTGATTTTACTCCTCTACCTTCAAGACCATCCTCCCCGTGCTTCTTTCACCCAGCTAGCAAGCTGGCTGCCCCGCCTGGCTCAGACATCATCTCCTGGTCACTCATCTGTGTGGCCTCAGGCTTTACGCCCCCCTCACCATCAGCCCCCTCTGGTGGCCTCAGGCTCCCAGGTGCTCACATTGCCCACGGCCGCCCCGCCTCCACTGAGGCCTGTCCTTATTAACTTGTACACTGTATTGCAAAACTTTACCCCACCGTCCCACTGCACTCTTCCCAATTCTTCTGCCCTGGTTTCAGTTCTTCATGGCCCTCTCTCTCTGCTGGTGTGACCATGGGTCCATTCATTCCCTGATTCATTCAAAGAATATGAATGAGCTCCTGCTGTGTGCCAGGCCCAGTGCTAGGTCCTGGGGCTGGTAATCACATCCCTCTCCCTGCAAGTCCTGAGCCATGTGGAAAATACACATGAGAGGGTCCACTTATCTGTCAGTTTCATTGCTGGTGGTGCCGGATTGGAAAACCGGCAGGGATGCACAGCCAAATGGGCTTCCTACCACTGCTCTCCCCACGTGCAGAGTCAAGCCTCATCCTTCCCAAGCGGCCATTCTGCCGACAGCCAGAGGACCCACTCCTCATATCCACGGGGCCCCAACAGGGGAGACACAGAGCGCTGAGCATTTTTGCATAAAACCAGGGAGTTCCTGCCTCTCCTGAAGCCTGACAGCCAGCCCTTAGAGAGCCATGAGCCCCGGACAACAATCCCTGCTTTAGGCATTTGATGACTTAGAAGCCAGGGAAAAGCTCCCATGACTCATTGGATCAGAAAATATCTTTGAGCCGCTCCCAAGGGCATAACGCCATGGGAGATGCATAGCGAAGGCTAGAGAGAGACGTGAGGCCTGGTGCTGCCCCCAAGGGGCTCAGGGTCTAAATCCAGAGACAAGATGTTCCTGCCCAACAGGTAAAATAAGGATAAAGCAGCGCAGTCAGCCTCGCTGTGCTCAAAAGGCGCTCTGGAGGGCAGAGGTTAGAAAATGAAATCTCTGGACACCATGAGATTAAAAAGAAATTCTTACCTGTAGATTTACTATCCAGTCTATTCCCATCCCCCTTACTGCATATAAAAAAGACGCTTCTGGGAAGTTCTTTCTGAATGTGCCTAAGAGCTTTAAGAATCTTTGGGGGAAAAGTGGTGGCATTTCCTTCTAAAGGTTTATTCTCATTGCATTAAAATGAAAATTAAGTCACTGGCCAAGAATGCAATGTTGACCTTTCAGCCAGCAGTTCTAATTTAAAACCCTGTTTGCCGCAGCATTTATTGCTTAAAGTTACGTGACCGTTGGGTTTTGAAAAACTCTTCTTTACTCCAAACATGCAAAGCCAGCCCTAGTTCCCAATTATGCACATTTCAACATGGCAAAAGTTGTACAACTTAGGTGGAAAGATGTGAAAGTTCCCCTAGCCTTCCGAGAAGAGCAGTACTGGCTCATCTTGAAGGTCAAAACAAAATACGGTGGTCTTTCTCACAAGGGATTTGGCTGGGAGGCTGCCATCTTATTTGGAAAACCATGTGGATGATTCTTCTGAAGTCATTCTCAGAAGAGAGGAGCTAAGAGAGAAAGGCAATTGTGTGAGCAAAGCTGAATGAGCTGAAAACATATTCCTTCTGCCAACTTTTCAACACTTTAGCTTCATTCTTCCTTATACATATTGAGAATTATTATGCCTTCCCCCATATCAAAAAGAAAGAATCTGAGAGTGAAAGAGAGAGACCAAGAGATGTCAACCAGGCTAAAATCCAGGAAATTAGTCAGCTCACTGGGAGGCTTTTTCTTTTCTTCTTCTTCTTTTTTTAAAAAATTATTTATTTATTTATTTATTTATTTTTATTTTTTTGGCTGTGTTGGGTCTTTGTTGCTTCGTGCGGGCTTTCTCTAGTTGCAGCGAGCAGGGGCTACTCTTCGTTGTGGTGCATGGGCTTCTCATTGTGGTGGCTTCTCTTGTTGCGGAGCACGGGCTCTAGGCGCACGGGCTTCAGTAGTTGTGGCTCACGGGCTCTAGAGCGCAGGCTCAGTAGTTGTGGCGCATGGGCTTAGCTGCTCTGCGGCATGTGGGATCTTCCCAGACCAGGGCTCGAACCCATGTTCCCTGCATCGTCAGGCAGATTCTTAACCACTGTGCCACCAGGGAAGCCCTCTTCTTTTTTTTCAATTGTGGTAAAATACACATAATGTGAAATTTACCGTCTTAATTATTTTTAACTGTACAGTTCAGTGGTATTAAATACATTCACATTGTTGTGCAACCATCACCATCATCTATCTCCATAACTTTTCTTGAAACTGAAACTCTGTACCTATTAAACAATACCTCCCCATTCTCCCCTCCCCCCAGCCCCTGGCAACCACCATTACACTTTGTCTTTATGATTTTGATTACTCATGGAAATGGAATCATACAGTATTTGTCTTTTTGTGACTGGCTTCTTTCACTTAGCTTAACATCTTCAAAGTTCATCCATGTTGCAGCATATTGCAGAATTTCCTTCCTTTTTAAGGCCGAAAAATATTCCAACACATATATATACCACAGTTTGCTTATCCATTTGTCCATTGACAGGTAGTTGGGTTGCTTCTACCTTTTAACTATTGTGAATAGTGTTGCTATGAACATGGTTGTAGAAATATCTCTTCAAGACCTTGCTTTCGATTCTTTTGGGTATATACCCAGAAGTGGAATTGATGGATCATATGGTAATTCTATTTTTAATTTTTTGAGGAACCACCATACTGTTTTCCACAGTGGCTCTGCCATTCTACATTTTCACCAACAGTGCACAGGGTTCCAATTTCTCCATATCCTGACCAACACTTGTTATTTTCTGTTTTTTTGATAGTAGTTATCCTAATGGGTGTGAGGTGATATCTCATGGTGGTTTTGATTTGCATTTCCCTAATGATTAGTGATGTTGGGCAACTTTTCACCTGCTTATGGCCATTTGTATATCTTCTTTGGAAAGACGTCTGTTCAAGTCTTTTGCCCATTTTTGAATCTGGTTTTCTTGTTGTTGCATCTTAGAAGTTTTCTACTTAACTCTGGATATTAATTCATTATCAGATAAATGATTTGCAAATCTTTTCCCCATTCTGTAGGTTGCCTTTTTACTCTATGGATGGTGTCTTTTGATGCACAAAAAAATTTAGTTTTTGTGAAGTCCAATTTGTCTATTTTTTCTTTTGTTATCTATGCTTTTGGTGTCATATCCAAAAAATCATTGCCAAATCCAATGTCATGAAGCTTTTTTCCTATGTTTTCTTCTAAGAGTTATACTGTTTTATGTCTTACATTTAGGTCTTTCATCCATTCTGAGTTAATTTTCGTACATGGTATTAGATAAGAGTCCAACTTCTTTCTTTGTGGAGAGATATCCAGTATTCTTAGCACCATTTGTTGAAAAGACTGTCCTTTCCCCATTGAAAAGGGTCTTGGCCCCCTTGTCAAAAATCATTTGACCTTAAGCGGGAGGGTTTATTTTTGGACTCTCTATTCTATTCCATTGTTCTACCTATCTGTCTTTATACCAGGTACCACACTGTTTTGGTGACTGTACCTTTGTACAGTCAGTTTTGAAATCAGGAAGTGTGAGTCTCCCAGCTTTATTCTTCTTTTTGAAGATTGTTTTGGCTATTTGGGGTCCCTTGAAATTCCATATGAATTTTAAAATGGGTTTTTCTATTTCTGCCAAAAATGTCTTTGGGATTTTGATAGAGATTGCATTGAATCTGTAGATCACTTTGGGTAGTTTTGACATTTTAACGATACTGTCTTCCAATCCATGAACATGGGATGTGTTTCCATTTATTTATGTCTTAATTTCTTTCAACAATATTTCATAGTTTTCATTGTATAGGTATTTCACCTCCTTGGTTAATTCCTAAGTATGTTATTATTTTTAATGCTATTGTAAATGGCGTTTTTTTCTTTATTTATTTACTTTTCAGATTGTTTCTTGGTCATGTATAGAAATGCAACTGATTTTTGTGTGTTGACTTTGTATCCTGCTTCTTTGCTGAATTCATGTATTGGTTCTAAGACACTAAGCCTTTTTATCTAGGGAAACAATATAAGAATGTTTACTTCATTTGTACATAATAATATTTAGTTATTATAACAAACTAATGTTTAATATAACTTTAAGAAAATAATATTTAATAATATAATTATAATGAACAAAATAACAATATGTTAATAATTGTTTAAGTAACATATTTAATCTTATATGTCATTTTCCTGAGTGCTTTTAATGTTTTATCTCACTTAGTGCTCACATCAACCTGGAGAGATAGGTGCTATTGGACCCATTTTCATAGATGAGGAAACTGAGGCTAGAGACTTAACTAAAAGTAATTATAATGGTTACCATTGGCTGAGTGTCTCTGTGCTCTGAGTGCCTTAGATTCAGTATCTCCATTCAGCTTTCACAGCAAGGTCATGGAGCATGAGTCTCATATAGTCTCCAATCTTCACTGAAACTGTGAAACAGGAGATACTGTCTCCCTATTACTGATGAAGAAACCTGAGGTTTAGGGAAGTGAAATGCTCCCCCAGACCACACATGGGTAAGAGGGAAAGCAGCACACACACCCACTTTCCAGGACTCCACAGCCCCTCCCCCAGAATGAAGTGGGCAAGTGAAGGGGGTTTATCTTTGCTGCCCCTCCCCCCTTATCTTCACCTTCCCTCCCGCCGCCCCCTAAGTCAATACCCCAAGAGCCGGATAACCTGAGAATAAGGTGACACTTAGCCCAGTCACTGACCGTGCATCCCAGACGTCAGGGAGGACACCATGTAGGTGACCCTCCATCTGCCCCTGAGAACCCTCAGCCCCCCAAAGACAACCACAAAGCCCAATGTCAGGGGCATAGGCTTTGGATGCAAACACTTCTGGGTTTGAATCTCAGCCCCTCCATGTGTTAGTTGTGTGACCTCAGGCAGTGCAGTTCTTTCTAAACCGTGCTCTCACTGCTGATAAAATCAAGAGCTCAATGTCTAACTAGGATTGCTGTGATCATTGAATATGCCGGCGTTGAGAAGCACTTAGCTCAGCGTCTGGCACAGCAAGTGTCCACTAGATGGATAATCCTCACTGTGGTCATCATCCACTTGAGGGCAGGGCCTGAGTCCGCCACATCCTCTGTGGCTTCCCAAGTGCATAGCACACCGCCGAGCTCAGAGCCAGGCCCAAATAAATGCTGTCAGTGGCTAATGGCTTGAATCGTGGGTGTCCCCCCGGTGCTGAGACAAGGGAGCAGCACCTCTTGTATTTAACTCTGGCACCGACCTCTTTGTTTACATGAGACCTTGCCTTTCACCTCCAGTCCTGGAAGGGCATGGGGCTCACAAGATGTCATTAGTGGGGTTAGATAAACATCAAGCATAGCCTGTGAGGGACAGACCGTCACAGCCCCTGCAGGCGGCTGACAGAAAAGCCGAGAATGATGTAACGGGGGTCAGCGTGGAAGCCAGGCCGCTGAGAGCTAGAAGAAGGCTTCTGGGTCCACCTCCGCCACTAGCTAGCTCGGTGACGTCACACAGATGACAGGACCTCCCGGCTTCGGTGAAATGTAACGGGTGGGCCAGCGCCCTGCTGCAGAGCGCTAGGGTTTTATTTTAAATGGCAACGTAAAAGCAGACCCCTGTGTAGTTCTGGTTGTAAGAGCAGGCTGGAGCCGTGAGCACGGAGCCCAGGGCGTTCGGTCGTCTGCATTCTCCTCGCTAAAGAGGGGGACATCCTCCTCTGTCTGTTCACACTCCCAAGGGGGACACCTCCTCCCGCAGCCCGGCCCCGCCCAGCCCTGAAGCCTCAGGCCTGTCACTGGGTGCCCTCGGACGCCTCTGTCCACCCTCCACCCCGGGCGTTCCTCGCCTCTGCTTTCCCTGGTGGGAGCACAGGGCTGCCTCCCCTGGGAGAAGAGGAGAATCCCACAGTCTGGAGATTCAGGGAGCTCCCCAGAGGAATAGGTACGCATGGGGCCCCTAATTCACAGGCTTGCTGTGAACACCCACATGCCAACCGGTCAAGAACTGTGACTGACAGGCCAAAAGGAAGTCCCAGAGAATTCCTCTGACTAGGCAAATTCCACAGTGGGTTTAAAGGAAGTGCTTACACACATACACGCGCACACACACACATTAAGTATCACCATAGCACAAACTTCCATACCTTCCCTCTACAGCCCAAGGAAGCCTCCTCCGTCGGGAAGGCTGCCCAGAATAGTGGAGAAGGGAGAAGCTATTGAGCCATTTAATCCAAAACCCACCAAGAGGACCCCCTTCCCCAATATACACCCACTGATGGTTCCAACTGGTCAGATTAAGCCAAGGGACACAGCAGCAGCCCTGGAGCTCTGAGGCTGCAAGGCCTCTGAGCGGAGGCTCCCGGGCTCAACCCCAGGGAGCTCAGGAACCACAAAGCGCAAACGCCCAGGGACCCTTCCTCCTGCTTCCCTCCTTCCAGGTTCTGTCACCTTCTGGAGGCTATTCGGCAGGGCCTGTGCCTTTGCAAACTTCACTCCTGGAAGTTGGGCTGTGGATTGGAAATAAGTTCCATGCTTCAGGTTCGGGGTTTTGTTTTATTTTTTGACACTAGCCTATGTGACACAGCAGCTGGGCTGGGCTCTAAGCCCTTAGCTTTATTGTCTGTATTTCCACCTCGCTGGAAGTTTAATACAGGCACAGAGACTGGTTCTGTCTCCCATTTATAGTTCTACTATAAATAGAACTCTAAACGGAAGACAGCATTTCACTTGCCATTGTCTGACACATAAGCTTTACCTGTGATGGGCCGTGTGTGTGTGTGTGTGTGTGTGTGTGTGCTCCTGTCTGTCTGTGATGGGCCCTATGAGTGTCTGTGATGGACCCTGTGTGTGTGTGTGTGTGTATGTGTGTGATGGACCCGGTGTGTGTGTATGTAATGGGCCCTCTGTGTGTGTGTAATGATCCCTGTACATGTGTCTTTCAGTCCAGAGACAAAGCCTGGGTCAGCAGCATGGTGGTGACAACAGGGGATGCCTGTGCCTATGTGGCTGACCAGGACGGCTTTGTACCCATCTACGACATTGAGGAGTATGGTCTGCAGGGACCGGAGCCGCAGCCTCCCAAGAGTAGGTGATGAGCTCTCCACGTGAGACGCTATGATGAGTACAGCTTCAGTTTTAGTTAAATATTCTGGTTGATAAAATTAACTTGTACCAGTGAGGAAGGGGTCTCTTAAAACCCTTTAAGAACAGATCAGAGAAGAATATTTTCATGAAAGTATTCAGTGTTGGCAAGGCAACAGGAAAATGGCACTCATACACTCTTGGGTGGAGGGTAAATTGGTGTATACTATCTGAAGGGCAAGTCGCCCATGTGCATTAAAGCTTTGAACCAGCAATTCTACTTCTAAGGATTTGGCCTAAAGAAAGAATAGGAAACGTGCACAAAGATTTAGTTGTAAGGTTGTGAATCAACATATTGTTTATGAGAGAGAGGAAAATAATAGAGAAACCTTGATGTCCCACATAAGGGGAATTGATTAAATATATAATGGTATAATACACTGGAATATCATTTAGTCATTAAATACGGAAGCTGTATATGAAAATGTATTCACAGGGAAGATATTCATGATAAAATTGTTAAATGAAAAAAAATCAGATCACAAAACAATATTGTAATACGATTCTACCCTTGTTAAAATGAAGAAGTATATGGAAGATTGAAACCCTGGAAAGATATACATCAAGGATTTAACAAATGTTATCTCTTTATACATGAGGTTATAGATATGTTTTATTTTCTTCTTTTTAGAAATCTGTCTTTTCTAATTTTTCTCGATATATAGTACTTTGGTAATAACAAAAATACGTTTAAAATGTTAAAACCCTTTCATACAATTATAGAAGTGTTCATGTTTAGAAAAAATCTAACAGCATGAAAGAATGTAAAGTGAAAAGCAGTAGTTGTTTCTCTGACCTCCTCTACCGCCCTAACCTGCCTTTTCTACATCCTAGCAACACTGTGAATGAATTCCAACTTCCTTCCAGAAAGTTTCTATGCATGTATATATGCATATACGGGAACACATACACACACACCTACAATACATCATTTTCAGGACTTGTTTTTTTCTTTGTATCTCTTGGCCAGCTTTCCATATAAGCATATTTAGGTCTATTTAGCATATTTAACATTTAACATATTTAAATGACTATGTAATATTTCATTACATTTCTGTGAAGCCAATTTAGAAGTAAATATTCACATACATCCCCCCGCCCTTTTTTTTTCTTTTTTGGCCACACCGCACAGCTTGTGGGGTTTTAGTTCCCTAAACCAGTGATGGCACCTGGGCCCTCGGCAGTGAAAGCACGGAGTCCTAACCACTGGACCACCAGGGAATTCCCTCACATACCTCCCTTTATTCAGTTTTTCCTGTTCCACCACAGGAGAAGTTTAAATGCTAAAGTATGAGAAATGGGAATTTAGAAGTAAGAGTGATCAGCCTTACGTTGGTCTTTACTCTAAGTACTGGGAACGTAGCTTTCACCAAGCTATTTTAAAAATCATATTTGATTACTTACATACTCCTGCATGCTTACCAAACCCTAAGTGCTAAAGGAAACCATAGGGTAAGGACCTTGCCCAGGCCCCATTTCATATGTCTTTGGAGCTGGCATGGGGTCTTGCACATAGTAGGTGCTTGACAAACATGTATCAAATTCATGTAGCAAGACCAATGACTTACTACACCAGGACCTCTCTCCCTGCTGGACACTCATCCAGATCCGACCCCATCCTGTAGGGACTGTTATACGGCATCTAGCATGAGGGTGGTACCTCTCCTACCATGCTCAGGGGTGCTCTTTCTTCTGATTTAGATGTGATGTTCTGGTGGGTCCATATCAGCATGGTGACGTTGTGAGTGCCATCCGTTTTAGAGTTCAGGAATGTGTAAAAGAGTTCAAATACTTCTCACAGCTTGGATCAAATGGATTCTCTCAGAAGCCCTCCGAATTAGTCAAAGGAGGAGAGCAGTGTTATAATTCTGCTCTTGATGAGAACAGGATGTGTATGCTACCTACACAGAGTAAAGGAAGAGACTGAAGTCTTCATTTTTCTTGTCAATAGATGATTGTTCTTGAATTGATCTGGTATTTTAGGGTTGCTTGAGCCCCGATGTGATACATTTTGTAGGAGGCGTTCTGGCTTGAGTCTCCGGGGCCAATGGCCATGGAATCGTTTCTTATGAAACTTAGTAAGTTTTAGATTTTTTTCACTGGAGTTAAAAGGAGTCAGTGCTGGAGTGGGACCTGAACCCTGGCCGGAAGTTCCTTTCCAACCTCTTGATCTTCCCCGCATCGTCCATAAGATGTTTCCAGTATATCTTGTCTGATGTCTTGGGTCTGGAGTTGGGGAATTTGGAGGGGGAGTGGCATGGTAGGAGACAGGGAGAAGATGCTGCCAAGGATAATTCAGGAGATTAACCTGGCTTCTTTCTATATTCCAACTTTAATTAATGGAGTATTGACATACTGAGCTGATGTCCCTTTCATGCTGGAGCAGCCTTGGGGCATGTCTCCTCTCCTTTGTCTCATTAGTTTGGAGCTGATGGAAGAAAAGGTTCTGCTGTCATCCTCCCTGACCATACTGTGCACCTGTGGAGCACAGACAGGGAGCACGTCGGTAAGGACTGTCCTACCTGGCCAGCTGCTCAGTCCCGGTTCAGGGCCTCAGGTGGAGCCTCCATCGGGTGATGGATTCTCTGAGGTCAGATGTATTAGTCACCTCAGGCTGACATAACAAAATACCTCTCATAGACTGGGCAGCTTAAGCCACAGAACTGTATTTCTCACGTGCGTTCTCACGTGTGTGTTTCTCATGTGATCTTGCAGAAGGACTCCTTTTGTGGACACCAATTGTTGAGTCCTTATATGGCCCAGGGAGTAGGGGGAGGGGTGGAGAAAAAGAGAGGTGGGGGGGAGAGAGAGAGGGAAAATGCAAATACTCTGGTGTCCCTCCTTCTAAGAACACTGATCTTATTGGATCAAGGTCCTTCTCTTATGATCTCATTTAACCTTAATTACTTCCATAAAAGCCTGATCTTCAAATACAGTCACACTAGGGTTTAGGGTTTCCACATAAGAATTTGGGGGAGGGGGACAAACTCCAGTGTATACCTTAAAGTCAGTTTACTTTCACAGAAACTATCAAAATCAGAGACGTTTAAATTTACAGAACTCGGCGAGACTGGAGGCTGTGAATTTGGTACGGAAGCATGTGATCACGTTTTGCTAGGAAAGATTCAGGACTGGGGGAGCTGTGTGATGGGAAAGGCCTGGCCTGAGTGAGCTGGGGTGATGAAATGAATCCAATTTACTGCTCAGAGAGACTCTGTACCTGTTTCAGCAGGTTCTCGTCCCCCTAGCTGATATTTCTTGAAGAAGGTGCCAGAATGATTTTGTATTTATCCTGCAAGTTCTTAGTACATGCCGAGTTGCTTGAGCCCCGATGTGATACATTTTGTAGGAGGCGTTTTGGCTTGAGTCTCCGGGGCCAATGGCCATGGAATCGTTTCTTATGAAACTACAGGAGCAGAACTGAATTTGATTAAGTGGACCTAGCAAGGGTTAAGGAGACCTAGCCAAGCTTCACGCTGATGAGAAGACAGGTTACCTCCCATCCTATGTTTACTATATATTAATTTATCTCTGTTCTTCCAGGGACCTTTGGGCAGGGTAGCCCCTGGGATATTTTCACTCCTGTCTCCTGGAGATACCCTGGAGTGCCCTGTGAAGTTCTGACAGATCCCCAGAGCATGCCTGCTCACCCAGTGCTGGAAGGAGATGCTCCTGTCACGCACACAGGAGAAGAGAAGCAAGACAAAGTGGTGGAGGGCAAGGCCAGTGCTAAGGTCGGTCCTGGCACATCCAGTTCCCCTGGGCTTACTTTGTAGCTTCCAAGAAGATCAGCACGGGTTATAAAGTGCACCCTGAAAGGATCAAGACATGACCCAGAGAACCAAGTCAACACAGGAATAAAGACATGTCCCAAGATCGTGCTACTGACCAGAGCCAGGGGGCTTCTTGGTCCCTCGGGGGTGGGGGGGTAGTGGGAGCTGATCTCCCAGCATCACTGGACTTTGTCCTCCTTTTCATCAGCAAAAAGGCTGTTGTCTGTGGCCTTGGAACACAGAGAGACTTGGCATCATGCTTGACCCACTGTCACATCAGAGAGACAGACTTGAAAATCCAGCGCGCGGCACACGCTCACCGTTAGGAAATACATTTGAACGCTGGGCTTCCTGGCGAGTGAAAGGAAGGAATGGTCAGTTTAGTGCCTGAGTCTGTGAAAGTCAATGTCGGGGCAAGAGATGTTGAAAGGGCCCTGGTAGAGGCAGTCTTGATTTAGAGCTCAGTGAAATAGATGGATTGCCAAGAAAGGCTTGCCCTTTAATAAATTGAAAAGAAGGTCATTTCATGAGCTATTGCTCACTGGTTATGTTACAACTCAAAGCAGGACACCTGCTTTGCCAGCAAAATCATGTGTCTTCGATTTTGGCTTGGCAGCCCCTTGGAATACTGACCACACAGTGTATCATCACTGACATCCTCGTGGAGCCCCAGACATGCTCAGAATGGAGAATAAAGGGACCAGGCAAGCATCGGGCAAGAAAACCTTCTGTCTTGTCAGGGGTCTCTCACATTTCCCCATCTTGTTCTCACAAGGGTTCCCAAGGTTGTAACACGGTACTTTGGTAGCTCCCAGGAGGCTCAGATGCATCCACGTGGCGCCATCGGCCTATTTAGAAATATAATCGTTTTGGGTGTGCATTCAATAGAGAGAAAATAAATGAGTTCATTAATTTTGATAGACCCACAATTTGGAAAACAAAAGCACAGGGAGAGGTGGGAAGAGAGGAAGGAAGGAGCAAATAGGGGAAAGGTGCTGATCTGCCCCAAAGCCCAGGTCCAATGCTAGGCTCCACACCAGACCTGGAGAAAAATCAGACTGCGACTCAGATGCAGGAAGGAGGGAGCAGAGGGAGGGTGGGATGGAGGGAGGGGGAGGGGGAGGGGAGGGGAGGGGAGGGGGAGGGGAGAGGGAAGGGGAGGGGAGGGGGAGGGGAGGGGAGGGGAGGGGGAGGGGGAGGGAAGGGGAGGGGAAGGAGAGGGGGAGGGGAGGGGGAGGGGGAGGGGAGGGGAGGGGGAGGGGAGGGGAGGGAAGGGGAGGGGAAGGAGAGGGGGGAGGGGAGGGGGAGGGGGAGGGGAGGAAGGATACTCATTTCAACACAATCCAAACACCTAACTCATGTGATGTTTTCTCTCCACAGGTAAAAGAGGGTGATGCAATAGACTTCATGAGTGACCTTGATCCTGTGTAGGGAAACCATTAGGTGCTTCCCTGTTTGTACTTCTGTTCAACTTGACTCCAAAGACCCCAGGAAGCAGTCTGTAATTTCTTTCCAAGAAAAATACACACACACACAAAGAAACTGAGGAGCCCTTATACAGTGTATCTGGACGGGACTTCCCTGGTGGTCCAGTGGTTAGGACTCTGTGCTTCCACTGCAGGGAGCATGGGTTTGATCCCTGGTCAGGGCACTAACATCCCACATGACACGAGGCGCAGCCAAACAAAAAAAACAAAACAAACAGACAAACAAAACCTAAAAAACAATGTGTTTGCAGCACTGTTTACGAGTTAGGGTTACCTGAGGTCTCCTCGGACGTTTGCCTTCATTAGCTGTGTGACCTCCAGCAATGGCTGCCACTGATTTATAAAATGAGGGGTGGGACTGGCTGATCTTTCAGTTTCATCTCAGCCCTAAAAATGTTATCTTTCTCTGCACATCAGTTTTGCACAACTGAACGTGTTGATGGGATTCTGGATGTCAGGAGTGATTCTTCCAGGATGCCAGCCTATCAAACACAACCACAACTAACATAAGCTGACTGAATGCAGAAAGCCATTCACCTGGAAAACATCACAGATGAGTTGGTAGTTTGAGAGTTGAGTGAAAGCTCAGGGGAAAATGTTCTTGTTATCTAACGGATTCAGCCAGCCTGGGTCTTGTTCTAACACAGAAAATCCATGTAACTGATGAGTTATCCTTGCTCCCTGTCACCAGTGTCATCCTGGGTTCCTCTTCCCATACCTGCTCCTTCTGCCTCCAGCCTGAAGAGACCTCTAACCCGCTCTCCAGAAGATGCTGTCCTTGAAGTGAAAGAAGACACACATGGATGGGATGCATTTTGCAGTGACAGGTCAGCCTAAAAGAAACAACCAGGTTGAAGCGCGGGCCCTCCTGAAATAAAAGGCAGAATTTCCTGGCCAAGGTATCCCAGGCCACCCTGCCATCAGCATGAGTCCCTTGTCCCTAAGCCCCACAGCCTGTGACTATGGCGAGGTCACAGCTCAGCTCTCACCAGTTTGATGTCCTGCCTGCTTGGCTCGGGACACTCCGAGGAGCCCCCGTTTTGTCTGGCCATCCCATGTGGTCAAGGGCTACCTCTCAGGTCCTTTCCCTTGAGCTCCGTGGCTGTCATTACTGCCCACCAAGCTGTTTGAGGCAGGACCACCACGCTATTCCTCCCACAGGAGTCCAGTGCAACCCCTGTGACCTCCTGAGGAGCTGGGCTGGGGGCCAGGGCCTGGGGCTCCCAAAGCTGGGGGCGTCCGGGGTACCGCCATCTCCCTGCACTGCGGCTTGGGTTCTACAGAGAAGTAGGGTGAGTGAATACTGCCTCTCGCTCCAGTTCTGTGAGGAGTTTTGTCCCCCAGACACTGACACCAGCCTTCCTGAGTCCCAGTCACCAAGACAACTATAGACACGGCCCCTTCAGTGTCCCCTGCCCCTCCTCTCATCACGGGACTTAGATCTAGGTCATAGGGCTGCATGAGCAATGACGCTCCCCCACCCCAACTTCCCCAGTTTCTCGGTGCAGCAGCTCCATGGCCATAAGCCCAGGCTGCTTGTGCACACTTCTATCCCATCTCAGCTCTGGCTTCTGTCTTCACGGTGCCTGGAGGTACAGACGGCTGCTGGAGCCTCCTGCTTCCACCCACACTCCAGGCAGTGCAGATAAACAGGGGCGTGCAGAACAGGGGTCCAGGACAAAGGGTGTGCACCTTCCAGCCAGATCATCTCCCTTCACGGACTTTTCCAGGAGGTCCTGCCCACTTCTGCTCACATCTTGGTGACCAGAACTTAGTCACACGGCCCCACCTCCCTGCAAGAGAGGCTGGGAGTTCTGTAACTAAGGAGGAAAGTAGGAATGGATTGGGGGTGGACAGCTAGCAATCTCTGTTCCGGGAGGTCGGATAGTAAAATGCTTCAGATGCCATCAAAGTCAGAGGGTATCACACATAGAAACACCATGCATCATGCATTTCATGCAAGAAAGTGGCAGAGAGCCATGCATCTAAAGTTTGGTTTGGGAGAGCACTAGGCTTATTAGAACATGTCATGGGCTTTGGTTATGGTCAGAGGTCTCTCTTTGAAAACAGTGTGGGCGGTCCACACTGTTCCCTGGCGGTCCAGAGGTTAAGACCCAGCACTTCCACTGCAGGGGGCACAGGTTCGATCCCTGGTCAGGGAACTAATATCCCGCACGCCGCATGGTGCAGCCAAAATAAAAAGAAAGCAGTGTGACCTCAGGCGAGTCATGTAAACTCCCTGTCTGTACACGTGGATATCTCCCAGGTGGGTCTGCAATCTCATGAGATGCTGAATGTGTCAGTGTGTTAGAGTCTGAGACTGGGAATGGAGGGGGCTCCTCTGTCCACCCCGGCTGGTGTCGGGGTCTGGGGTTTGAGGGTTTGACATCATCGGCATCTTCCTGGTTGGTGGCAGCAGAATGAGCGCCATCCTCTATACGCCTTCCCAGGACCTGCTGTGGTCTTAGTTGCCTCTCTTTAGTTGCCTCAGAGTGTGAGTCTGCCCAGGCTGCTGTGACAGAATACCATAGACTAGATGACTCAAGCAACAGACATTTATTTCTCACAGTCCTGGAGGCTGGAAGCCCAAGATCAAGGTCTCCGCCAATTCAGTTCCAAGCACAGGTGGGCCTTCATCCTGGCTTGCAGTCCGGCACTTTCTCTCTGTGTCCTCATGGGGTAGAGAGCAAACTCTATCCCCTCCTCTTCCTATAAAGCCACTAATCCTATCCAAAGGGCCCCACCCTCATGACCTCACCAACCCTAATTACCTTCCAAAGGCCCCATCTCTAAAGACCATCACACTGGGGGTAGGGCTTCAACATATGAATTTGGTGGGGGGGTCGGGGTGCAGGGGACACAATTCGATCCAAAGCACTGAAACTGCTATGGGATGTAAGGTGGGAAAAGGCTTCCCAACAACATAAACACACAGCTCCCACACAGCAGGAGGCGGCCACAGCAGATGCTCGTACTCTCTTGCTTTCATCCGCTCCAAGTAGAGGCAGCACAGGAAGTCAGCTCTGAACTCAGAGCTGGTTCTGATTCTTATTCACTTTTTGGTGAGTGGCTAAATGAGTGAAACGGAAAGTAGAAGATGTGAGCAGTGAACGAGACCAGAATGGGGCTGCTTAGAGGGTCCCAAACAGGAGGTTGAACAGCAGAAGCCTTCTCATCCAGGTGGATCAATACCAGTGGTCATTGGGTTAATTTAAAAATGTACTTTTGAAGGCAAGGAACCATTAAAAACTTACATGTACACCCTATAAACATTTTAGTTCAATTCTCAAGAGTAGAATTCATTCCCAATCTTTTGATGTCGGGCCAAGGCTTTTTCTTCAAGTCAGAAGCAAGTTCAGCACAGTCTGCCATAAATGCATTATTCATCATATTCAGTTTCTTTTTTAAAGTAGAACAAGAACTTAAAGATATTTGCAAAGCAATGAGAGAGTACTATACTTTTAGTTTTTTTTATAATTTCCCCCAAGCTTTAACAGTTGTCTCATGTATCCTCAATTCAATATGACCCTTAATCTAGTCTTTTCCAAGTACTCATCTTAGTTTTCACAAAGTTCTTTCACACTAATTTTATCAATTTTCATTTTGTTTAAATACATTTATAATCACAATAAAATGTACAATTGGCACACACAAGTTTGGGAACAAATACAGCTGATTCTTGTTAATTATATGACTCAACCCCTCAGCCACTGGGAGCAGACGTGCCATCTACCAGACATGGACGTCTAGAACATTCTGTGGGCATTTGGCAGGGTGTTTACAGACAGTCAGTCAATCCATCAGTTCAGTTAAGGGTGTCTATCACATGTGATTCTTTGAGCAACACAGATTCCCTGGAAGTCAGATCGGTGCTTTCCCTGGCAGCTTGGCTGTAGCACCGAGGATGGGGAGGGAGAAAGTGCAAAGGAGGAAGGTGATGCTCTTGGCATTAGTCTACCCAGATTAGTGTTACCTCACCTGCATCACCTCAGTGGGGCCCATCCTCCTACAATAGCACAGGCCTCATTCAATGTCAACCACTCTCGAGGGTCTTCCTCATTCAATGTCAACCACTCTCGAGGGTCTTCCACCGAGGGCCACTGCTGACACTGAGGTAGGGAATTGCTACGTTACTTTGTTCGTTCTCACGGCCTCCTGGGGACACACTCCTTGTTATCTCCACGTACAGATGAGGAAAATGAGGCTTAGGGGGATTTGTGATTTGCCCAAAGTGAAGCCACTGGTCAGTGGTAAGGCAGGAACATGGTCCCACTCTCTGTCCATTCCCCAACAGTGAAAGGACCGGGCCTTGGAGAAGGGCTTTTGTTTGAGCATCAGAAGGAAAGTAGAAGCTATTGGCAATGGGCAGATCATAGTGGAATCAGGAATCCTCCCCAGAACACAGGCCTGAGGAATGGCGCCGGTGTTACTTGCTGAGGCACACAATGGCTGAGGTTCCTTAAGTGGAAAGGGGTGGAGAGGTGGCCAGGAGTAGGCACTTCTCAGGCTGTGCAGGGTGAAGTGAGGCTGGGACAGGCAGACTGGGAAACCACGTCCAGAGACATGGCACCAGGAGGCCAGAGGATGGCGGGGCCTGTGCATGGAGCACAGGGGCTGGAGACACCGCTGGGCTCCCCAAGAGACAGCGGGTGCTGACCTGACGGAGTGGGGTTGCAGGAGAGGCCAGAGGGTCAGCAATCGGCTGGAGAGCCACACCTTAGAGACAAACCCCATGCTCCAGCAAAGGTTAAGATTCCTCGTACCCCTGATAGATCAAGTACGTGCAGATTTGGACGCAAGGTTTGTGCTGGAAATTGTCAGCAAAAGTTTGTTCAACATTTACGCTGCACTGTTTGTTGAGTCCTCTCTGCTGGGCATGGGGCTGTGATGCAACACTGGGATACAGCTGGGAATGAGGAGGGGTCTGTACCCCAAGGAGCTATGCTCGGTGGGGGCAGAGGGGTCTCTGGGCTCCATCCTTTCTCTGCCTGGCTCTCCCCTGAAAGGGTGCCAAGCCCTGTGGAAGCACCAGCAGCGGGGGTCAACGCAGGGCTTCCTGGAGGACAGGAATTCATACTCAGACCTGGAAGATGGATAGGACACAGCCATTTCAAAGGGAACGTTGATAGGAGGAAAGGCTGCTACAACACAGATGAGCCATGAGGATGTTATGCTCAGTGAAATAAGCTCATTGTAAAAGGACAAATGTTGTGATTCCACTTACATGAGGTTCCTAGAGTCGTCAAATTCACAGAAAGGAGAACGGTGGTTGCCAGAGGCTGGGGGAGAGGGGAAGAAGGACATCTTTTTTTATCGCGTACAGAGTTTCAGTTCTGCAAGATGACGAGACTTCCAGGGGTGGACAGTGGTGATGGTTGCACAACGATGTGAATGGACTTAATGTCACAGAGCTGTTCACTTAAAGCGGCTAAGATGGTCAATTTTATGTTATGTGTGTTTTACCACAATTAAAACTTAAAGAGAGCAAGAGAGGGAATTCCCTGGTGGTCCGGTGGTTGGGACTCCATGCTTTCACTGCCAAGGGCACGGGTTCAATCCCTGGTCGGGGAACTAAGATCCCGCAAGCTGCACAGCGCAGCAAAAATAATAATAATAATAAATAATAATAATAAAGAGAGACAGAAAGAGGGAAATAAAGGAGGAGCATGAGGTAAGGCCCCAGGCAAGGCAGAAAAGGGAGGTTCTGGGAACTGTTGAGTTTGGTTAGCACAGAGCTGGTGGGAGATGACAGTGGCAACGACTCGGCCGTGAAAGGAAGGCGTTTGAGGGATGGAAGTAGCTGGCTTTCCAAGATGTTCAGAAATGAACAGGAGGGCCGAGGTGGTGATAGAGGGTCAAGTAGAAAGGATGAGCGGATACATGTCTCTGCTAGTGGACCACGTGCTAGGATGACAGGGCTCCCTCCGGGGCTTACATGAAAACAGGAGGTAGCAGTGAGCCACCAGGTGCCCGAGGAATCCACACTCCCCTGGTTCTTTTCTTCCAGGCCGCCCTTGGAAAAGAGCAAGCCTGCCCGGCGGACACCTGCGCTGGGGGTGCCCAGCATCACCAGATCCTCTGGTGCCACAAGGTTGCCCACGTGTCAGCTCTCAGGGAGAAGCCGCGTTTCTCCATCCTTGGCGCAGGTTGGTTTCATTTAGATTTTCGTACACAAGAAAAAGAGGGACGTGAAGCTGCGCGACAGGAATACTGATCACACAGCAGTTTCCTTGTTTGAGTTCTGAAGACATCAGGCTGCTCTTTTCTTTTCTTGGCAAATTCTTCTTCCCCGGTTAATCAAAAAGTCTGACTGAGATTAAGCTTTGCTCCACAGGGGCAAGAAAAGAACGAAACAAGAAATGATTTCAGCCAACGTGGGCTTCTTCCCAAAGCAGTTAGAGCTTGGATTTAAGGAAACAAATCGGATTTGAGGGTTTTCTTCCTCGGAAGTCATTATTCCATTGAGTGAAGATTGCACAGGGCCGATGGGTCCTAAAGCGGGTCCACAGAAGCGCAAATCTCACAACAGCGGCTGCCCACGGCTGGGCCTAGGACAGCAGGAGAGAGAAGGGAGGTGTTGGTAAAAAATAGCGGACAGTTTTGAAAGTTTGCTTTGTGCCGGGCAAGCTTTGGTTAAGCTCTTAGATGGATCATCTCATTTACTCCTAATTGCATCCCTAGGGATGGATGCTGTTATAGTCCCATTTCGCCAACAAGGACACTGAGGCTCCAGGAAGGTAAGTGACTTGCCGATGGTTCACAGTTAAGTAAGGGCACAAGGAAATCAGAGCCCACACTCCTAACTACCGACAGCAGTGACTCTCAGAAAAGAGGGAATAAAATCAGAAGGCCAGTGGGCCTCTCCCTTCCTAGCATGGCCCTAGAGAAGTCATTTAAAAGCTGTAGGCCATCTCCGAGGTCCCAACAATAGCAGAAAAAGAATAACAATGCAGCTGCTGGTTACAGAGCACGTACTATGCGAATCTCTTCACGGACATCACTTAATCCTCAAAGCAGCCTAGAGAGGGTGCATCCCTACTTTACAGATGAGAAAACCGGTTCTCAGAGAAATTAAATATTTTGCCCAAAGTCATACAGCAAAGGGGAAAAAAACCCTCAAAATTCGAACCTCACGTTGGCCCCAAACACTGGGTTATCAATCTCTGCCTCTGGCTCAGAGCCATCATTTTACAAAGACCTTGCGGTAAAGAGAGCCCACGTTGCAAAGCTAGGAAGTCTCCTGACACCCCCAGTCCAGCACTTTCTAAGAACAGCTCACTCCTTCTCGAGTCAGCCCATGACCAGTATCCTTCCCAGAGGGGCGAGAGGGCACTGTCCTGGTCATGCCCCTCCCACGGGGCTGGGGGGTCTGCAGGACCAAGCAGAAAGTGTCCCCCCAAAGGCTGCACCCCCTTCTAGACCACGCTGCAGGTCTCAGGACCTGGAGATCCTGTGCCCAGGTGGCCACGGGTCCAGTTTCAGAGCCTGTGCAGCTTCCCTAGGATCTGTTCACCCACAGCGGGGACCACACGGTCCCAGCCCCTCAAGGTGACTGAGGGGTGGTGTTTGCCGGGCGCAGACAGATATGGGACATGCTTGCTGGGGCAGCATGCATAAGCATGTTGAGGACCTTGGGGTGCAGGGAGGAGGGCAAGCCAGGGGCTGGGAGCCAGCGGCTGGGAGCCAGGGGCCGGCTCTGCCCACATTGCCACATTCACCACCGATCTACGAGGGCGCCAAGAATTCTACATCCAAACCGGCCTTCCAGGGCCTTGTGGAGTGGCCAAGGTAGGAAGACAAGCACTCACCATGTGTTAAATATTGTATTTCACAGTTTGTTAACTTTTAAAAACTGGGCCTCCATTTGCACTCTTGCCCTGGACCCCCCAAATATTAGGGGTGAGCCTGCCCTGACTTCCTTTTCACTTCTCGGACTCCTCTAACCCCACACGTCGAGGCCCCAGGGACCTCAATCCCTCTTCACAGACCATCCTTGCCAAGACGGCTGGATCCTCACCTGGCACTTTTCAGGAGCCCTGCCCTCACCTCCACCATGACTGACGTTCCACACGTGTCTGAACTGCCAGCAGCTCCGTGGGAGAGGCTGCTCTGCTACCGAGTTAAATTGTCTGATTTCCCCCCAGGATTTCTCTGACCCAGCCAGCCAGAAACCCAGACCTGGGCACCTCCAGCTCGTGCTTGTGCAGAATGCTCGCATCAGTGAGGACTTACCCATGAGGAAATCAAAGTTAAACAAGCTTAGGCAAAAAAGGTTTATTGGCTCCTAGAACTGTGGGCAAAACTATGACCAGGAACCTAAAAACCCCATCAGGACTGTCCTTCCAGCTCTTGCCCCTGTAGTGCTCTGTTCTCTCTCTGCAGACCAGTTTCCTCTGTGTTGCAGGAAGTATGGCCACAACAGTCTTCAGGTTGAATCTGCAGCTTTATCTCCAGAGAGAGATGGACTTCGAGTTCTCTTGGGTTCCAAGTCCCAAATCCCTAGCAAAGGGACTTGCTGACAAATCTTGGGTCAGCACTTACCTCGGCCCAACCAACTGAAGTCTGGGGCTGGGTCCTTCAAAAATGGCTGTTCTCCTAGAGCCACAGAGATGCAAAGGCCCTGTGGTCACTGTCACCGGGAGAAGAGGAGGGCGCTAGGCACACAGACAATGCTCTGCATGTCCCGTAAGGTCTACGATCGAGTCCCATTGCCTCAAACTATCAGACTGTGCCTGGCTGTCTGCCTGCCTTCGCCTTCCCCCACCACCTCCTTCCCTCCCACTTCTCCTTCCTTCCTTCCTGACCTGAGTTTGATTCCTGAGTTTTCTCCTTCCCACTGAATCCAGGCTCCAGTGGCAGAGAGGGAACCCGGTCCCAGCTCTGCCGCCAACTTGCTGACGGGCCAGAGCATATTATTGCTTTATTCTCTGGGCCTTTATTTCCTCAGCTGTTAAAAAGGGAGTGGGGAGCCCTTTGCTCTCCAAACAGGCTTCCCCACCTCTGTTTCTAGACCTTTGAGCAGTCAGCCTAACTTGTCCAGACCTCTTTTTCCACCCTGCTTTCTATAAACCTTTCAACAGTGGATTTCTCTCTATTTTAATTAAGTATTCATTTTTAATCCTTGATTTTTGGACCAAACATTTAGAGTTTAATCCTCGGGGTCCCAGCCTGCCTACTTGGTACTGTTTTAAACTGGGAGCTCTGCATTAGCGTTGTGTTGCTGAGGGCAGTGTTCTATTAATTAATCCCTTGAGGAAATGATGCCATTATAGGAAGTCAGCAGTGTTGGGAACAAAACCCATCTTATAAATCAAGTCAAGTAGGGTTCCAGATACTTCTAGGTGCCACCTTCCAATTGGTCTGGCCTGGTTAGAAGAAAATGGGGCAAAGTCATGAAACAAAGGAATGAAACATCTGGCTTTTCTCTAACCTGGTTCCTGAGCCCTCTCTTCCCTCCTCCTACCCAGATCTGACCAACAGGGTCTGTGAGCCTGACGACCCTGGTGTGAGTGACCTGCCATCACTAATGAAGTCTAGTCAGGACCCTGGTCTCTAATCAGTGGATTAGAGGATGAGGCTCTCTTCTCTCCTCTTGCCTGGACAACCCACAGGAGCACGGCTTGGCTAAGCCTCAGAACACAAGTTGTTTGTTTTCTTAGGATGCTTTGGTAGAAAATAGGGGTCCATCAAGGAGGGACTGTGGTCTTTTCTCCACTCCAGGTGCTCAGGGGGAGGCTGGCTACAGCTCCTGGAAGCTTGGTCAGGTCCCTCTGAGATTCAGGGTGGAGCCAGGATCATTCTTCTAGACCCTGGAGGCCACTCTGTGCTTCTTGAATCCCGACTACTCGGGGTCCCTCCCTGAGGCCATCCTCTACCCGCCATCCCTCACACCAGCCCCTGCCCTTGCTGAGCTCAGGTGAAGCCTGAGTCCCCCCTCCCCTTGGTATCAAGATCCCCAAGAGAGGGCTTCCCTGGTGGCGCAGTGGTTGAGAGTCCACCTGTTGATGCAGGGGACACAGGTTCGTGCCCCGGTCCGGGAAGATCCCACATGCCGCAGAGTGGCTGGGCCTGTGTGCCATGGCCGCTGAGCCTGTGCGTCCAGAGCCTGTGCTCCGCAACGGGAGAGGCCACAGCAGTGAGAGGCCCGTGTACCACACACACACACAAAAGATCCCCAAGAGAATATTTTGTAGTTTATCTGCTAGTCTGAAATAATTTGGGTGCTTTGACATGTCACACCTTCCCTGACCTCCCATCCTGAAACGCACCTATCAGCCCCTCCTCTTCCTTCTACCTCCTGTTCGCGGGGACTCTCACGAAGAAGGATGTCATTTGTGTGCATCTTTATCACCATCAGAGGTGATACTAAAGGCTTAACGTTTCAACTGACTCGTTTAATTTTCCTAGACCAAAACAAAGCAAGTATATTTTATCTGGGAGATTTCTCTCTGGTGAAGCACAGACAGGAAAAAATTGCAAGAAAGATGTAGGCAATACTTTTTTCATTCACTGTGGAGCGCTGTATGGGCTGAATCACAGTCAGCCACAGACAGCAAGTTCTAATCCCCAGAAGCTCTGAATGTGACCCTATTGGGAAGTGGGTCTTTGCAGATGTGATTAAGTTGAGCATCATGACATAAGGAGATATCCATGGATTTTTGGGGGTGGGTCCTAAATGCCATCACAATGGTCTTTATGAGATGCAAAAGGAGATGACAGGGGCACACAAGGGAGAGGGTGAGGGAGAAACAGAGGAAGATGCGACCACAAGCCCAGGAATGCCTGGAGCTACCAGAAGCTGGAAGAGGCAAGGAAGGATTCTCCCTGAGAGCCCTCAGAGGGAGCTCAGCCCTGCCAACAACTTGATTTCAGACTTTTGGCCTCCAGATCTATAAGAGAATAAATTTCTGTTGTTTTAAACCACGCAGTTTATGTTTACTAGTTACACCAGCCTCAGGAAATGAATACAGACACTATGGTTTCTAGAATGGGGCATGGTTTTCCTTCTCAAGAATGTGGGATCTGGGACTTCCCTGGTGGTCCAGTGGGTAAGACTCTGGTCTCCCAATGCAGAGGGCCTGGGTTGGGGCCCGGGTTTTGATCCCTGGTCAGGGAACTAGAACCCGCATGGCACAACTAAAGATCCCATGTGCCACAGCTAAGACCGGGGCAGCCTAAATAATAAATAAATAAATAAATAAATAAATAAATAAATGCTTTTAATTAAAAAGAAAAGAAAGTGGGATCTGGCCAGCAACTGTCCATTAATTATTTCATTTATTCGTTGAGTTAACATCTCATCTATGTATCAGACTCTACGCTAAGCTCTGGGGACACAGATGGGATTAAGAAATTGTTACTGTCCTCAAGGAATACACAGTCTAGTGGGAGAAAGAAATATGAAGAGATCACTATAAATGCTTTAAATACAACAGGAGATACATAAAGGGAGCTCCCCAGGGGGAGCTAATGGATGTTGTCAGGAAGTTTGGCCAAGATTCCTGGGGAGGCCTGGGCAGGGAAAATACGGGGCAGGGCCATGGAGGTGCGGCGGGCGGTGGTGGTGGGGTGTGTGTGTGTGTGCGTGTGTGTGCGTGCGTGTGTGTGTACTCTTCTGGGAGCTGCAGCCCCCCGTTCTGAGAAATGTCTCTCCCTCCACTCCACCCACGGCTTGAATGGAAGTGGCCAAGCTCTTACAGAGCTCACTCCTGGGCATATTTTTGTCCCCAGGAGGGCACCCATCACAAGTTTTCTCCGGACTCTTTGACACAGGGAGATGTGTGTCAGCACATCTGCTGGGGGCTTCCCACCCTGCCCAGGAAGCAAGACTTCAGCAAGGACGGTGGGGAAGGTCACGGGGCTTTGTGTTCTGTGTCCTGCAAACTCTTAAATCACATGCCATCAACTGGGAGGCCTGGTTAGTGCTGTGAAGACGATGCTTCCTCCTGAGGACCCAGGGCTGCTGGGCACAGGAATTTCAGCCAGACAACCACTTCCGGTGAGCATGACCAGAACTCATCAGCTGTGTGTGGAAAGTGTGTAGACCAATTATGTGCAGGACACACACTTATGTTCCATTAAAACATAGCAACTGTAAAGTAGAGATTTCCTAATCTAGTTTTTTTTTTAATAATTTTTAAAATTTTTCATTTTATATTGGAATATAGTTGATTAACAATGTTGTGTTAGTTTCAGGTGTATAGCAAGTGATTCAGTTATATGTATGCACGTATCTATTCTTTTTCAAATTCTTTACCCATGTAAGTTATTACAGAAAATTGAGCAGAGTTCCCTGTGCTATACAGTAAGTCCTTGTTGGTCTAGATTTTATTTTTGTGGCTGTTAAGCATTGGGACTGCTTATGCCTGGACATGTATTGCGTACTAATGGAAGAAAGTTTATGACCCTATCACTAGATCACCCCAGTAGCTTTTATAAAGATGTCATTTAATAAGTACATTTTACAAAATTTATATAAACCTTTTGGTTGACGAGCCACATTTAATGTTGCTTTTTTTTTTATATAAGTGGATACAAGTACTGTCTAACAAAAATTACTTGACTGATAAGGAGCCATCTTCCAATTCCTCTAAAAAAGCTATCCTTTAGGCAAAACACTTATGTATAGTATTGCTGTAAAATACCCCAAATTCTGAAACAAAACTTATACCTTTTAAAAAGTGTTGGGCAGATTATGACAACCAAATGAAGCATATAATCCTTGATTGTATCTTGAATCCGAAAAATAGCTGTAAAGGCCATTTTGGGGACATTGGACCTGATAATACTATCGTGCCCACAGGAGGGTTCTTGGATGTGATGACAGACTTGCCGCTGGGAAGAGGAGGTCCCTGTGCTGAGAAGCGTCGTGGGGAAGAGGTAGGGGTGAGTGTTGCAGCGACTGGTCCTGTGTTCATGGCACTATGCTTTCAACTTTTCTAAATTAACAGGTGGGGCATTAAAAAAAAAAAAAAAGAATGCTACTCTGGGATTGTTGTCGTTTGAAGGGAAAAGGATATTATTAAAATGACTCTTGCAGAGAGGCTTTCTACGTTAGTAAACAAGACAATTCACCAATTCTGACAATCACCACATTTTTGGAACTGGGAAGGTAGTGTTCTCTGCTTATGGACTGTCAAGTCGAGATCCTCCAGAGATGTTTCTGGCCCCATCTGGCTTTCAGAACATTCCCCGGCCTGGAAGTGGTTAGCAAAGAGGTAGCCCTGGGCAATAAAAGCAGACGCTGAGTTTCCAGTAAACCCATAGTGGCTGGTTCATTCACTGAGCTGGAAGAAAGGCATGATCTGACTTCCTGTGTCTATTTAAAAAGCCACACTTCCCACAGAAAACATGAAAGGGAAGAAATTTTTTTTTTAAAGCAGTGTGTTTGTGTGTGTGTAGTGTTGGGAGGTGAGGATTAAACAGCATACGCTGACGGCAGAGAAGAAAACTAGCGAGAAGGAGACAGACGACGGAGCCCTTCAGCCATCGTTGACGGTGGCCTTCACTGGGTGTCTGCTCTGCGCCAGCATCACCAAACAACACTTCTTGGGTACATAGTCCTTTAATCCTCACAACTACTTTGTGGAGGGACAAACCCATCTCAACAGAGGAAACTGGCCACGGGAGGTCAATGCCAAAGCCATGCCGATAGTAAAACGTAGAGCCGGAATGTAAACCCACGTATGTTTGATGGAAAAGCCACGCAAGCACTTACTTTACACTCAGCTGAAGCCAGGACGCAGTACAGAGGGGGTTGTTCCCCATTTCTCTGTACTTTACTTATTTTTAATAATAAAAGACAAAAGCACATTTGTGGAAACCTCTGGGATGGAGCATGTGTTTGTGCAGAGGTTGTCGAGGTGAGGGGTGGTGAACATCTATAGCCAGTGAGAAAAGGCTAAGTACAGAAAAATGTAAATGGGTGAGCATGTATCAGTTTATCTACAGAATACAGCATCGTTGCTCAGAAAGTGAAACTGCAAGTTCTTAAGGCTGAGATAACAAAGTTATCACATAGGACAGTTCACATATAGTCAACAGTCCAGTGGTTCTTCAGTTTATACATTACACTCACCTGGGAAGCTTTCCCTGATGCCCATCAGGACCTGGGGGCGGTGGTATTTTTTTAAGAGCCCCTGAGAAATGCTAAAATGCCGCCAGTGTTGTGAATCATTGTTTCTAATCCAGCGCTCAAAGAAAAGCCAAGCTTGTTTCTTGTTTTTTAAATGAACCATTGCAACTGTCTAATAAAAGCATCAAGAAATAATACCTCACCTGCTTCTGATGCACTATTTTGTTTTACTCTTTCTGTTTTTAAAGAAAAATAGTGGTCTTGACCAGGTTTGAAAACACTGGATTAAGAATCTGTACTTGGTAAACAAAAGCTTTGGTGTTTCGTGTAAGCATGGGGTTAGAAAACTGGATACAGCCTGGTGAAAACACCGCAAATCCTACCGTGATTGAACTTTATGGATAATTTCAGAGAACAGATTTTGAGCCCTCCCATTAAGAGTTTTCAGTGAGGATGAAAGTGTATTTTGACAGTGCTGATCAACTTCTACACCTGGCTAAGTGCATGCTGTGGTCACTTTACTACCACAGGGAGAACACGGGCTTTGGAGTCAGATCGAAGTTCCGATTAACCTTTGAACTTGGTCAGAGGGTCTTTTGCCTCATTTTGCCATCTATAAAACAGTGACAGGGTTATTGTGAACCTAAGAGCACAGAGCACAGCCAAGCTCACTAGAAGGCATTCAGTTAAGTGCCGGTTTACTTCTTTCTCTTTGAAGTTCAAAGTCACTTTTCCTATAACAGAAGTCCTCAAGGGGCAGGGGTCATTTCTGGTTGTTACAACAAGGCCTTCCAGTGGGTAGAGGTCAGGGATGCTGGTAAACATTCTTCAGTGTATAGGGTGGCCCATCACAATTACCCAGCCCATACAAACTACTATGTATAAAATAAATAAGCCACAAGGATACCTTGTACAGCACAGGGAATACAGCCAAAATGTTATAACTTTAAATGGAGTATAATCTATAAAATTTTTGAATCACTATGTTGTACACCTGAAACTAATATAATATTGTAAATCAACTATAATTTAAAAATTCAAGTAGGGACTTCCCTGGTGGTCCAGTGGTTGGGACTCTGCGCTTCCACTGCAGGGGGCACAGGTTTGATCCCTGGATGGGGAACTAAGATCGGCATGCCACACAGATTAAAAAAAAAAAAATTCAAGTAAAAAATCCATGATGAACAAAATATCCAATTTTTACATAGAAACAATCTGTTAAATTAAAAAAAAAATTATCCAGCCCAAAATGTCAATAGAACTAAGGTTGAGAAACCCTGCCTTAGAGGAATCCACAACATCAGAGACAGACTCGGTCAGTTATGGTCTATAGATTTGGATAAGGAAATGGAGGTTAGAAAAATTAGGTGATCAGCCTAAAAACCACAGTGCTGGGGCGGAGTGGCGGGGCGCACAGTTTGGACCCTCGGATAAGAAAGAAGATCTTTTCCTCCCCCGACATGTGCTCTTTCCACTATACCGTACTGCCACCGGTCCTTAAGCAGAGCAATTCTGGGAAAGTAAAACCACTAGTTACTAGAAAAGCTAAATTTATCCTAAAGTTTTCAGTTATGCTACACATGCTTATATTGTTTAAAAACTATACGCAAATAGACTCAAAAGTAACTAAGTTTGACTGGTTGTCTTTTTAGGAAGTACCCAGAGCTAGCAAAGTTAGACCACCACCACAGAACCATCGCACATCTGCCGCAGCCAAGTAGCAACAGCATAGGGAAACTTCCTCGTCATCCTGCCCACCAGGAGAGCTTAACCAAACCAAACCTACTCAATACTTTGAGAAAAGGAATCTTTCTCCAAATATTAAGACTCAGTCTTCCCGTAAAAGTAGACACAACTGTTTTGTGCCATGATTACATATAGTGAGACATTCCTCCACAGCAAGTACCACAGGCAAGACAGAAGTCTGGGTATACATACATTGACAAGTAGTAACAGGGGAAAATGCCCTGAAAGCTGCTGATAAATGTGTGTGGTCACTGATCACATTAACTGGATGTGAAATTTACTTTTTGGCCTTTCAGAAAGGAGCTCTCCATAGGCTATTTTGGAGGTGGGCATATTACACTTCCTTCTGATGAGGAATCAAGGACAAACAGAAATCAAGTCAACTTTGGGGATTTTACCTAAGAAATTAAGTTAATTGTTGCTCAGGCTTTACCAGTGTTCATCATGGTCTAAAGGTTTAATTTTCAAAGTTCAATTACTAAAATGACTAGACATTTTTGGAAGTATTGTCATAACGTGACAACCTAAGGGAAAATTAAATACAAAATTCAGTCTTTTGTGAAACAGCATTTATCCAAACTGGTCCATGTCCTGAGGATTCTAGGTGATTACTAGGTATGATATTAAAATGTATTATAAAAGTCAACATGACAATGTGTTCTCCCATATCCAAAATGCAATTCTGAGGGCTGCAAACTATAGTCAGTTGAGCCATTTTTTGAAATTCTGCTTCACCTTTACAGAAAAGTGATGCTATAGAAAATTTCTAACCCTGAATAGGAAACAAACTGATTTTGGCCAGACTGATACTTCCCCCATTATCATCAGGTGCTATTTCGGGGTAGAAGAAAAAGAAATGTTTTCCCATTCACACTTTTAAAAATCTTTGGGTTTTATGAGCTTCCAGATGGTACACAGAACACTGTCTTCTCCTCTCTATGGGTAAATGTATACCCATTGAATATATATTAGTGTGCATTAAGAGAACATAAACCATAAAAACCCAGAAACAGATTATATTTAAATGTAAGGCTTCCAGATGGCAAAAGGTCAAAGATATTACAAAGTGGGAAAATGCTGACCACCTGGCAAATGGTTAAGATCCTTATAAGAACGTTTTACACAAAAACCAATATTCAAACATTACAAACGAGAATGAATAAAATACTCAATTCGTGAAACACTAATAGGCAAATTTAATGTGCTGAAGCACGCACCACACAAATGGAGACACGTTACTCAATGCAGAACGGTTGTCTGGACCGTGGGCTTTACTACACGCAGAGTAACTTGAGCGCCCGGGTTTGTTCCCAACTCTGATAAATTCCTGTGCGATCTTGTAAATTACTTAACCTCGTGGGTGGTTTTGAGAATCAAACTATGTGAAGTACCTGGTACAGAGTAGCTCAACAGTAGTTATTATAATAGACTGGCAACAGTTAAAAGATGAACACCCCAAACTGGTGAGGGAGGCAACTGCTGCACACTGGTGGGTAGTAACTGTTAACTCATTATCCGCCCTAAGTATGCAGGCCTTCTCCCCGACACTGCTTCAGTTTTGTACTGAGACAAGATTCATTGCAGCATTATTTAGAATATGAGAAACACCTAAAGCCCACCAACATTGGGACTGGCTAAAGTATTTTTATGTATTAATATGTATGTCTTTATAATGGGACTCAGTACAGCAGTGAAGTTATAAAACCTGATCATATTTACTGATTTCCCTGATTGTACACAGAGCTTTAAAAAACAGCCTACACTACACTAACATGCCCCCCCGTGCTGACACATACACACCACCTTCAGGAGAGAAAGGCTGGAAGAGTTGTTTTTTTCTGGGTGGTAGATAAGTTACATTTAACTTTGTAGTTTTAAAAAATTGTAACGTAATCAACATATGCTACTTTTCTATCAGGAGAAAGTCATTCTCATTTAGAACAGTGATACCGTATATAAGAAACAGCAAAGAAGGAAAGTTGGATTTTCAGTTTACACCATGCTGCTCCAATCCCATTTTTAAGTTAGTGACAAAACTGTTTAGAAATGACACCATAAGATGAACTTTATTTTAAAGCTCATAAGAGGCTTCACAATATCAGTTACAAACAGAATCAACGTTTCTTCCATGTTACACCTTCACATGACAATGCACTGCATAAGGAGAGATAAATTTTAAAGGTTTTGTTCTGCATGCCGCTAACACATTTCACTAGCTTTTGCTTTTAGTCACTGGATTTTTAATAATATCAAAGCAAAAAGTGATATTCTATTGGACAGAATTAATTGTAGAAAGCCCTTATGAAATCAGACTTAGTCTTGTTTATAAACATCCACACCCACACGCATGCTGAAACGGAGAGCAAAATGCAAGAAAACTACCTTGGCAGGAACAAATGCTTAAAGAGTTTCATCACAGCCCTCTTGGATACACTTTGTTTTCTCCAAAGACAAAAGTCAATTTCATCCTCAGTGATGCAAATGGTAATACTGCACAGAAGCTTAGTATGAATTCACAATTCCACAGGAATCTGAAGTTACCAAGGCAATTTTCCCTTTTAGGATCATAAAGACTACAGACTTAAGCTTTTTCTTTTTCCATATAATACACAAAATTTCTAAACATCCTTAAAAAAGAAAATATAAATAGTCTCAGTATGTCATGTAGAATCACATACTATGGCAAAAATATTTTATTAATTGAAGGACTAAGTCAGCTTAATGTCATCTAGTCCAAGTCCATATTAATGGAACTCTTCTCGTTAGGGTGACATTCTCCATTCTGATGTGGAGGCTCAGCACTGAAATTGCTTTTGCCTTCTAAGTCCTCTTCCTTTTTGTCAGCACTCGGGCCATTTGGAGTTCTTTCCAGTTTGGGTGATTCAATTTTTGGTTTGGGTTGTGTTACAACAGGTTCACAAGTGTTATTCAACTCCTAAGAAAGGAAAACAAAACTAATAATCACACTAACTCCAGTTCATTTTCAATTCCTTTCCTACATACCCGAGCCAGTATTTTTCTACCAACTCCAATTATACACATCTCAAAAAACTCCATGTGCTCAACACATTTGCCCAAAACTATAGCTTGAAGCCTGATCAAAAGAGACGTGAATATTCTTCTACGGTATGTCAGGGACTCAATAACTACTCACATATTATTAACCCATTTAATCTCACAGCAATTATTAAAAGGTAGGAATTATCATCCCCACCTATGGAGAAGAGGTTAAGTAACTTAACCTCAGGAACAGAAAATGTAGTGAGCAAAGAGCTGGAATTCAAGCTTACAGCCCATGACCTCAAAGGCTCATGTTAACCTTCACTGGGTTTGAATATTCTTCCAGGCAGAAAGCAGTTCCTTGGTTTTCTTCCCAACTTCCTTCAAGCCTCATGCACTCAGCAAGGCCTTCCCTGATAAAAACTGACCTGGGTCCCTCTCCACCGCCCCAAGTTTCCTAATCCCTTTTGACTATTTTCCCCTCGGCACTTAATACAATCTTAATACAATGCTTGTTTATTGTCAAGTCCTCCTCCCACCGGCAGGTGACTTCCACAGGGGCGGTGACTTTCTTTGTACACTGACAGTTTAACTCCTAGAACAGTAACTGGCACACGGTAGGGGCTCAACAAATATATTTGTTGAACTAAATGAACAAATGAAGAAATAGAAATTTAACAGAAACTCACAAGGTATTCCACATTTTGTAATGTCAATAACAAACTCAGAAACCTGGTCTTGGGATGAGGTAAAAAGATTTAAGCAAAAATGGCTATGTTCAAGGTTCAAAGGATTGCAACCAGAATCCCTAAGAAAACACAGCAGTATACACTAGACAATGACACTCACCTTTATTTTTGCTCTAATTTCCTGAGCCCGTATGACGGGATCCTGATCGAGACTCTTTTTAGCCTGAGCGTTCATGATATTATTCATCCACTCCATCACTTCATTAACAGACTTCTCAACCTTTTTCATTTCAGACTCATCGATATGGTTATACTTCTCATCCTAAATGGAAAACCCTGGTCATTCTGTAGAATTAAGTGTATTGAACAGTAACATCTAACTTGACCCAATTTTCCATGAAGTTCACATGTACCTCTGGTCTCACACACCAAAACCCAATTTCTCATTTAGGAACGAACATCTGTTCACAATGAAGGTTCCTCGACTTGAACGCGAGCTTATAAATCTAGGGTAGCTTCCTCGCTCTCTACAGAGACTTACGTTGTCCCTAAAGTCAGCTGCTATCTTGGCGTACTGCTGCAGCCTCTGTCCTAGGTCTTCCAACAGTTTTGGCCGTTCTTCAGCTTCTTGAAACCGGACTTTAATTGGAGTGCCAATTTTCTAAAACCGAGTGTAATAAATCAGTATTTGTCATAATTATATTTTAAAAGTCTATCATCTAAAACACACGTACTGCTTTCTAGGGGGAGAGAAGGGCCTACCATTAATTCCTCCAACTTGTCGACATACGCCTGCTTAGCCTGGTCCTCTCCTTCCTCATAGAGCCAGTTCTCAGTCTCTGTGAGCAGCCTCAAAAACTTTTGATGATCCTACATACGGAACACAAGAATCAGTATTAGTGGCAATCTTACTTTAAAATAGTCAAAATAGTCGTCCTCAGAAGTGTTAAACATCAAGTAGCTCATTTCATTTCTAGGAAGGCACTGATTAGCTGGATTCTCTTCACTGAAAAATATCAGGGAGCAATAAACACTCCACTATTAGCGCCCTACAATATTTTACAAGAGGGACTGACAGTTATTCTTAGGCTATCCTCTCTGTTACACGGGGATATTTGAAAATTTGTGGTAGAATGCTCTTATTGACTTATAATATTGTATTTCAGTAGTCCGATTTTGGGCAATTTGTACACTGAAATGTGGTTATAGAATCACAGGGACTTCCCTGGTGGTCCAGCGGTTAAGACTCCACGCCTCCACTGCAGGGGGCGTGGGTTCCGTCCCTGGTCAGGGAACTAAGATCCCACGTGCCTCGCAGTGCAGCCAAAAAGTAAAACAAACAAACAAACAAACAAATAAATAAATTAGGTCTCAATTAGTAACTTTCTACTCACTTCCACAACTACCAAATACTGAAAGGAAAACTAAACCAGTTGACAATTCAATCACTGAACACACAAAAAAGCCATTCCTAACAAACTCACATAAAGTATGCAGTTATACTCTAGCTTTAGGAGGTCTAGCTGGTTTGGGTCATCTCTACTTCAGAATCCCAACCATAAGAAATCCAGCTTCAGAGCTGAGAAAGAAATATATTACAAAGTAGCCTCAGGATCTCAGGACTAAAATAGACTCCCGAGTTTAAATTCTCTTAAGTTCAGAATTAATTCCGAAACCACTCTAGACTTCTAACTAGCCAATTTTTCTCCAAGGCCCATCTTTCACAAATGAGCTTCAGGGATTTGCTTAGAGCCATACTGCTCCTGGGAGCTGACAAAAGCCTAAGGGGAATACTGGTGCCTGATAAACTCTGGAATGACTGGATGAACGAGCCTTATGGGATAAAGCAATGACAGAGCAACCAAGGCACCAGAGTCATAAAAAAAAGTCTGCGGCCTTTGAAAGCAAGGATTTTCTCTTATTTATGTTTCTAGGCCACAGTAACTGTGATGTCACAGACTATGAATAAGAGTGCCGACTGGTTCTTTCTTTGAGGGTAAAAACTAAACTCATTGGGATAAACTAGAATAAAATGGCACATCACTAGTGAGCCTCTCCCTCCATGACTTTGTTTATACAACTTCTATTTCAAGCTGTTTTGTTTTCAAAGAGCTAAACTTACATAATCTAGTAGAGGTTTAAATGTCAAATTTCATATTAAACACTTCATAATGAGATTATCTGGATAAAAACAGAGCCTTAAACATACCTGCTCACATATAAATTTTTCATATGGTCCACACAGCTTGTCCCTGAACTCGTACACATATTCCTCCACTGCATTTTTAGCATCATTTCTCTCCTTTTCCAGTTTATCCTGCATTATCATCTTACCCTGTCAGGAAACAGAAAAGGTTAATTCCAGTCTTCTGCTACCTGTAACTATATTTTAACTATTTAGATTCTGGAGTTAACAAAATCAAGGATTATATATTTAAAAAAAAATCAGTCTTAACAGTTATAATTTATACCTTATAAAATTCTTCCAACAATTCCTACAAAGTTCTTCATTTTCTAAATATACAGAATGAGGTTTTTTTTAAACATTATATAATAAATTACATAGCTTTCACATTTCAGATTTAATACTAAGGAAAAAACCAATCTATTGCTTTTATACAATTTTGTTTTCTTTTATGTAGTTACTTGGTTGTCTCCTACTGGGATTAATACTGACCAATGTATAACAGCCACACAATTCTGCCACCACATTTTAAAATCAAGGATAAATAAATGTACTTAGAGTCTATTTATTTACCAAATATAATATAAACGGAATAGAGTTTATTATTAAGTTTCTAAATACAATGTTCCCATCTCAGTAAAGGAAAAATGAATCTCAATTATTTCATATATGTAGACTACAAAGAAGCATAATGTATTTTAACAGAAATATTTAGTGTGGCCTGAGATACCAATTGTATTGCTCCCTGGGCTAGAAGATATTAGCACCCAATTTCTTCATAAGAACTTGGGCAATCAATTTTATACCAAGCAGAATGATCTATGGTATAGATTTCTTTAATAAGGTTACAAAAATATAAACAAAACTTGCTTAGAGAAATTTAACTGAAAAAACCATTAGTTTTGGCTTCATCCTATCCCTAAAAATTGTATAAACTTATGAGATATGAGAAAGAATTATAGCCATTTATCTATTAGAAATATGCATAAAAGGGCCAAACTAAACACATTCCAAAATAAAAATATGTAAATGAAGTACTTACTTCTGTTTCAATATACATGTTAAGAAGGTCTTTCCCTAACTGCCAGACCAAGTTGGCTTCAATTGGCAGCTCAACATTCACCACCTTTATTTTGGGTTTTTTAGCTTCTGGAGGCTGGTCAACTTTCTTTTCATTAGCCTTGGGAAGAGGGGTTAAAAAAAGAAAAAAAAAAGGAGAAATTCTTAACTAATCCTTGAATAACAAAAATCTCCCTATCATACTTACTGAGGACTCAGGAAAAATTAAAATCCCTAAAATCATAAAATTGGAAGAATGTATAAGAGATCATCTAATTTTCCACCCACGCATTTTAAATCAGGGCTGCAACTGCACTTAAACATGCCACACTTCCCTTCAAGAATTCACCAGTATATTTTTCCTTTCATATTAAATTTAAATTTAATCTCTCCTGCTAAAGCTTTTCTTCATCAGTCCTTGCTTTCTAATCCCTTTAAGCAATGTTTGCGACTCCAAAAAGGCAAAAATATTATTATTAAATTACCACATCTTTAAATTATAGTCTACAATCTAATGGTAACACCAGATGGATTTTGACCAACTGCTAAGCATGTGAGGATCAACTCTATTCCTGTAATATATATATTTGAGGCCCTGTATCCCAGCATTAAATGTGCTTTAATTACAATTATCACTACACTGATGAGTGCCTTTTAAAATTTCCTGAATTTGGAAATTACGTACACACACGTATATGTCTATATATATATATCCTTATTTCTACTATCTGCCTTTGAGTCATACCACTTCTCATTAGCAACTCTGCAAGGTCAAAAGATTTTAAAAGGTCTTAAAATGGAAGCCAATGGAACGATGTAGCAAATGCTAAGTTTATTGTAAGTTTTTCCAAAATACGTAAATACAGGGCTAAAGAAGTATCTCCTATGGCCTTTAATTTTCCAAGCCTTTCACAGGCTTTTATATTTTCATTTATTAATTTTCATTATTAATTTCATTTCATTAATTTCATTTCATTTCATTAATTTCATTTATTAATTTTCATTTCTGCAGGTTCCTATAAGCACAAATGACAAAGAACGCAATTTAGGAAACTCAGCTGTAGGACAGATTAGAAGATAACCGAGGGTTATGTAACATGTACCCTGATTGGCTGAGATGGTAAAACAGGGACAAGCCCACGAGGCACAACAAGCACTGACACCGGGGAATTTCGGGGAGTTGGGAAGGATGTTAAAATTCTAGGCTCTTTATGTAAGAAACTGGGACTTGAAAGAGGTTCAGTGGCTTGGCTAAAATTATAAAGACAGAGACGGGACTAGACCGCATGTTTCCCAGACTTCTGTTTCAGCGTTCCTTAGAAATCACACATCTGTGAAGTGCTGTGAGCTGCAACCCTAGCAATGATCTGGTCGGTCAGCCTGCAAGGTCCATGTCTTCTTCTTCCCTCTAGTGCACGAGAACCCCCCAATATTTTTTTTTTTTTTTTTTTTTTTGCTGTACGCGGGCCTCTCACTGTTGTGGCCTCTCCCGTTGCGGAGCACAGGCTCCGGACGCACAGGCTCAGCGGCCATGGCTCACGGGCCCAGCCGCTCCGCGGCATGTGGGATCCTCCCGGACCGGGGCGCGAACCCGTATCCCCTGCATCGGCAGGCGGACTCTCAACCACTGCGCCACCAGGGAGGCCCACCCCCCAATATTTTGTGCATGCTCTGGGGGCATGAAACACAGAAAGAAAAATGACACCTACACCTGGCAAAACACAGGAGTGCAACAGATATTTGGGGACCAAATGGATGACAGTCACACGTATGCAGGTTAAGTCACGATAAGACTATGTAGCCGAACAAAATTAAACCAGCTACTGACAAAACCAACGTATCACAAAACGGCATCCGACGTGGCACGGACGAGGAATCCTCCAAGGGGGTCTGTGGTAATGTTCCAAAGGGTTTGACGCTAGTGGTCCCACTGACAACTAAGAACATAAGATGCTAGCCAGTGTCATGCTCCAGACAGTTACTGAGGCCACTGGCCTGAGTCGGTTAATGCTCAACACTAAGTGGTGAAGGGGAGGGATGCTGAAGTTAAGGAGCCAACCACTGCAGAGAAAGCAACGCTGCTACACCATCAACACATACCTCTTTACCAGGAGAAAAAGCAGGTTTCCAGAAATCAGAATCAGGACCTGCAGCTCATGTCAGGGCCCCCAAAGGATCAATCAGGGCATGGGAGATTAAAAACCAGAACCTTTTACCAAGTGCAACGTGCATTTGGACCCCAAGGGACAATTCTATAATTCATGTGAGGGTAAAGAACTCTGTCCTCAGAATGAGAGAAAACCAGACTACTAATGAAAGTTAACGATTTACAGCCAACCCGCACAAAGAATGGAGATCTGCAAAGTGCCGATCTGGGATAGCCATGGAAACTTATTACCAGGTCATCATAATTAATTCATATAAATTTGACAGGTAATTTGAGAGGAGAAAAAAAAGTTTACTAGACTACTCTAGCCCGCGTTATTTATCATCGGATGAATTCAAGTGAAAACTAATCACACAGCACCAGGATGTATCTGTTTCAGGTGCTCGCAATCGCGGATACCTCTAGTACTAGAGAAGACAACAAAAGGTATGCATTCGCCTCCTGTTGCTTGGAGTGGCGGTTACTGAAGAGAAGCTTTCAGGTCTAAAAAGCAGGATACTCAGTTCCCTCAGTTGAGCTGGAGTACCTCTAACTGGTTTTAGTTGGAAAAGACAGAAAATTATCAGAAAAAAAAAAACCCTACATGGAATACGATAACCTGGTGCTTGCTCTTGAAACTGCGGATTGAATGGTATCATTAGTGATCACATGCTGCAACACTGTCTAACGGAATGAACTGGAAGAGTCACTCACTTTGTCAGCATCTGGGGTTTTGTTTTCTTCTGAGGGAAGTTCAGGTGAAGGGGGAGCCTGTGAGGATTGACGGCCATCAGTTTGTACCTGGGGCTGTGTTCCAGCTTCACTGCTGTCTTGCTGGATATTTTTCTGAAATGAAAGCCCAGGCACAAAGGGTGTAGAAAGCAGGTGCACTTGTATAAACGTAACAGGTTACAGGGCACCGGAGGCCGTACACACTCAATTCCTGAAACCTTCACAGGCAGGGGGGAGAGATACTGATACAAGCATACAAACACAGAGTATTTGAAAACCTCTTAGATACTGTAAACCTGTAAGAAATTCTTTGAATGATAACAGTTAATGTAGTTAAACAACACACGTAGTAAGCGTTTTGACTGATATGATGACAATCAAGAACCCTCCTTCAAGAAGCTTCCATCTAGCCTTGTACAGATATTAACTCTCAAAAGCATAGGAAGCAGATTTACTCTAGGCCTCTCTCCCAGAAACAAGCTCCCCAAAACCTAATTGCACAGCGGCCATCACACATCTCGACACATCTCCATTTCAGTGAACCGAACAATTACATAAAACAGCCGACGGTCAGTTATCTGGGGGTTCACCACCTCAGTTTAGAGAGACGCAAGACCCTCTCTGTCCCCACTTTCTTTTCATGATCCAACTATTTACACCTCAAAAACTCCCAGCATAAGGAACAAATGCTACATGTTAACAGACACCTCAATCCCCAGTAAATCAGTGCTTGCTATGATCTTTTCCCATCTTTGGGAGAAGCCTGAAACATTCGAATTTAACTACTTGCTGCCCACCTGGAAGTCTCTCATGTTTTTCTTTCAGAGCTTCGAGATCCTAAGGCAGACACTGAAGTATCCAGAAGCAAGGCACTCCTGGTGTATATATATACCCAAAAGGTACTAAGAGACTGGATACAACAGGCATTAGAATAATGGTGTCTGTAGCCTAATGAGAAAGTATGTGGCCCTGGTCATTTAATTCATTACACTGAAGTTCTTCTTGATGAGACCAAAACGAAGGCTCAAATGCTAATGTTCTTTAAATGTTCTAGGAACGATCATAGTTATAATACCTTCTTCACATCTGAACTGAAACACTGTAACTGCCTACACCTCTTCATTTAAACTATTTCTGATTATTACCCAGAAGTGAACTGTAACAGCTCATCTATTTGAAAGCTTCCTAGAATTCGCCTGTAGACCGTGTAAAACCAGCATTCATGCTAATGCCGTCTACATTAACGTCGTGGACAGTAACAACTTCTGTACTCCAGGCGGACACTTCACCTCCTCCCTCCCTAACACAGCAAACCGTGTACATGAAAGCAAGTAGGCTCTAAAACGCCCAAGCCAAAATTTGCCATACGACCAAAAAATAAAACCAAAACCCCCCAAAAACCACAGCATTAATATTTGCTATGTATTTCCCTAAACAGTTCTTGTATTTAGTCTTTTTTTTCTGAATCATCAGTCGGCATTTGATTTCTCAAATGGCCTTTGTCTTTAAAAAAACAATTCAAAGAACCTTTACCCATTCTAAATTATCACATGCCAGTTCAAATAAAGCTACACAGAATTTAGTCACAGTTCACCAAACTCCACGCTGTATATTACTGTCATCTAGCAACTGCTTGTCATCATTAACCAAAATTTTAATCACAATTAAGAAAAGTATATTTTAACCCTTCCCTACCTGTCTCTTAGGGCTTAGAATTAAGTCAACTATATACTCAAACTCAAAGGCTTACCCACAAACTTACCTCGGCATCTGGGTTTTCTGATGGCCTCTGATTCTGACACTCCATGTCTGCTTCGACAGAAGACACTTCGTTCTCCTCGGCTGGGATTTTCTCCACCATAGACGCTGTAGATATGGTGAAAATGCCGTGCGTATTGACTCGCACTTTGACTTTCACTCTAGATTTTTCTCCATCCTTCTGTGCCGAAACATTCTGAACTATGAAGCGGCCTAGGACAAAAAGAAACTGACAATTTCAGAACTGAATCTAAATCTATCGAGCAAAGGCTAAGAAATATTGCTATTCCAAAATCTCCCCGTTTTCTCTACCAACTGAGTTACATTTAAGCCTTTTAATGTAAACTATAAACACAACCTCTTCAAATAGACTCCTAAGTACACAGTCTACTTATCATACTTGGGATTAGTCTGAGTATGTCATAAAACCTTCAAAGGCAAGGGCACTCTTGTGACTTTCTGTTGAACACTCCGACACAGACACTGTGTGAAGGCTGATGACAAGCTGTCCCCCCGCTGCCTCCTACCCTGTTTCTCCAGGTGAGCACAACCTCGACATGGAAATCTCAAGTGTAAGGCAGAGGATATCAAGCGCTTCCTGCATTTTGATTCTGTAGGGCCTTTCCTGGGAATACTGTTTTTCTGACTGAATGATCTAAACATTTTCCTATGTTTCAAATAGGAGAGGTGAGCTAAAACCTGTATCAAAGCCTGAAATTATCATGCATTACAGAGCAGTTCCAGAGCAGTCCTGAGTAGGAGTTCAGAGTGCTGACCCTGACCCAGACTCTCTGGGCTTGAATCCTGGCCGTGTGACCTGCTCTAAGTTACTTTATCTGTACCTTTGTGGTTTGAGGTGACAAGTGTTTTACACTGGGCACTTAAAACTATGGAACCAAGGGCTAAGTGTTAGTTATCACCTCCACCAATAGTACCGTTACTACAGAAACCGGTAAACAAACTTCAGTAGTTTGAACCTGTTCTGTGCGGAGGACTCTATGGGATTTCACAGCCTTGGAGTTAACGTGCTGTCTACACAGACATACAGAAAGGTAGATTCATTAAGTAGGTCGGTGAAATATGTTGGGATAGACCTTCACTAATTATCAAATCACTAGGTTCAGGAAATAACTGCCGTAAGATGCAGTTAAAGAAACAGCATTGACTAAAGGGTATCCAAGAAGGCTCACAGGAGAGACATGTAAGATGGATCTTGAAGTCTGTGCAAGCTTCTCAGTTTTGGTGATAAAATGAAAAATCTGATGCCATGCTAAAGAGCTTAGATTTTATCCTCTGCACAATAGGGACTAGAATGCAGCCTGTCAAAATTTTAGTCTATATTCAATGATTTTCTTAAATTATCTATAAATAAATTCATAAAAGCTGTTTTAAAAAATAAAAACTCCCGTGTCAGAACACTTTTAGTTTTGTTTTTTGTTTTTGTTTTTTTTGCGGTACGCGGGCCTCTCACTGCTGTGGCCTCTCCCGTTGCGGAGCACAGGCTCCGGACGCGCAGGCTCAGCGGCCATGGCTCACGGGCCCAGCCGCTCCGCGGCATGTGGGATCCTCCCGGACCGGGGCACGAACCCGTGTCCCCTGCATCGGCAGGCGGACTCTCAACCACTGCGCCACCAGGGAAGCCCCACTTTTAGTTTTAAGTAGTAAGAAAGAAAACACAACTGGCCAGGTTAGACTCCTTCAAACAATTTCATTATGAAATGGTGTGGGGCAAAGGTGAGCCCTGAAGCGATCTAGCAATACTGGCAAATTTTACCAGTATCCTGGGAAAGAGACAAGGCCATTGAAGAAGATGCCTGTGGCTCTCCCAGATTTTCAAAGTTAACTATGGGTCAAAATAGATGGATAATGTCAAACCTCCCCAGGAAAAATGTAGCAATAAAGATGTATTTTTTTAAAAAAAGATGACAGTACAAAGGTACATTTGAGAAGTAGCTTCAATGGTTTCCAAGCCAGGTTTTAAGCAATATTCTGCAAGTAACATTTCACCCAGAGAAAAGGTTAATATTAAAAGTAGGTGATAATCCTTTAAGCATAGACTGTATCAGAAAAGGAAAAATACTCAAGTGCTCCTATATATATACACTTGAAAGCAACAGCAGCACCAGCAAGTCACTGCATCTCTATAGGCCAGTTTATTCACCAATAAAACAGAGATTTCCCCATCACCACTATCCCAAAATGAAAATGTCTTCACATGGCATCGTCCCACTCAACATTGCTAAGAACAGAAAAAATGTTTAAGTTTGCACACTGACTAAGTCAAGTCTTCAAAAGAGTAATTACAATGAATTGCTTACCTATTTTTGCTTCTGGATATGGAACTCCTTGAGGATCAGAATAGAAAGCTTCCAGCTCAAAAGGCCCACTTCTCAAGAAGGTGAGAACTTTGGAGAAAGGAGCAGCATGGTTTCTACTGAACACTTCATGGACGCTAAGAGGAAACAAAGGCATTCAGCTCAGGTGTTCAAGCTCACTGTGCTATGCAAACAGAATAAACACGTTCTAAGAGCTGTATCAATCCCATCTCACCATTTATAACTCAAAATGAGAGAAATATTTTGGTAAGTCTGGTTGTTGAAAGATCCCAGTTAATCAAACACTCTACCATGAAACTCATTTGCTAATTTTTCTTTACATTAAAATAAAGTATCTGAAAGTTATTTTCTCCTACATACCCTTCAGCATCTTCTGAATCGTGACTCCAGACCAGAGATATTGGAAAAGGAACTGCATCAGTGACGGAAAATTCTCTAACTTTAAATGCTGGGGAAAGGATTGCACACTTCAAAAAAAAAAAAAAAAAAATTATCATGAGCACATGAAAATTTTCACTCAGCTTTTAATATAAAAGTCAATTCAAGCCCACCTGCCACAACTAAGGAGCTGGTGAGGCACAACTAAGGAGCCCACCTGCCGCAACTAACACCCGGCACAACCAAATAAATAAATATTAAAAAAGAAAAAAAATCAATTCAAATAGAATGGGTAAGTTTAAATTCAAATTCGAAATTGCTTACAGTGTATGTGTCTTAAGCATAAGTGATTTACCATCTAAATACTACGGCAATCACTAGATATAAAGATAAACAGTACAATGCATCTTAGGCTAGCAACTGTTAATTAGTAACAAGTTTCACAGGGGCTGAGGAAAAAACACTGGTCTTTCCAGAAATGCCCTGCTGATAGCAATTTTAATTACAAGCTGTATCACTTTGGAATGTGTATATACATCCAAACAGCTCTGTCCACATTGCCTTTCAAATGTCTAAGACTGAAAAAGGGTAAAACCAAAATGTTCCTATTTTCAAGTAATTTTAGGAATGAAGGAAGTGATGGTCAATTCAAATTTAGGGTAGACAACACCCAACAGACCAACCAGCGGATTTAGACTTGTCACATAAAAATGACTAAATAGATGACTGAACTAAAAGTCAATAAATCTCTGACTGTGTCAATAGCACAGGATTCTTCAAAAGAGAAGCCAAAATAAGCTCTACTTCTAAAGAAACTATAAACTTCCGAAGTTCTGGGGAATTAGAGTTAGTGAAGGAGGCACACTCCATTGTCAAGGAAGCAGCAAAAACAAAAACCCCACAAAACACGACGAATCTTGATGACGCAATGGATTACAGGCAATAGTCAGCATCTACATGTTCTTTTTTAAAAGTTTTACACAGTGGTCAGTCTAAACACTTTTCTGTAAAGAATCTACTGCTTTGTATTAAAAAAAACTGTGCTAACTAGATCAAATTTAAACAAATTAACTTTAAACTTCAGTTAAAACTACTCAGATTTGACTATAATATCCTGAGTATAAACCAATACTAATTTTTTTTTATCAGTAACTTCTAGATTTTGTGCTTTTACTCTGCCAAACTTCAGGCCTCTGAGCTGCCTCCTTATTGGATAAGCTACAATCAGTTTGGAGGGGGGACGGCTATTTCATCAAACCACCTGTTAGCTAATACTCTTAACCCTGCAGACTTTCCCCACGCCAATTCCTCACTGCACCAGGCTGCCGTTCCCCTGACCTCCTCGGTGCTCTGTGACAACCGTCACCCCCTCACAGCTACTTTGCGCTCCACAGCTGTGTTATCTATGATCCCCTCAGAGTCATGCCTGTTCCTAATCCCCAGCTTGAGAAACACTAGCTCTGTATGTCTTTTCATCTTAAACCTCCTAAACCTTCCAATACTTGAAGCAGATCCTGTGTCCCCAAGGCCTCACCGATTTATGGAAATGTAAGTAACCCCCTTGTGGTGTCTAACTGGGCACTGGGCTCTGCTTTCTCTGTGACCCCACCTCGACGAAGTAAAGCAGAAATGGTTCAAGGCATGAGCCCCCAGAGGGAGAAGGGCTGAGGCGGCAGTACCTGTAACGCACACCCTCTGGCCACTGCTTCATCTGCGTTGAGCGTCGTGCTCGTATCTTTTCCAAAGAATTTGGCAATTTTTTCTTTCACGGCTGGGATTCGTGTAGTGCCTCCAACTACCTCCACAGCACTCACATCTTCTACTTTGAGCTGAGTCTGTTCCAGCAATGAATAAAGGGGAACTTCTATCTTTTGCAGGAGCTCAGCACAGAGTTCTTCAAACTGTGCCCTTGGCAATTAAGAGGAAAACTTCAGAAATCTTTAGAAAACTTATCGTAAGGCCAATATCCTGTCCTATTTTTTAAAAAATAAGTCTTATCAACCCAACATTTTCCCTCAGACACCCTGAACTCCACATGGGCCAAGTTCAACCATACTGTAATCTGTAACTTTTCTTTTTCAAAAAATATACAAAACAGATGCAGAAAGGGCATGAGGAGAAAATCAATTCGACCGGTATTACTAGAAGAAATCACTTTTATATTAAGATTTCCATTTTATTCCTTAATGTTTGAGGTGATCCCGTTTTCATTACTTTGAATATTTCCATTCTCTTCAAAGTATTTCTGCAAAGTATTCTGTGAAACCATTACTGAATTACTGGCCCAGAAATACTAAAAAGTGAAAAATACCCAAAAGACTTCACTACGAGGGCATTGAGCACAGATCTTCCTAAAAACCCTCTTTGCAGAAGCAACCCTAGTTCTAATGACATTGGCAGTCTTTCCAGCAGATACGGTACAATCCTGAAATGTGGGCCAAGACTCAACACCACAGCTAGAGCTGACAGGCGGACTACAGTTTCAGCAAGAAGTTCCTTCTTTAATCTGTCAGAATTCAAGACACACCTGTTCATCTTTCCCGAAACATCTTTGTCATTCATAAAGCACTCGATATTCAGCGGTAGGTCCGTGCTGTTAGAGCTCATTAGCTTCTTCAATTTTTCACACTCCTGATACAGACGAAGGAGTGTTCGAATTTTGGATTTTGCGTCCAACTTGTACTTAGTTTTAAATTCTGCACAAAAATGTTCCACTAACTTTGCATCGAAGTTTTTTCCTCCTAAGAAAGGATCAAAAGCTGTTCCCAGTACCTAATTCAGTTAAAACAACAAATAATCTGGTTATTTCAATCATATTTGCAACTGGAATCTTAAATATCGCTATGCAAACAACCGAAGACTCCTAGGCTCAAAATTTCTATTTAAACTACAACATGAAATCCAAGTCAGTCAGGAGACATGTAACTACAAAATCCAAACGAAATGTTAAGTCTCTAAGATATCTTTAATTTTAATGATTACATAGAAGATAACCTTAAAAAGCTTTTCTTTCCTGAGCAAGAACAATTAAAGAGTACCGAAAACAATTACATCGTCTTTATGGAGGACCAACCTTAGCAACAACTCTTAGTTAATATCTTTACCCAAAACTCTTCATTACCTAGAAGAGCACAATCAAGAAGCTCAGTAGCCTAAAGTAATGACAATTGTCACACATTTAATATTTGGGTCACTTATTTCTGATTTATGACTTTACCTTCAATTTTCCCTTGTTAAAGGCACAGGCAGACACTTGAAAAGCTGAATGTCCCATATCAACAAAAACCACTACTCGAGGTTTCTCATCCAGGCCTGGGAGATCCTGCTTATAAATTCCATAATTCAAAGCAACTAAAAAAAAATTAGTATGTTTCAATTCTTTGGTTCACATTTTCTTAGGAATTTCATTGTTACCAATATAATCACACATGCAGGAAACCTGACTGTACTTCCATTAATTAAAGGTGAACATATTTCTTTTATATCTGACTTCATACTTTGTCCCTTTTTGATTTTAGAACAATGTTCTATCACTTTTAAATATATGGAGAGATGTGACAGAGAAGACATACGTAATGCAAAAACAATGGCATGTAAACCACATGTAACCACACACAAACAACATCAGACTCATTACACAATACTTACATTTTAACCACAACCTGCTAGGAGACTGCTTATCCAAAAAAATTAAGAATTTAATATATAACTACAGCAACTGCATTTCCTGCCAATTAGATTCAAGGCACATAACTCATCTATCTTAAGTAGTGTGTGTTAGCTTTTTCTGAATTTTGAAACCACTGTATTTCTAAATATGTGTACTTAAGAACACACCTTTATCAATTCTTTAAGAGTTCTTAAAGCATCTATTAAAAACATACTAAACAAAGTCTTATTTGCTTTGCCTGAATACACTACATTGTAAACGACTTTGAGTGCATCTGTATCACAAGAAACTGATACAAGGTCTAAGAGGAGATAAGTGAGTGCCCTGCTCTCCACTATATCCATTCCTACCAAGGTGCCTGGCAAACCGTGCAGCTTAAATCAATATCTGATGTAAGATGAATGATCAACTCCTAACCACATACAATCGGGAAGCCTATGAGGGGGAAAAAAAAACTTAAGCTAAATCGACAGTCAAGGTAGTTCTAAAAGCCAAAATCATGAGGTTTTGGGAAAACTTGTTTCTTAACTATAAAAACAAGGTAAGGAAATAAAAAACTAAATCCAATACAACTAATTTAAAGGATTAAAAAATTTACACATGAGAATTTCCTAATGAAAACAGATTCATATATTTGACAAAGTGCCAATTTCTCATTAAAACAAGCATCTGAAAGGCTAGAATTTTTGCTTTCAAACCTAACACGTTTTTTAATAGGCTGTGTTTCTACACCTACATGAAAGTGTTTAATAACAGGACCTGGTGTGTCTTAACTTTAGTTTCGAAAGTATGTTAACTGCTACACAAAAACAGTTTTTTTCTTACCAGCTGTCATGTCGTTCATGAGTCTCAAGCAGTTTAAGCCAACAATTTGTGCAGCATCTAAGACAGATCGCCTCTCAGCATCTGTGAAGAAAGAAGGGACCTGCAAACAAGGGGAAGAATTTTAACTTACCTAGAACACACGAAATAAAACACACAAATCCCTCACAACCATCTGTAACCAATTCACAACAGTCCAGCTAAATAAGTGCCTAGCCAAGTCACAAAACACAAAAAGAATGGCAAGTTCTTTAACTTTCAGAAACAGTAACTACTTTTGAAGAGATTGCCCTAAAATTATAAGTATCAAATTTATTATAACCAAACGTTAACCTGAAATAAAAACTAATCAGGAATATTCATAAGACATCAACAGTTACTTAAATCTAACAAAAAGCTTAAATTTAAGAGGATGAAATACTATTTCCAAACGAGTCTTAAATTTCTACTGACATTTGGAAATTACTCTGCTATGTCAACATTAAATGTAATTAAACTATAAAGACTACAGGAACTTAAAGATAATACAGCTATTTCTAGCCTCTGCCCTTTAGTTTGCTGTTCGCTGGTTTTAAGCATTAATCGTTGGGATACCTTCTAACTCAGTAAACCTGTTAAGATCACAAAAATGAAACTTTTTTGTCAAAGCCTGTTGATTTTTCTAAGAGGAAGAAGAACAAAATCAGCTCAAGGGATAAAGTTTCTTACGGTGTTGTCTGCTAGCTAGATGAATTCTTTTGATTGCTTTCTAGGACAGCACCTTAACTGGCACATTCTTCCAGAGGAGTGTCTAACAATACATTCATATCATCACTTAACTGGAAGGTACCTAAGAGAAAACTTGCTACAGTGGCTTTCGCATTTTCTCCCCAAGTTACCTATAAATGCTTCCGAGAGAGGGACAAGAGCAAAGGTGGGTCTCTGCTCACCTTTCAGATCAGAACGCTTTTGGTTTTCCGTATTAGGTTATTTAAAGACGGGGTGGAGAGGAAGGAAGGACCACTGACGTGTAACTTAACTCTTTAACTTTACCAGAGATTAACAGCATTTCTCCAAGCAATACCCAGACGTTCCTTTAGGAGAACACCTTCTGTCTTGCAAGAGAAATTTCAGCCTTTCTGCCTCTCTTCTTGCAATATCCCAGGATGCACTGCCATAAAGGCTTCTGACAGGTCTGGACAGGCCACCCTGCCAAATAAAAGATGACTTTTCCCCATAGCACAAATTCTCCAGAGAATAATAACGTTGTAGAGGGTGAAAATTGGTACATAAGGACAAAAAAATATTTAGCTACTTACAATGGCTTGTGGCTGTCTAAAGGGCCACAGTACAGAAACGGATATACACTAAATCTGTACTACTAAACTTTCATGTGGGAGAGGTGATTAGGTATAAAATGTACGTAAAGGATCCTTGGGGCAGGGGAAGTGACACCCTGTCCTATACAGGCAGTATAGCCTGGCTGCAATCTCCAGCTCACGGTAACAGCTGTTCTGAGACACGGGCTAGGTAGAAAAGAGATAGCGGGAGAGATTAGAGTAGCTCTCTTAATTTAACTACTTAGAAGAGAAAAAAGAGAACTAAGTCTTCAAAAGAAGAAGAAAGGCCTCTCTTTTTCCTTGTTTCTCTAACCTCAATAACTAACACCTAATCTTATTTTAATGTATACACTTTCCTCCAGATCAAATCTTTACCTATAAATCAACTAACATCATATTTCCTAATCCCTTACATAAACAAGGGAGTGTTAATAAACCTTAATGTAAAAAAAAAAATGACTTTTGTCCATTGCAAATACTCCTTAATAACCTAATTATCAACTGTCCATTGAAAGTAGCGGGCTTGCCAATGCTAAAAAAAAAACCTAGGTTTTGTCACTACTGGTAGGTTACATTTTAAAACTACTTATCACCAAGAACCAACTCACTGGTTCTCATGTGTGGATAAAATTCTGAAAAGCTCTCGTGTAAGTATACAATTGTCTCTCAATACATCAACTAACTTCAGAATATCCTCCAATTCGACCAATCAGTCTGTATTTTCAAAAAGCCTGACAGGACATATTGACATGTAACACCACTCAAAAACCTTTGCAACTTCTGGCTAAAATTACCACTCAAACCTACTACGCAATGCTGCTGAACGCTATGGTATAGAGTGCAGCAGGATTCTGATCTCTAGTAGTAGGACAGCTTTCACACATTCAATACTACAAAGTAACACGAAAAAGGCAAATTAAAATAAAACACACTGCCTTGCTGAACTCTACTTACTGAAATAACACAATCTGTTACTGGCTTCTTGAGGTTGTTTTCAGCAGTTTCCTTTAACTTCGTCAACAGCATGGCTGTTATCTGTTCCACACTAAACAGATGTTCTTCATCCATGTACATTACCTGTATTGAGGAAAGAAAATGCTTTAAATACTGTAGTCCTAGAAGTTACATGCTAATAATATTAACATACAAACATTATTACACATTCTCTTCCAGAAAACCTTTACTGTTATAACTGTTTAGAAAAGAAGGAAAGGAAAGGTAAAAGGAAGAGAAAAAGGGAAAGGAAAGCAAAGAAAAAAAGGAAGAAAGATTCTTCCCCAGAGATGAAGAGAAAAAAAAGCTGGGGCAGATTTTTCCCCTATCCAAAGTACTAGTCAAAGTATTATAGAAGATAGTAAATTTCCACTCTAACTGAAGAGATGAATCACTGGGATAAATATTATTTTGTGTAGATCATAAGACAGGAATGCCTCTGTAGTTTAAAAAAAGATATCTGGTTGTATTACACTGTAGCTCTCCAAACAACTGCAAATGAGCTGTATTGGAACAGACTTTTGTTTGATATGACAACACAATTTAGATTTCTTTAAACACCATGAATTCTAAATCTTATAATTGTCAAGACGTTATGAGAAACACAAATTAAGTTACAGCAGTATATACCATGTGAATAATTTTCAAGGATGATTTAAACATAAACCTATAGTTTAAGAGAGACGAGATAAAAAATAAAAGACCACCTTGTCCAAATAAGGAAACTGAGTTACATATTCATTAAGAATTAAGTACTTTTCTCTGTAGATGAATTAAACAGTTTCCTAGTAAGGAATCTAAGATTGCTTGATTATATTACCTTTATTCCAACTCCACCATTTTTCATTGGAACCAGATCATAACTTAAGTTTTCCTTCTCCTTTTGAATGAAGGGGTCATTGAATGCTCGGCCATGAAATCTCTTGAAATTAGACACTGTATTGTTTGCATGAGTGATTTGCTGCAAAAAAAAAAAAAAAAAAAAAACACTGAGATTTAAATTTTTTTCTAATTTCAACACCTATTAGTACTTCCAGCAATTAAAAAGAAAGTCACTTGTACAACTCAAATCAGAGGGATATAAGTAACCTTCCCCAGAGCCCTGACTTTCTCCATCAATGAATGGACTTTATTATTTCTCCTTTTCCTACAGAAATGCCAGGAGGGAGGCAGTGAGAGGGATACACACAGGCTTCAAAGTCTGCAAGATAAACTCAGATAGTGAAACTATCCCTGGAGCTCTGAACAAACCCCAAGAACTGTATATATCACTTTATTACATTCCTTTTCTCCCACTACAGTTGTTTTATACCTAATGAAAAAATGAAAAAGGATATCTAGAAGCACTATAGTCTGGTCACATTTTTTTAAAAAAGGAGTTAATTGTTACAGTAGTCTATTTGTTGAGTCGCTAAGTGGCCAGGATAAGTACTTTGTGCCACAAAATATACTGATTGCTACTTTCCCTATCAATAGCATGGAATGTTAATTATCTATACCAAAAAGCAGAAAACGCAAGGGTAATTCAAAAAGTTTCTATATGAGGTAATGCTTTCAACTGCACGTACATATTTTTGATGATTAGGCTCTGGATATACAAGTCCCACTTCATAGCATATTTCACTCAAAGATGTCAGCAGTGGGAACCTTATTTAAAACACAAAAATAATTAAAAGATGAAAAACAAAGACTTCTAAAGTTATTAGTTTGAAAATACCAAAACAGTTTCCTGTGTACTTCTTTCTCTGATCTACTTCTTTTAAAGAGAAAAATATAGCTTGGCAACACTAGTTTTCAAATAATATGGAATATTTCAAACAATGTTTAAGTACTAAAATTCCTTGCGATGCTAAAACCGAGATGACATATGTCTAGTAATCTACAGGCTAGATCTAAGCCTCAACAGATTTTCCTCACATGACCACAAAAATGCAGTGGGATCCCAGGTCCGGGACATCAGTCTTCTCAACGGCCACATGTGGGGAGGTTGTTACTTCACTAATGTCTCTCCCCTTTGGGTAGGGTACTTTGAGTGGGCATGCCCATTTCTCCTCCCTGCTTTGTTTTTTTGCTCTTTTGTTCCTCTCTTCCAACTAGTCATAATATAGTACTCCAAGGTTTAGAGTTTTCTTTTTTTAGCAATACTATTTTCTATATTAAGAGAATTTTTTCAACTTTTTTTTAAACTAAATAAGTCAACATGTAACATTGTGTAAGCTGAAGGTGTACAGTGTATGTTACTTTGATACGTTTACATATTGTAACAGGCCTGCTTTCAGTCCCTTTCTTAAAAGCCTCTCACAAAAGGGATTTTCGTATTTCATATTTATTTTTTTTCTCCTCAGTCCCCAAAGTTCAAGTTATAATGTGAGTCCTAAAGGGAGCCACATAGGTAAATTTTCAAGTCCCATTAATACGTAAAATTCCAATAACTTATTTAGCCTAATTCATCTAAAATATTGTCATTTCAACATGTACTTGACGTAAAAAATTGATGAGATTGTTTATTTCATTTTAAGCCTTCAAAATCACATATATTTTATACTTCACATTTTAATTCAGATTAGGCACATTTCAAGTGCTCAAGAGCCACATGTAATAGCTACTCTACAGGACAGCACAGGCCTAGACAACAAGTTCTCTTCGTACTACCTTAATTATTAAGTAACCTGAAAACACTTTTAAACACAGAGCTTCTTAGAAGTTCCTTCTATAAAAGGAAGCTTTAACTCTTAAATGAGTATCATGAGAAACTTCACATGAAAGAACTTCATGTGTCTCGTTTTTAAGTTTTAAAAATTAGATACATTAGAAGGTAGGAAAGTTATTAAAAATTAAAGTTGGAAAATTAGAAAGTTAAAGATCTTATTCAATAAAACAAAAGGAAGAGAACAGAAAAAAATAAGTATCTAAGGGCTCATAAGGAATATCTGCATTACAATTCTAAAACTCAAAAATAGATAGGCTTAGGTATTTCGTATTTTTGTATGTCTCTGAGATTTTGCTTTTAAAACTTCTCTCTTAAAAAGTGATCAGAATCCTCTTAAAGAACATACCTGATTTTTGGCTGCAACTCCAATTGTTCTGTTTTTTGATCCAAATGATATGACTGATCTAGAAGAAATTTTAAAAAACATGTTTTACAAATGTTAAAAAGCATAAATGTGGAGGTTTTTTAACTGACAAGAGGAAAATTCTAACATAAATTTCCTACCCCAAAAAAGGAAAAAAAATATCCTACCCATTCTGGGGAAAGGGGGCACAGTACAGCACAATTTTGGACTCCAAAGCTTTGGTCAGCTGTTTAATTGCTCCTCTGAGAATCCAATCTAGGCGGCAGCTGCACCCCACCCTGGCCCCCACTCCCGTCTGCTCAAGGCTCAGAGGACATTTTCCAGTACTGCAAGCACCAGCATAATTCTCCAGGCCCCAATTATTAGCAAGTGGACATTAACTCTGAAAATGCTTTGAATAGTTAGAGTATTATTAACTTGGTCCTAGCCACGATTAACAAAATATGGTGTAACTACTTCGCAGTTACCAACTCCATACAAATCTAAACGTCACTATCCTACCTACTGCCGCCCTGATATACCATCTGACTCTTTATGATCAAAGGTTTTTAGATAAACAGAAACAAGTGGGCCTAAGTTATGCTTCCGGAGTTTAAAAGCACAAAAGAGGGTCCTATACAGAAGACTCTACTTGAGGAAGCCAAGTAAAAATGATGCCGAGCAAGTACCACAACAGAACCAAGTATAAATGCTGAGCAAAAGGACTGAATAATCAGTTACATTTTAAGTCAGCTCTGAAGAGATGAAGTGACTTGTAACTGTTAAACAGCCTTCTGAGCAATGGAAATAGAATGGTAGCACAGAGCAGAGAGAAGCACAATAAAGTCTTGTCAGAAGGATGAAAGTGAATTAGGTTTTAGATTACAGGGCAGGTAGGAATAATGGTGTGATATGAGCAAAACGGGAATACACTGAAGGCATTAAATATCAAGCTGAATCAAATTTAAACTTGCTATAACAGAGACATCTTAGACCTAAATTATCTGAGCAGGTGCTAAATAGCATCTTAACAGCCAGAGAACTGTTGGAGCAAAGGCTAGAGCTTTAAAATACCTTCCAAAAACAGAATATCACTCCAAGCTCAGAGTAAACATATAGTTGCAGAACGAATTTACTCATTTTCCAAGAAGAGAATCAAATTAATTATACTAAACAGAAATTAATAGTAGCCAATGCAGTTAAGTCAAACAACTATTATATAAAAAATATTAAGGGAAACTCCAGTACTGCCCTTGGTTTACATTTTTGAGACACACCTGTCATCTTTAGTTTCACAGTGGTCACTATAGCCACATACATAATCTCTCTCTACTCTCCCTTCAACAACTCTTCTTCCTTTTACTGGACCAAAGAGAACAAAGATGTAAACTGCACCTAAGCATGAAAACCTGAGATACTATCTTCTTTCTTACTATACTCCGATCAGAGCCCTTTACACAGCTAAACTAAAAGACTGTAGCTTTATAAAGAGGTTGATGCACGAGATGCTCAGTGAATAGCAGTCTTCCAAATGCTACTGATACTGTCAATGTTTGGTTATTTTCTCACTTCTGTTCACTTTCATAAACGTTCATCTGCACTCAAATAGTGATATAAGCCCAGTCATTTCACCTTTGGGCTCGATGTTTCATTCTATGATTTTTATCTTGGGATTAAGGCACTTAAAAATAAATACCTACACCATTTTCCCTGAGAAGTAAGCAGTTGTTTTTTATCAATGTACACGCAGGCATGTTTGCGTACAATATATTGAGAAATTAAGACTCCCCTCCAAATAAGTTGCTTATTAAAATGTTACCCTTTGCCCACCCCATGCTGCTGTAGAGTATACCATTTAATTCAGTGACAACATCCATCCTCTAGAGGAGTTCTAGCACAAGTGTGCAATTTTTCTTTTCTCTCCTTATTTAAGCCGTTCAAAATTAAAGAAATTAGAACACGATTTAGGATTCCTCTTTAACGGCTTTCATAAAACGAGAAAAAAGGCCGTTTACATCTTTCACAAATGATCCAAGAGTGAGCAAGAAAAGGTAGATTCATCATCAAAGGAGTGATTCTGTGGTCGCTAACTACAATCCGCCCGCTCCCTGCACAAGAAGCAGCATACGAGCTCTGGAAGCTTCCAGCTCATTTCGAGATTCACAATGCGGAAGAAAAAGCTCGGCAGCCCCAGCTCTGCGGTGCGCAAAGACATGCTCGGAGGGAGGGGGACGAGCTGGGGGCGGCTCGGCCAGCTCAGAGAAGCCGGGTGGGGACACGGGGGCGGCCGTGCAAGTAGCTGGCTGAAGCTTCTTGCCAAGAAAAGGGAGCGAAGTCTCGGTCTTGGCCGCAGACCGGCCCCCAGGAGGGAGCCCGCCAGAAGGGACGACCCCGGGGGACTCGACTCCCGGGCTTCTCTTGGCCCCTCGAATCCCAAAGCCCCCTCCCCTACCCGGCGGCTGAGCCGCCGGCATCCCGACCCCACGGAGGGCGCACCGCTCCCCACATCGCCCTTCCTTCGCCCAGGCGCTCCGCGGCCAGCCGCAAGCCTGGGGTCCCCGGGATCCGCAGTCCCCGCCGGCTTGCTGCCCTCGCCCCAGAACCTCCCCCCAGCGCCCCCGCAGGCTCCCACTTACGGGGTGCACCGGTCGCTGAACTCATTGGCGATGGTCTCGATGCCCCCGGCCCGGGCCACCGCGATGTAGCAGCTCTGCGAGCCCACGTCCAGCCCCACCACCGACATGGCCGGCTCTCGGTCCGCCTCCGCTTCGGGTCGGTCTGTGTCCTCCGGCCGCTGCTTCCTGCCCCGGCCGCGCGCGGCTCCCGGGGGGTCCGGTCCTGTCACGCGGACGGACACACGGACGGTCTGCCGGTCTGGCGCCGCCGGATTCCTGGAGACAGTGGCGGCTCGCAGAGGAGTAACCACGGGAGAAAGCTGCGCTCGGTCTCCGCAGGTCGTTCCGCAGTTCGGGCTGCCTGCCTGGATCTTCACCCGCTCGCTCACCAGCGCGCCGCTGAACTACCGACCGGCAAGAGAAGGTCCCAGCGTCTCAGCCTTATGTATCGTACTGATCGGAACTTTCCAGAATCTGCGGCATTTACTCACCGGCGCCTCCACCGGCCCCTCCACGTGCCACTTCCGCTTCCTTCTTCTCGAGCCTTCTCGAAAGATTCCACCCAATGGGTGGCTGGGCCCTCTGGGGACGGCCGCCGTTGCCATGGCAACAGGACAACCCTTCCGACGCTATTGGCTCAAGCTGGCCAAGCTGACCCGCCTACTCCCCGCCCGCCCTAGCCTCAGGCTCTCTGCTGTCTTAATAAAACGGGCAACGAAGAATGACTCGAAAAACCGTAATCTTCGTTATTTACTAGTGGGCGATGGTATCTGACCCTTAGACTCGAAGAAGCTGGGCGGGCGGAGAAACACCCCACTCCTGCAGAAACGCGAGACTCCCCCGGACGCCAGAGAGGTCGGCCCGCTGTCAGGAGAGCGTGTCGGGAACCGTAGTTCGACTGGGAGACCGTGTCGCCTTGCATGCTGGGATGTGTAGTCCTGGTCGCAGTGCGGGCTGGGAGCCGGCTTTGTCTTGGGGGACTCGCGGGAGAGGGGGCGCTTCCCTTCATCGCTTTTCGCTCGTTTTCTAGCCACAGCGTTATTTTGTTTACCTGCTTGTTCGGTATTCGCTTCTATTATTGTCTAGATTACCCCACAGCTGGTGAATTATGAATTAGAAAAAGGAATTTACGTTTCAACTTCTAGTAACAAGCATAAGGGTTTGTGTTAAATATTCTTGTATTCATCAGCGGCAGGATATTCTTTTGTGGAAAAAAATGTCAGGGTTCTGTGGGTTTTGGGTTTTTGAAGCGAATTTTAGGTGTGGCGTAATTTGGAAAGCTCTCTGTGGTATCTCTTTCTGTTTTTGTTTTGATACAGCTGACTTGAACGGACCTTGTTCTGCTGTGCCACTCCCGAGTCATAAATTACAAGTTTTGCTTCTTGCTTGATCACAATCAGCTTTTGTTTCTTTCCCTGAAAAGCGGGCTCCCTATTAACGTCTTTTCAGTCATGAGACGAGCATAAAAAGAAAAAAAAAAAAAAAAAGGTGGGGGGGTAACTCTGCTGGTACTGTCAGGTCTTTTCTACCCTCCAGTGTCCTTTTAAGTTTGCTCCTTGCTGACGCGGACGTAGGAATACATATGAAATCCGTAGGAATTTCGACCTGAAGTTAGAAAAATTAAGAGGATGGCAGTCTTTAGAAGATTAAATCAGAGACAAGGCTAAAAGGCCAGGTTTATGTTGCATACAAAATCAATTGTATGTTTGACCGGCAGTTAGACAAAATGTACTTAATCCTTACGTGCTTCAGTTAACTCACCTTTAAGGTGGAGAGAATTTAATAAAATAACCTCTAAAGGTGACTGTATTCATAAATTTGAAAATATAGTTAGCTATAATTATTTTTGGTTTGCTTTACGAAAACTTCTTGACTCCCCCGCCCTCATTTTTTTTTTTTTTTTTTGGTATATGAAAACCTTATATTAAAATCCATGGAATCATAGCATTTTTGAACAGAAATAGAACTTTGAGATTTTTTTGGTCTGCTTCCCACATTTTTATAGGAAGCTTGTGCAGAAAGGAGAAAGGAACAGTTCTAGGTCTTTGGAGCCAGACAGATTTGGATCAGATTCAAATCCTGGGGTAATACTGATATGCTTTATAGTACAGCTTGTGAGAGCCCCTGGAGTTAGACTTCATGGGCTTGAATCTTGGCTATGTATACTTCTTATGAATTGGCCAGCTCTGTGACCTTGAGATAATTACCAAGCCTTCCTGTGCGCCACCTCACAGGATATGTGTAATGACTGAAAGGCTATGTAAAGCACTAAACATGCGTCATTATTATCTGATATCCGTTTAATATTCTTTGAATTCTTCCTGGGGCTTCAGTTTCAACATGGGTAAAATGGACATATACCTATCTTGTTGGGAGTTTGGAAGGATTAGACATAAATAAAACATCTAGTTTGGTAATAGATAGTCAGTTGTAGTCATAGAAGTAGTAATACTGTTCAAGAAAAGCCAGTACCAGAACTTTTAGCTCAACTTGTACTGTTGTGGATGCCGATTTTGTGTAGCCGCCTTTTATATTGAATCAGTCCACTTTAACTATTTATTTACTCGAACAGGTGAATGAGTAGGGACCGTATGAACTACCACATTTATTATCTAATAAGGCATTTATGAAGTTCTTAGAATCCTTGTCACTTTTATTACTTTATTACATTTTATTTATTTTGATTTATTACGTTTTTAATATATACACAATTTCTCCTACTATTTCTACCATAGTGTCAGAAATTTTAGAATAAAACCAGATAAAAGTAGTCCCAACAAATTGCTATCTTGATGTAGATCCAGAAGTAAACAGGGAATTAAGGTGACTTTACCCTAAGTCTGCTAGCAGCTACCATTGCAGTTATTGGGTTTTTTCCCCATATATGTCTTAGAGAACAAAGAGGGTTCTCAAACCTGGAAGCAGAGACAGCGCCCAAAGAACAACAACAAAAAGACAAAACATGCAAATGTAAAAGAAAAAAGCTCAAATAAAAATGCCTCTTAAAGAGAGAATGTGCAGTAGATGTGAAGAGCTGTGACAGGTGCTTCCTTGAAAGGAGGAAGAGATGGGCAAAGAGTGGATATATAGATAGACTAATATACATGAAAGTGCTTATTACCTTCAACTTCTGGTGTGAGTCAGTATTCTTGTGGTCTCCTCTGTATTCAGCATGGTGCCGGGTGCTGGAGGTTACAGAAGGAGTTCAAACTTGTTCTAAGTCAGGGTGCCTTTTGTACAGCTTGTCTGTGATGCCAGTACATCTGAATGCCCAGATGTCTGAAACCTTGTCCATTGCAGCCTCTTTCAGTGTTTTCTTTCTAAAGGTTTTTTTTTCCTTCTCATATATTAACTTGAAATTTATTCTTTAAAAATTAATTGGTACTGGGACCTCCCTGGTGGTCCAGTGGGTAAGACTCTGAGCTCCCAGTGCAGGGGCTCCGTGTTCGATCCCTGGTCAGGGAACTAGATCCTGCATGCATGCCGCAACTAAGAGCTCACCTGCCTCAACTAAGACCCGGCGCAGCCAAAATCAATCAATCAATCAATATTTTTAAAAAAATTTAATTGGTACCCATAAAATCTATTTTGTCTTGTTTTTAAGTTATATTAGAACGATCACCTAAAAATAGTAATACATGGAAAAATCCTGAAGGAAACAAAAACTATATGTTTTTTTCTTCTAACCTACAAAGGGTCATAATATTTTACACCAAATCTGGTTAACAAAAACTCAAATTATAGGATTAATGTTCATATCTGCCCCTCCAAGCTCACTGAGAACTACTTTCCCCCTGGAGCACCATGGCCTTTTATCCTACCTCAAGGCTTCTGTGCTTGTCTGGCCTGTCTAGAAAGCTCTTCCTCAGGCTCTTGGCTAGGGCAGCTCCTTCTCATCCTTCAAGGCTCAGTGTAAATCTCATCTCCCACAGAGGAAGTTTGTGAATGCCAACCAATAAGCACATCACCCTTCCCGAAGGAATACCCAGTGTTTGTTTAGTTATTAAGGTGAACCTGGCGCCAAGGGTGGTCACTGATTGGCTTGAGCCAATCAGCACATTCATTTCCCTTGACCACAGTCATTGGTTCAGGGGTGGGCCCGTGACCTACTCAGCCCAACCAGGGGACTCTGAGTACCATCACATAGAAAGCAGGGATGGGAGCCTTACCTCTCTACCCCTCTCCATCTCCATGCCCTCCACCTCCTCCTGTTTCCTCTAGGCAAGTTCTTGTGAGGTTATGACTATTACAACGCCCTTACTACAGACCTGAAAAGGAAGCTGGCATACAGAGTTGGATAGAAGTGGGAGCCAGTGGCATAAGCCAACCCTGAATCCCACCCTACCTCTGGATTTAAGTTGTGTGAACCATACGTTTCCTTACTGCTTAGGCCAGCTTGAGCTGGGAGTTTGTTAGGTGCTGACAAAAACAGCCTAATTTCCTCTGCAAGGTAGGTCTTCCTTGGCTCTATTATCCAAAGCATCTCCTGGTTACCCAGTTACCCTGTATTGTTAATGCGTTTATTTCGTTTCCAATATATACCACAAACTGCAATTATTTATTTATTTATGTATGCATTAACTTATTTTTTCTCTTTCAGTTGTATGGTTCAGGAAGGCAGTGACCTTGTTTCTCTTATAAACTTATTAGGAAAAACGGACATGTATCAGCTTTCCTCTAATACAGGGTTTTTCAACCATTGACATATTAGGGCAGGTAATTCTTTTTTCTTTTTTTTTTTGCGGTACGCGGGCCTCTCACTGCTGTGGCCTCTCCCGTTGCGGAGCACAGGCTCCGGACGCGCAGGCTCAGCGGCCATGGCTCACGGGCCCAGCCGCTCCGCAGCATGTGGGATCTTCCCGGATCGGGGCATGAACCCGTGTCCCCTGCATTGGCAGGCGGACTCTCAACCACTGCGCCACCAGGGAAGCCCTGGGGCAGGTAATTCTTGGTTGTGTGGGGACTGTCCTGTGCACTGTAGGATGTTTAGCAGCACCCCTCGCCCCCAAAGTTGTCCCCGATTGAGAACCATAGCTGGAAGATTTTATTTAAGCTTCACTGGCACAAAAAAAGGTATAGTCTTAGAACATGTTTTTGAGAGAAAAAGTATGTTTGATTTCTGAACCACAGAGACTAATATGGGAAGGACGATGGCCTCATTATGAACGAGTCAGGCAATGCCAGCCTGCATTTGGTCCAATAGGTGTGGAGGGGTAGGATGCCTCCCGTTTAGCTACAGGATATGCTTGTTGTGAAAATGTGCCCTACCCATTCCAAGGAGTTCATTCTGTCTGTGGTTGAGAAGTATTTTTGTGATCATAAACTATTTCCCTCAGACAAGTATGCATAACTCACCACTTTTCTTTGGCTTAGTTTCCTTGCTTGTGAAATAATCATTTGAATGCCTGCACAGTTACTGAAAGTTATTAAATAATTCTTACATTTATGGTTACCTTCACCATTCTGTTTTAGTAGAAAAAAGGAAGAAATTTAGTGTTTGGATAACCAGGATCATTGCTGCCTTACATACCATTCTGATTTTTCACCCTGAAAACTACATTCACATGCTATAAATAGATCCCTCTTTTCCTCTTCTCTTTGTTTCTTCAGCACTTGGGAGAAAAAGCAAAGGGGGAAAGAGGATCCTGTGTCTTCTCTATTCTGAACTATAATGGGGTAAATTCAAAGTTCTTACACTCAAAGATGAGTCATTTCAGTACAGACTATTTGGATTTGCCCTGTTGAAAGGAAGCATCTTCCTTTCAGAGAGGAAATAACCACCAAAGTGTTGGTTTTTTTTTTTTTTTTTTGAACCAGATAGACTCTGAAAGCAGGATGTGTCTGAGCTCCAGAGATGTTAGCATTTATGATGGATGCCATTGGTGGGTGGCACATCAAGTTCTTGGAACTGAGGGTGTATTCAGTTCCTCCAACAAATTAATAATCCGCTCAGGAGGGTGGGAGTGGTAGAATGAATAACATTTTCAGGCTGTGTTTTTATTGGACAAGTGGGACTGTTCTTAGGTCATGTGCGCCAAGTGAAATGAAATCCCTTCTTCGACACTTGGGGAGAACTGGCTACCTGATTGCAAAGTGACATCTTGGCAAGGATGGATAGAATCACAAAGAATCAGTTGTCTTGTGGTGGACAACTAGAATAATGTGGAAAAGAGAGAGACGTGAGAACTGAGAGTCATGCAAATTAAAGTTACTTTAATTTCCAAACACAAAGGAGAAACAGCAAAAGGGGTATTTCTTGCCAATGCTGAAAGACAAGGCACTCCGAAATAATTGCACATGACTTCCAACTGCTTTCTTTTTTTTTATTATTAATTAATTAATTAATTTTTGTCTGTGTTTGGTCTTCATTTCTGTGCAAGGATTTTCTCTAGTTGTGGCGAGCAGGGGCCACTCTTCATCGCGGTGCGCAGGCCTCTCACTGTCGCGGCCTCTCTTGTTGCGGAGCACAGGCTCCAGGCGCGCAGGCTCAGTAATTGTGGCTCACGGGCCTAGTTGCTCCGCGGCATGTGGGATCTTCCCAGACCAGGGCTTGAACCCGTGTCCCCTGCATTGGCAGGCAGATTCTCAACCACTGCACCATCAGGGAAGCCCCCAACTGCTTTCTACATCAGCAAGCATAAGGTGTAAGGTATGTTTGAAGGAATGAGTAAAGCATTGAAGAAGATGTATCCCTCTAACCTCCTAGAGAAGGGAAAACACAGTTACTGTGGGGAAGCTGATATTGCTGACTAACGACCCTGCAACCAGATATTTAAATTCTGAAATGTTAAGTCTTTTTCCTGAGGAAGTTTGTAAACTGTTATTTTTCTTTCTTTCTTTCTTTTTTCTTTTTTCTTTTTTTGGTCATGCTGCATGGCTTGAGGGATTTCAGTTCCCTGACCAGGGATTGAACCCCTGCCCTCAGCAGTGAAAGCACTGAGTCCTAACCACTGGACCGCCCGGGATCTCCCTGTAAATTGTTATTTTTCATTTTAAAGAAAGTGCCCTCCACAAATACGTTATTGCACTTTATTTTATGCTTGCAAAGCCTCTCTTCTGAGGAGTTCACAGTTTATCGACTCTTTTCACTTTTTGACTATATAAATTCTTCCCCTTCACCAACTAAAGAATGTCACTCGCCATCCAGCCCTACAAGGATTAAGTCACTAGCCGCTGCTGTCACTGACCTTCGACACACCTTGAAAGGAGTTGAGGACAGAGATCAGGACAAGGCCCTCTGTGCTCTGGGAGAACTGGCAGACAGGCCTTTAGAAAGATATTTCCAGGAGAAAATTTTATGAACCCAATTTCTTACATCTTCCCATACTTAGAGAACACTAAAAGCATTAAGATTTTTGTGCCTTGTGACCAGCAGTAACTTGTACCAAGATGTGTGCTTGATTGCACCTGTCCCTTTCCAAAATCACAGGAGCAGGACCCCATGGTCCTCCCTACCTCCCCCCATATCCTCTGCCTGCCTTCTGTCTGTGGAAAATCTTTAGCCAAAGAATAAGTTTAATCAGAGAAGTGAGAAAGTGCAGAAACAAAGGAAAACAGTCCAACAAGCCTAAATAATAATTGTCTCATCATTAAGCATAGTCTAGGACCTTTAGTTCCTCTTCAAGGGCTATAGATCTGAGCCATGTCCTGTGATCTGTCTTATAGACCTGTGTCCCTGATGACCAGGCTGTAGCCATGACATAAGCTGCCACAATTCTGAGGACTGGCCTCAAAGAAATGGGAACAAACTGACCCTGGAACTAAAGACTAACTGCATTTAAAGCAATCGAGATGACGCTGGTCAGACCACTGCATGACTGATTTCAAGATGCCTGTCAGAGCTGACTGTGACTGTGCTGTTCCTGCAGGTAGCCCCCTCCCTCCACGTATAAAGCTCTTGCCCCCTGATTGTCTGTGAGGGGAACTGGCCTTTGGATAGGAGTCTGCCCTCCCTCCTTCCTCACCCCAGTCCGGGTTGCTGACCTCCAAAACAAAGCAAACTCCGGACGCGCAGGCTCAGCGGCCATGGCTCACGGGCCCAGCCGCTCCGCGGCATGTGGGATCTTCCCGGACCAGGGCACGAACCCGCGTCGCCTGCATCGGCAGGCGGACTCTCAACCACTGCCCCACCAGGGAAGCCCCCAACCTTGCCTCTTTATTGGCTTTTGAGCAGCAGTCAGCCAGAACCCCATGCTGACCTCCTCCCTTACCTCTTGGGAGCCATTCCTCAGAGCTCTCTGAAAGACTGTCTCCCCGGCTATTGTCCTCAGCCAGTCCCCCAACAAAACTGAAACTCACAGCTGTCAGGTTGTGCAGTTTTATTTCAGTTGACACCTTTGTCTCTGAAGGGAGGGAACACGGTCAGCCCAAGACAAAAAGTCAGGAAAGTCTGTCTTTAGCTCCTGACACCTGCCTCTCTATACCTGTCTCCAGCCTCCTCATTTACTATTAGTTGTGTCTCCTAACTGTCCCGGAATGTAGATCCCAGATCACCCACTGCCAAGGTTCTTAAGCATGCGTGTTCTGTTCCTGTCCACTTTCTTCTTGGCCTTCCAGGGCTGAGGGGCCTAACGAGCAAAAGGCAACCCCAGTCCTGTCTTACATCATCAACTATAAAAAAGTGCCCTTCTCTCCTGGAACAAGCCACAGCAAACCATTTTTCCCTCTGTCACTGCTCTGGCCTTGCTTGGTCTTCCAATGGTGAGGACACGTCCTAAGGAAGAGCAGAACCAATCTAGGCTTATTACCACTGGGGCAGCGATGAAAGAAAAGGACTTTTTTGTTTCCTGAGAGTACGGAAGCCCCACTTTCACTACTGTGACCTATGACATGTCCTTGAGGATGGCATTTGTCCTTGAACAGAATCAGAACTCTTCCCTGGGCAGAGTAAAGTGTGTCTGTTTACAAGGGAATGACGGGGTGCTTGGCAGGAAGCGGGGAGGGGGGACCCCAGTATTGAACCCTTCCAGGAACGGTTCCAAGTACCTCGTTGACTTTTTTCAATAGCAGTGGGGCTCCAGGAAATTAATCATGCATGATACAATAAAACCAATACGGCCAGACCTTTGTGCTTTTACCTATGTCCTTACAGATTACAAAATGAAAATGCCTGTTAGCTTTCAGCTTGATGTGTTTTTTCCTAATTAGTCAACTCTGCACGCTTGGCTTCACCTACGATGGATGAGCAAGGCCTTCGCTTTGACTGGAGATGTGGTGAGGAACGGCCCGAGGCCCTGCCCTCAGGAAGCTGAAGGGGAAGCAGCTCTTAGGACAAGGCTCAGGGCCTGGCTGTCTGGGCTGTGGATTCGGTGTTACGGTGAGAGTTTCAAGATGGCACACTGAGCTCTGTGTCTGGAGTCAGATGGATCTGGGTGTAAGTCCTGGCCCACAACCTCTGGGTGTACGTCCTGGCATGTACAACCTCTCGTGGGCATGCTTCTTAACCTCTGAGAAATCGTACCTGTAATGTGGATAGGAAACCTACCACACTGTGGCTTTGTGGAGACCAATTAAATAATGCAACATAAGCAAGGTGCCTACCACAAAAATGGAGCACGATGAGCAGCAGCTGCGATTGCTATTGCCTGGTGACTTGACCCCCTGCTCACCAAAGACACCTCCACATTTCCTTCCCCCCATAATCCTCTCCCAGCACGACAACACGCAACTGCCCACCCTTCCTCGTCTTTCGCAGGGTGCCGCTCCTGTGGCATCGCTGCCCAGACAATCGACAGTCACAGGTTTCAGAAAGTTCGGTAGATCTGTGTGAACATCTTCGCTGATAATTCAAAATCTGAGAATCAAATTTTAGCAGGGAGATTTAAATGCCTCCCTTCTGCTGTGAGAGAGTCTTGAGAATATTCTGAATGCCATAGATTTTAACTTTGTCAGGGTCCTGGAAAGATTAACTTTATTTTTTTTTAAACCTTTATTTCTATTACATGGTTCTTAAAGCCCCTTCCCCAGTGTTATTTTATAACACATCACATTTCTGCTTAACAGGTCGCTATCGTGATACTAGTACATTTTCTAAAGGAATGTTACAATACCGTGCGCTGCATGGACTGGTCAGCCACCCTTGTTCAGCACGGGAAGTTTCCCCGAGTCTAGCCATTCATCCATTCATCCAACAAATATTTGTGGAATTCCTTCCATAAAAAGCCATTATGTAAGAGTGTTACAGTTGATTCAAAGATTCATTATCAACCAAAAAGGTTTGCCTACCTGCTGGGGTGAGGGATGCAGGAAAATATAAGTGAAAGGCTACAGGGAGGTGTAGGTGAAACCAAGGACTTAGGGACCTGAGAGAGCTATGCCCAAACCTCAGTCTCTAACTGTGTGACTCTAGGAAGCAGCTTAAGCTCTCTGAGCCTCAGCATCTTCATTTTCAGAATGTGGATCCACCATCGTTCATTCAACAAACATGTCCACTGTGTGCTAGGTACCTCTCCTTATTACATTCATTTACGTATGCTCTCCTGTTAAATACCACAGTGCTCTAAGACATCTAGCCAGTAGATCCTCAACAAATGCTATTTTATGTTCTCCTGTCCTTCTAACTTATGTATTCATTTAATAAACTTTGGGGACTTCCCTGGTGGTCCAGGGGCTAAGACTCCGGACTCCCAATGTAGGGGGCCCGGGTTCAATCCCTGGTCAGGGTACTAGATCCCACATGCCGCAATTAAGAGTTCTCATGCTGCAACTAAAAAAATCCTGCGTGCCGCAACTAAGACCAAGCACAGCCAAATAAATAAATATTTTAAAAAGTAAATGAATAAAAAAGTAAATTTTGAATCAAGCTCAGTGCTAGGAAGCAAAAAGAGATAAAGACCACACCTCAAGCTTCCCAATCGAGTTGCGGACACAACCCCTAAACAGATAATTATCCAGGAATCATTGTAATGACAGCGCTGTGCATGGAACATTATTGGAACATTATTGGAAAAGAAGTGAGAGCCTAGCCCAGCCTGGGGCAAGGGTGTGGGAGGGGGAATAAGTTGTTGACCCCTGAGCTGAGATGAGCAGCTGGAGGAAGGGTCCCCCATCTCAGGTCCAAATGTGCAAATGCACAGGAGGTGCTGAGAGCTGTGAGCACAAGCAGGTTTCTGAAATAAGCAACGGACAACAATGATGTAAAAATGTAAGCACATCAGAGTGAACACATACTGTGTGTTTCCAGACTGCCTCTGAGCATGAAACTGTAAGCGTTCCAAGTCATAGCACTGGCTCTCCAGGAAATTGATCTACACAAGTAAAACCCATATGCCCAAATCTTTGTGTTTTTATTTTTAACTTTTTTTTTTTTTTTTTTTTTTTTTGCTGTACGCGGGCCTCTCACTGCTGTGGCCTCTCCCGTTGCGGAGCACAGGCTCCGGACACACAGGCTCCGCGGCCATGGCTCGCGGGCCCAGCCGCTCCGCGGCATGTGGGATCTTCCGGGATCGGGGCACGAACCCGTGTCCCCTGCATCGGCAGGCGGACTCTCAACCACTGCGCCACCAGGGAAGCCCTATTTTTAACTTTTTAATTAATTAATTAATTTTTTGGCCACACCACATGGCATGTGGGATCTTAGTTCCCCGGCCGGGGATGGAACCTGCACCCCCTGCAGTGGAAGCATGGACTTCCAGGGAATTCCATTTGTGTTTTTAATATGTCCTCACAAATTACATAATGGAAATACCTATCTGCTTGACTTTTTTTTTTTTTTCAATTCTGCACTTTCCTCATTTGGAGTAATCTGGATGAACCCAGTTCACCTGACTGGGGCTTTAAAAAAGCATGATGGAGTCACGTGGTTGGTGAAACCTTCTAATAATATCAAGATGGTGCTTCGTGTCCTGACTGGAGGAGGGTGACCCGCTGCCCTCCTGGCTCGAGCCACTCACTATACCCCTGACGCAAACCCAATGGCCACCCCAAACAGGACCAGTGAGGGGATTCAGTGGGCTTACAGCAGACACAGCGTGACCACAGCCAGGAGAGCAGGTGAGCCATGGGGAAAAATCTCTGTTCAAACACTTGTGGGTTAAGAGCAAACCCGAGTGTATCTGAGACCAGAGGAGTCGACGTGTAAATTAATTGTAGAAATGAGGATGCTTATGCAGAGAGTAGGAATCCTAGAAATGTGAATTTATTCTCTTTGCCACCCAGGGGAGCCAGAGATTCATGAAAATCTTATACAAAGCTGCTTAAGTTAAGAGCCAGGGACTAGAAATGTAGTATTTCAGTTTGGGCTTTTGCAACTTCAGGTAACGAGAAGACAACCAACCAGCAGAAAAGAACAAAAAAGGAGAATGTATTGATTCACATAACTTGAAAGCTTTGAGGTGCATCTGGTTTGGGCTCAGCCATATCCAGGGGCCCAGGTGGGCTCATCATGACTTGCCGCATCTTTCTTTATCCACCTGTCATGTGAGCTTTGCCCCACGACACTTTCCTTCCATCTGGGGCCTTGCTCGCGTGGGGACAAAGCCAGGCCCAGCCCCAGCTTGACGCAGTACTCACCCTGGGAGGAGGAGAGGGCGTGGGCGTCAGGCACGTTTTCCAGAGAACCTCCAAGGTCTCGCTGAGCTGGGTGCTTTGTATTTCACCCTCGTTTTACAAATAAGACTCAGCTGGATTAAGTGATTCCCCGAACTGTGAAGTGGTTAAGTGGTGGAGCCGGAGCACCCAAGCCTGTGCTTGCTCAGTAGGGGAGGGAAGTGATGGGGACGGTCCTGGAGGCTTTGGCTGGCAGGGTGGAGGGTGAGAGGGTTGGACATGGGTGCAGGTGGGTGTGAGGAAACAGAACGTGCTTTTAGGTCATTCTTCCCTTTCTTCAAGCACAGCCTAAGTCATCACATCCCCAACAGGTGAGTCCCAAAGACTGGGACAGAATTTTCACTCCATTAGGGGTGCAGGGCAGTCTGCGGGGATGGAGTGGGGGGGGCTTCAGGAGTGCTGGCGGGGACAGTACTCCTGTGTGAGCCCGCACGGGGCGGAGCCCAGCCCTCCCCTGGGGAAGGGGCACGGACGGCTGCTCTCAGGCGGTGAGGCTGGCCCAGGAGGTCCTCTTACCATCTGGAGCCCCTCAGCCTCGAGGCTCCCATTTCCCTGTTAGTTGGGACCGAGCTGCTAAATCTGGTCTGTGTGGAGGGGGACGCTGCCTTGAGTCCAGAGGGGTGGGAACAGCCCACAGAGATGACGCTCGAGGCCAGTGGGGGCAGAGTGGGGGGCCGAATGGAAGGACTGGGATTAACTGTGCGTAGAGTGACTAAACTGTGATCTAGAGGTCTCTAGAAAACAAGGGTTTCTCAGCAAGAAAAGCTGACGTTCCAGCTTCTCCTTGAATGGCCGAGAATGTTCAGGAGAATGCTAGGTAATGAGAAATGAGGTAACGTCCAGAGCACAGATGACCTGGAGACAGATGAAAGCCGAAGCCCGAGGAAGCCAGGCCTCGCTCTTGAAAATTTAATCCATCTGTGACTTGACTCTAGTTATTTTAAGAGCACAGCCCAAGCCTTACAGTAACTGGTTTTATGCTCTTTGGATTTCTTTGCTTTCTTTTGATTTTACCTAAGAATTTAATATTATATTTTGTTTTAGTTGGGAGGAAGGAAGGGAGGGAGGAAGGAAGGAAGAAAGAAACAAACAAAGAAAAAGAGAAAACGACAATCACACACACACACACACACACACAAGACTTTTGTGAGCTGTGTTAGGGTTGATGATATTTGGATGGTGCCCAGGTCCCGTCTCGCCATAGTCACCTCCTTAGTTTCTGTAGAGACAAGATCAGGCAAAGGGGACCCCATTGCTGTGAGGCTTTTGCTTCAAACCCCAGTGTAGAAATCTATTGGTAGTGAAGGAGATCCTTTTGCTTCGGCTACCAGCAGACCTGAGGGGCAGCCTGGGCTTTTCCCCCCACCAGATCCACACATATTTACTGCTCTGATAACCATTCAACAAACATTCATTGAGTGTCTACTACATGCCAGGTACTGTTCTAGGCACTTAGTCTTTAGCAGTAAAGAACACACAGAAATCCTTACCCTCATGTAGCTTACATTCTAAGATAGAGAGACTGACAGAAAAATGACAGCTGTGGTAAGCACCATGAAGAAAACTAAAGCAGAGTAAGGAGGGAACGGGTAGTGTGTGTGTGTGTGTGCGCACGCGCGCGCACATTCACGCACATGTGTATGCACTCCTACTGTAAATAGGATGGTAACAACTGAGCAGAGACCTGAAGGAAAGAGGGAGTGACATACAAATATCTGGGGAAGGGATTCTGAGGAGAGGGAACAACACATGCAAAGGCCCTGGGGTAGAAGCCTGGTTGGCAGGTTCAGTGAGTAGCAAGGAGGCCAGTGTGCCCTGAATGGAGTGGCAGAGGCAGGAGTGACAGGCAAGGGGGTCAGAGAGGTCTTTGGGATCATCCACGACCATCTGAGGCCTCATAGGCCAAAATAAGACCTTTTATTTGCCCCTGAATGTCATGTGAAGCCATTGGAGAGTTTGAGTAGAGAAGTGACATGAGACTCACGGCTCTCAAAGGATCACTCGAGGTGTTGCGTGGAGTCCAGAGCAACGTTGTTCAATAGAAATATAACATGAGCCACAAATGCAAGTCATATACGTAATTAAAATTGCTTTTCTAGTAGCCATGTTAACAAGTAAAAAGAAACAGGTGGAAATATTTTAATATATTTAATCTAATATATCTAAATTATTAAGAGCACAGCCTGTGATCAACCTAAAATTACTGAGCTCGTTAATACATTTTTTATATACTAAATCTTCAAAGCCTGTTGTATATTTCACTCTTACAGCATCTCTTACTGTAGAAGAGTCACATTTCAAGTGCTTAATAGCCCTTCCTGGCTTGTGGTTATCAGCCTGGGTAGCACAGGTCTACACTGTAGGGGGCAAGGGTGGAAACAGGGTCACCAGGTCAGATGTTCTTGCGATGGTGCAGATGAGAGAGAATGGTGAGGAAAGAGGAGGCTGGGGGCGAAAGCACCCCAGGGAGGAGCGATCCAGAGAAATACTAGCTGCTCCGTAAGGCAGAGGGTAGAACTCGCTGAATCTCCCACCCCTGCTCGCTGCAGGGAGGAGGCCTCACAATGGAGGCGGAGACGCCAAAAGGAGACTTTCGGCTCTGGCTGAGCATTGGAATACCATTCTCATGACACTCCAGCACGAGGAAAGCCCCACCATCTCTAGATCCCCAGGTTATTACGGAGACTTGACCGTCTGATCAGCCACTCTTCCACACAGTGTGCCCTGGGGTGGGGAGTGGGCGGAAACTCTTATTTTCCCTTTGAGGCCTGAATTTCCTGATTTGTGTTCTTGGCTTGTTAATCTCAAATGCATTCGCTGGTCAGGTTGGGTCAACCATATTTCTTTCTTTTTTTTTCTGTTCAGAGTGTGTATTTATTTATTTATTTTTCGTCACTTTTTCTTTTTTTTTTTAAATAATTTTTATTGACGTAGAGTTGATTTACAAGGTTCTGTTAGCTTCAGGTGTACAGCAAAGTGAATCAGTTATACCTATACATATATCCGCTCTTTTTTAGATCCTTTTCCCATATAGGCCATTACAGAGTATGGAGTAGGGTTCCCCGTGTTATGCAGTAGGTCCTTATTAGTCATCTATGTTATATATAGTAGTGCCAATCCCAGGCTCCCAGTTATTCCCGCTCTCTCCTTACCTCCCGGTAACAAGTTTGTTTTCTACATCGGTAGCTCTCTCTGTTTTGTAGATAAGTTAATTTGTACCCTTTTTAAGATTCCACATATAAACAATATCATATAATATTTGTCTTTCTCTAACTTATTTTACTCAATATGACCATCTCTAGGTCCATCCATGTTGCTGCAAATGGCATTATTTTGTTCTTTTTTATGGCTAATATTCCATTCTATATATGTACCACATCTTTATCCATTCCTCGGTTGATGGACATTTAGGTTGCTTCCACATCTTGGTTATTGTAAATAGTGCTGCAGTGAACACTGGGGTACATGTATCTTTTCAAATTATGTTTTTTTTCCAGATATATGTCCAGGAGTGGGATTGCTGGGTCATATGGTAGCTAACCCTATTTCTGTTGCTCTCCAGAGAGAAGGTTAGGGGACAATCCTGGGTGCCCCTTCTAGCACCCAGTTATGACTCTCATGGGTCTTAGTCACTTTTGTCTTCATGAGTCCTTTTTCCCATAAAAAATAAAAACTATATTTTACTAACCCATTGGTAAAAAGATGAATCTACTAATATTATATATGAAAACATTTTCTTTGACCTAAAGTTATTTTTTTCTTCTGATTTTAAAAGAACATAAATCATTGTCCTAGGCCCCTAAAAGAACTGTGGGCCCCAGACCCCGTGCCTCTGTGCCCAGTGGGGGAGTCGACCCTGGGCCCTTCACAGAATTATCCTACCCATCCTCCTCCCCATTCCCTCCCACAGGAATCGATAAGGGCATCTGAGTCCCCCAAGACCTTTATGACGCGGCCTCTAAGCTGGCTCAAGGCAAGGCATTCATTGCTATAGCCAGGGTCACACTCAACGACAGGCTGAGAACTCATCAATATTGATTTCCACGCCCAACTGGGTTTCCCTCAGTTTTACATAGCGAGCATCAGGTGTGAACCCAGCCTAGATAACTCAGGGCTAGTATCCAAAATAACTCAAATTTTGCATCAACATATAACACTTTAACCTCTTCATTTTTTTTCCCCACAGAGAAAGTAAAGTTGAAGGGACAAATAAAAGATGTATTTTGTTTTCTTTTTCCCCCATTCTTCAAAATCTGGCCAGAGCAGTCACAGGTGCTTGGTGGATTCTGGATCCTTTATTCAATTGCTCAGCCTTGGCCACCTTCAACTGATGTAACCTCTTCAGTACCTCCCATGGGTGTCACTGGGGGGTGGTCACATGTAGTTTGGTTCTCCTCCTTCTAGGTACCTTGTGGGATAAAACTTTCCCTTTAAATTTGGACATGGCCGCATGACCTATTTTGGTCAACAGAATGGGAGCAGGAGTGTTGTGTGTTACCTCTTGGTGAAAGGCTTTAAGACAGTGTGTATACGTGACCATGTTCTCTTTCCCTGCCCTGGGTCCACCGTGTGGCAGAGATGGGGTGAAGACTTGTGTCTCTGAGTGAGTACACCAGAGAGCAGAATGCCCTGATATGAACATGTGTTGTGCACAGAAATAGGCCTATATTTGTTTCTTGTGGGTTTTTTTTTTTTTTTTGACAGTGAAGCAAATCTGAGGCTAGAACACTTCCATAGCTGTATTTCTCCATTTCCAGGTCTCTTTTGTGTCTCTCTTTTCTAAAGTTCTCTGAGGTCAGTATAAAACATAAGAATGTAACATCCTGGTTACACGCTGTAATATGGTTCAACCATGTTCAGTGTTCTGCTTGTGGTAACCTTTCCTAGAAAGGTTGACACATCCCCTCCCTCATGTGTGGCTTCGCAACTTACTTTGCCCAAAGAGGTGTGAACAAAAATGATGTGTAGTTTGTTGTATCTTTCTCCCCTTTTGGTATAACTGCCAAGGTCCCAGGCGTAGGCTGCTCTATCATCTTGGGTCCTACAATCAGAATGATGTGGAGTAGACCTTCAGCTGACCCTTGATAGACACTTAGTATGAGAGAGAAATCAATCTTTAGTATGTAAGCCTCTGAGAGTTTGGGGGTCATTTGTTACTTCAGTATAGCACAGCCTAACCTGACAGATACATAACCTCAAACCCATGACATTTCAAAAACACCAGTAAATCACAGAACTGAATATTACCATGATTGGAGAAGAGGAATTTTCAGACCTTCTCATCATTTTCAACCTCCCTCCCCCTAGTGGATGGAATACTTTAACCCATATCTATCCTTATTCTCAAGCACTGTAGGGCTTCTGCAGAAGGAGAACTTGATGATCTGAATGATTAGAATTCAAGACATTCCCCGGCCTGGGTTTTGCTAGTGAGCTGTGTTGTTGATCTTAAAAGTCTAGACTGACAAGACCTACTCCTTTTTTTTATGTTCTGCCTCCTCAGGGCCCTGCTTGTCATTTCTCACCATTTGATCGCCTGGGCAAGTGGATTTGCTGTGCTCTACCGACCCAGGCACCTTAGACTTGGAAGGGAAGGATTGGAAGCAAAAGGCTTCTCTTAGCCTCCTGGCCTCAACCATATTCAGCCATATGCACCCAGCCTAACTCCAGCTCAGCAGTAGAGGTGGCTGTTCTAGCAGTTCTTCGGCTACTGTTCCTTGTGTGTAGGACACTTGGGAATAAATCCCAAGGGGGAAGGCTGAGTGAGTGGTCTATTACCCTAAATGCCACCTCAAACCCTAAGTGGCTCCTTTAATAACATATACAATCTACTGTTAATTTCCTTATCTGTAGGGTTTCCCAAACAAAAGCAGCGTTCCTGATAGCTCACCCATAGTATTGTTTCCAAATACCCCTTAACAGAAATGTAATGTTGCCTTGAGGGAGAAGCAAACAGAGAACAAAATAAAGAATAAGTGCTCAGTTAAGACTCTTTATGGACCTATTTCAAGTTAGCTTTTTCTAAAAAAAATTATATATACACATTAAAGGGTATGTTTTGGAGGTTTCTTTGCAGGATGCTGGGAAATGATGCTACAGAACTTCATGCAGAATCAACACTCACCAGGCACTTCCCCTCCAGGCAGGTGCACTCAGGCTCTCCTTAGAGAGCTCACACAATTATTAACACGTTAATACATTGTTGCCTGATTAGCGTGGCCATCAGCAGTATAATTTAAACAACTAGAATGAACATCATGAAGGACCACAACCTAAGAGTATTTTTTAAAGATTCTATTTTTTTAACAAGTGTTACACTCTCAGATAATTCTCATAAGAAAAAGCACTGAGGGACTTCTCTGGTGGTCCAGTGGGTAAGACTCCGTGCTTCCAATGCAGGCAGCCTGGGTTCAGTCCCTGGCGGGGAACTTGATCCTGCATGCCACAGCTAAGAAGTCCAAGTGCCACAACTAAAAGATCCTGCATGCTGCAACGAGGATCCCAAATGCCGCAACTAAGACCCAGTGCAGCCAAAATAAATAAATATTAAAGAAAAAAACAGAAGAAAAGTTTGAGCCTTGAATGCCCAAACTGAATAGAATTTTCAGAAATGGGAATTGTGACTATTTCAAGTATATTCCTAGTGTTTGTTTGTTTTCTTTCTCCGACTCAAAACTTGTGTGAATAACTGGGCTTTTGGCTTGTTTGGGGAGAATTTCACATTTGCAAATTAATGACCCAGTCCTAGCTGAGATGGTAATATTAGTCCAGATACTTCATTTCAAAACAAACTCAGATCTAGAATTTTTAATAGCCCAGACTGGGATTGGATTGTGTTCATTTGTGCCCTAAGGCATACATCCAAGACGGACAGGAGAAAACCCAACTGAGCACGAGAGTTGGGACAGTTTGAATGAAGGAGAGCAATTTGCTTGAGTTTTTTTTTATTTTTTTATTTTTTAAACTTTATTGGAGTATAATTGCTTCACAATGGTGTGTTTTAAACTGCATTTTTTCCGTAAGTCATTTAATGCACCAACTTCTACAATCAGCCACTACTGAGAAATTATGGGAACCTTGAAGTATTTATAAAAAATGATTTCTAATGTTATATAAGTTAATTCAACAGGTATTTATAAGCACCTACTTTGTGTCAGGTGCTGTGTGGATACACAGGCAAATTAGACAGGGTATTGAAACAGAACTATAATAGGATGTGAGGGATGATGTGAATATGATAGAATTATGCCCAAAGGGTGTGGTCCCAGGGATGGGGGCAGAGAGGGACAGGAAAAAAATATTAGAACTTGTCTGCATATTTTTTATCTCACACTTTAAATTTTTGTATTTTTTAGGTAGACATCATTGGTCCAGTGACACACATATAATTTATAAACAGACATAGATAGCTATGGTGTATAATTGGTTGTTTAGAGAACACTGCTAAAGGAGACCAGAAACAGGAATTGATTGAGGTGTGATCTGAGGTGTGGAGGACTCAGAATAACATCCCCTAATAAGCAATATTTGATCTGAATGCCCCAAGAAGCCTGTGATATTGCCAGGCAGAAAAGTGAAGGGAGCCTGTGAGTCAGAAGAAAAATATCGCAGTGTTTTTCACATGCGTGAAAGAACATGACACTTACCAGATGTGGGGAGGCTGGAGGGAGCCCTGCATCCATGTTGGGATCGGCAAGGGGAGGGAGAGGCGGACCAGGTGGTGGAAAGGTCGAGACCAGGGTGTGAAGGACTTTGTTTGCCAGGTTCTTGGCCCTGTGTTTTACCCTGTGTGAAGGACCGGAGGGGAGGAAAGAGAAGGACGGCCGATCAGACCTTCCCGCTGCCCCACTGGACCAATCTGTGGGACCTTCTTCCTAGCTGTGATGCTGAATGGGTCTGTCTCTGCAGGGGGAAGAAGGAATGAGAATCAAAAAACTCTCCTGCCTCACCGAACCTCTAAAATGTAGCCCTGAGCAGGAGAGGGCCTCAGATTTTTAACTCTTGGCCCATAATGGTCCCCCAGCTGTCTACAGCTAAATCCATACTGTAGGTGAACACAGTGTTGATCTCAGACATGGGGTTAGATAAGCATTATGTTTGTACTCACTGTCTTTTCCACTCCTAATAACATGTTATTCCTATTACTAGATACCTGTCTAAAATCACAAATAACCAAATTGTGAAACCAGATGCCCTCTTGAACAGTCTGCAGTACTTAGTATTGTTGGTGACATTTTGGTACTAGTTCTGGGTCTTAGTTGCAAGTAGCAGAAATCGCTCAGGCTGATTTAAGGAGAAAAGGAACAGAAAGGTACTGGGTAGCTCAAATAATCTGGTGGGGGGGGATTGGGGAGTGGACATGGCAGAGGGGCAGGGAACCAGGCCTGAAGGCCAGGAAACCAAGAATAAGTCCCTAAATCCTGCTGGAGATTGATCCATGGAAACTGCCACTGGCCCTGGGCATTGCTGCTTACACTGTTGGTGGCCCCAACACTGGATGACCTGTTGCTGCCACCTGTCACTGCAGTGTCCCCTGCAGCATCCCTAGCCACTTGTTCAGAGCCTGGGACATGAGTGTCTGATCAGCAGGGTCTAGGTTATGCCCCCACTTCCTCCCTAGCTGCAAGGGAGGCTGGGAAAGTGATTAGGCTTTGCTCAGTAAGGTGAGGAATTCCCTCAACGTAGCAAAGGGCTGAGATGCTGGAGAGTCAAAAGGAATTCTCTGGCGGTCCAGTGGTTAGGACTCCACGCTCTCACTGCTGAGGGCCTGGGTACAATCCCTGGTCAGGGAACTAAGATCCCATAAGCTGCGAGGTACAGCCAAAACAAAAAAAGGAAAGCTCCACATTCACTTTCTACCTCCTTCTGAAATGCCTGGTCTAGATCCCCCCAACCTGTTTGAGTGCTTTGTCACTCGCTTCTCTTCCTTCCCTTGACCCTTAAATGAGGACAGCCTCTGTGATATCATGAAAATGTATTTGGTCTTTTCTTTGGCTCCCGGCACAGAGCTCCTAAAACCCTTGGAACTTCCTAAGTGATAAGGGTGATAGGAGTTTCTTTCATTCTAATGAGTGACTCTGGTGGGCCCCTAGATACTTCAGGGTGGGGCTGGTTGCCAGAAAGACCAAGCCTTGATTAGAAGCTTGGAGCTTTCAGCTCCCCTCACCCCCATCACTCCCAACCTCCAGGGAAGAGAGAGATTGAGGGTAGAGGCTGGAGCTTGAGTTAATCACCAATGACCAATTCTTTAATCAATCATGCCTATGTAATGAAACCTCCATAAAAACCCGTAAATGATGGCATTCAGAGTGCTTTCGTGTTGGCCAGTACTTCCATATGCCTGGAGGGTGGTTCACCCCAATTCACTGGAGGCAGAAGCTCCTGTGCTTGGGACCCTTTTGGATGTTGCCCAAAGTACCTCTCCATCTGGTTGTTCATACACATCTTTTGTAATAAACTGATAAACCTAAGGTGATTTCCTCATTTCTGTGAGCTGTTCTAGGAAATCACTGAACCTGAAGAGAAGGTTGTGGGGACCCCACATTTTTAGCCCCTTGGTCAGAAGTATGGGTGATGCGGGCTTGCAAATAGCATCTGAAATGGGGCAGTCTGTGGGACTGAGGCTTTTAACTTGTGGGATCTGACAGTAAGTCCAGGTAGATAGTGTCAGAATTGAATCATTGGACCCCCAGCTGGTGTCAGAGAGGTAGAGATGGGGTGTTGGAAAAGTGTTTGGTGTCAAGAGGAAAACACCTGACAGCCCTCAGGATGGCGCCCCTAACTTGGTGTTCTGCCATTTCCCACTCTCTTTACTCTTAATGACTCTGTGAACTTTTTTTCCAATTCTTTTGTGGGTCACTTGGAATCTGTACTTCAGTCACTGACCCTTTTCTTGGTTTCATTCTTCGTGTCTATCTGCCTACTGAATGTTTCTATTTAGCTGGCCCACCTTCACCTCGAATGCCATTTGTCTAATACAGAAAACAGAAACACTTAACATGCCCCTTTTCCCTCACTTCTCTGACCATGGTACTTGGCCACTCAGATTCCAAATTCAGAATCACGCTTGATTCCTTGTGGCTAATCCTCAGTCTTTTCGATTTATCCTTCACGACGACTCCTACATTTCCTTTCTTTTCCTACTTCTGCAGCCACGGATCTAGTTTAGCTCCTGTCGACTTATGCCTGGACCATCACAACAGTCTTCAAACCACCTGACGGTCGTCTGTCTACACTCTGGTGCATCCAGATTCGCCCTCCAGAGACTTCTTTGGTGAGAGTCAGTCTCTCAGCAACACAAAGGGTCACTACTGATCATCAAAGAAAGCACAGCTTGGTAAGCTTGCCATTCAAGGCCTCAACCATCTTGCCTCAACTTCCTTCCTCTGTGCTAGCTTCATATGTTCTGTGATTTAACCTCAAACATTTAAGCAGACTGAGGGATGCTACCTCGAAGGGATCATAGAAAGAAGAATATGTTGATTGCAAACATTGAGAGGTCCTTTAAATTCTGTCTGCCATGTTCTCTTCTCTTCCAACACCACTGCCCCACTTTAATTTCTCCCTATTCTCAACCAACCCCTGGGTGCTTCAGTGAGTCACGGCAGCTTCCCTGAGCAGAGGCATAAATGGATCTCAAGATTTGGGGTCTCCTTTCTTCTCCTTCCCTTCTGTCCCTCCCAAAGTAGATGTCAGTGTACAAAGCAGGGAAACACCAAACCAGGACTTACCTCCTCTCAAAAGCCAAAGAACATGACAGTTTAATTTAAGCCAGAGATTCCAACATCCATTTGACTTAAAGCTAGTAAAATGCTATTTCTGAAAATTGTGTTTCAACTGTGGGAGACATTATCATGCCACAGCTATTTCATTGTTATTGAAGTCAAGGAATGATAAAGGAAGTATATTTTTAGAAGAAAAGAGACATAAATCACATTTTGGTTCTAGCATTTTCAATTAAATGATGTCCGTATCGCTAAGCCTAACATTTCTCTCGTGGATTAATGAGATGTCCCCAGGGTCCCGTGGCCTCCTTCCCTGGGCCTGGTCGGGTGCCCCCTCCCCTCCCAGGGACTTGTGTCCTCGCCAGGGCCAGTGCTCACTCTTGGGCTTGCTACTGTCCCCTGCAGACAGCTTTCCTGTCTTCTCACCCTGAAATCACCTGTGTGCTAGAAGACACTTCCTGATGTGATGAACTGTGGTCACACTGTCTATGCACATTCCTGCAAGTATTTCTCTTACTTCACTGACTTTATGTCTTTACATCATCTCCCCCCTTTTTCCATTTCTACCAGTTTGGGTCCTTCCCCCATTTCATGACCTCTATTCAAATCCCACCTTCTCCCTGAGAACATCCTTGATTATCCAAGCCAGAGTTTTCTTTCTCCCAAGAACACTCATAACTGCTCAATTCGTCTAGATTTCTCCTCTAACGGCCTTGTGTGGGATTATTTGTGTGGTTATCTGGTACATAGTGAGGAGCCGTACACAGGGAAGGTGACATGCTTGTCGTCTCATCTTTTCTTTCCAGATATTTTGTGAGTTTCTGAAGGGGAGAGGCTAAGTTCTAAAAACCTTTAGATTCTACCTATAAGTGATGTCATATGATATTTGTCTTTCTCTGTCTGACTCACTTCATGCAGTATGATAATCTCTAGGTCCATCTATGTTGCTGCAAAGGGTATTATTTCATCCTTTTTTATGGCTGAATAATATATTATATATATAATATATATTATATATTGATTATATATATATAATCAATATATAATTATATATTGATTATATATATAATTATATATAATCAATATATAATTGATTATAATATATATTATATTATATATATATTATATATATATCACCAAAAAAAAGGGATACATAGAGTTTCCTGGTGGCCTAGTGGTTAGGGTGCTGGGCTTTCACTGCCGTGGCCCAGGTTTGATTCCCTGGTTGGGGAACGAGATCCTGCAAGTTGTAAAGTGCAGCCAAAAAAAAAAAAAAAAAGATACAAATGAACTTACTTAAAAACAGAAATAGACCCACAGACGTAGAAAACAAACTATACATAAAATAGATAACCAACAAGGACCTACTGTATAGCACAGGGAACTATACTCAATATTTCAATATTCTGTAATAGCCTATAAGGGAAAAGAACCTGAAAAAGAATATATATATTCAAATATATATATATATATACACACACACACATATGAATCATTGTACTGGACATCTGAAACTAACACATTATGAATCAACTATTCTCCAATAAAATAAAAAAAAAGGAAAAGAAAAGAAAACCTTGAACCTTGTTGGTGCCCCTTCACACCACGTGCTGTAGCATCCTCAGCGCAGACGTTGGGCTGTTACAGGACAGAGGTGCAGAGCGAGGACAGGTGGTGTGCAGCACCGGGCTCTGCAGTACCCAGCTCTCCTCTCACCTGGCTATGAGGACTGCACCTTCCCCAGCCTGCAATGAAACCTGCGCAGGGGTGACTGTCGCAGAAGCATTTGTCTGCTGGTGCTCATGCTCTCACTGCAATGATGGCCATGAAAGGGAACTTGAGCTGAGATGGCAGCTAGCCCGGAGGTCACCCACAAGGCAGAACAGCTGGCCTGGAGGCGCATCCAGGCCAGCAGCAGGCCTGGCAGGATCAAGAAAGCCTTGGAAGCTTTAAGCCACTGAAATTTTCAAGTTGTTTGTTACCATAGCATAACGTTGCCCATCTAACTGATATTTGTTATTTTCAATCCTTAGTGACTAGGAGTATAAATAGGTAATTGAGAGGCAAAGTGGGATTCTGGGAAATTTGGCACCTTAAATGCAACAAATCTAAACCAAAACGGGGAGCAATTCAGGGTAAGAAGGAGCATTTTGGAGTCAGACTGACCGGAGATTGAGTCCTGGCTCCTACAGTTTACAAGTTACATGTCCTGAACTGGCAGTTTGCAAGCTTTTTGGTCTTAGGACCCCTTTATACTCTTAAAAAATTATTGAGGACCCCAAAGAACTTTCAGTTATGTGGGTCATGTCTCAATATTTGCTGTACAATATTAGATATAAGACCAAAGATTTTTAACAGTGATTTATCAATTCATTAAAAATAACTATACTTAACCTATCACGTTAATATATTTTTATGAGAAATAACTATATATTCCCCCCAAATTAGAAGACTGTCATTAATTTACATTCTTGTAAATTCTTTTTTTTTTAATTTTAAAAATATTTATTTATTTATTTTTGGCTGCGTTGGGTCTTCGTTGCTGTGGGCAGGCTTTCTCTAGTTGTGGCGAGCAGGGGCTACTCTTTGTTGTGGCACGCGGGCTTCTCATTGCCGTGGCTTCTCTTGTTGCGGAGCACGGGCTCTAGGCACAGGCTTCAGTAGTTGTGGCACGTGGGCTCAGTAGTTGTGGCTTGCAGGCTCTAGAGCGCATGCTCAGTAGTTGTGGCTCATGGGCTTAGCTGCTCTGCGGCATGTGGGATCTTCCCAGACCAGGGCTCGAACCCGTGTCCCCTGCATTGGCAGGTGGATTCTTAACCACTGCACCACTAAGGAAGCCCCCATCCTTGTAAATTCTTTAATATCTTGTTTAATAGAAGATGGATTCTTATATTTGTTTCTTCATTTTATCTGTTGGGATATATTGTTTTAGATGAAGTAAATGAAGAAAATCCAGCTTCACAGATACCCAATTGGAAAATGGAAGGGTTTTCAATAATCCTTCCATAAAATTGTGGGCATTCTTTGATATTACACCAAAATTCGAGACAGTCAGGAGTTTATTAAAGGTTAGTTGTAACATGAATCTGAGGCCCTATCAGTGAACTTCTGTACGAGGTTACATTAAAACCCATTGGTCTGTCTTTTACTTTGAATGGAACTTTTTTAAAGCCCATTCATGGGTTTGTAACATCTTACATAAGTTGTTTGGAAAATATTGTTTCCCAGAAGTTGCAGGACTTCCAAACGTTGACACATGTTGTTATACAGTATCAAAAAATCACATTTATTAACACCGTCATTGACACTGAAAAGTCTTCATGGATGGGGAGGCTATGAAGCTCATGGGAGCAGCAACAAGTTGTCCAAAATTCAAGTCTCACGTCAAGGCTTGAATCTCATAGTTGTCACAAGTAACATCAGTTGTTTTCCTCGAAGTGGCAGGCTCACTTTGTTTATTTTTGAGAACATGTTTGCCCAGTCCCTAAGGCTGAATAACCATAGTTTACCTGTCAGTCTATCAACTAAAAACCATGTTCTGTGAAAAAAGCAACTAGTTTTGCTTGCAACTTGAGCAGTCACACAGGTGCTTTTCCTTGAGACAACATCCTAGTTTGACATACAGCAGGAGTACTTTAATGTTACGCTTCAGTTTGCCCCACAAAATGTTAAAAAGATGTGTGCTCAAGGGTGTAGTTTAATAAAATTATTAATTTATTTCGCTTTAGCAAGGATCCTCTTAAGTGAACTCAGCTTTTTTTGTTGTTGCCACTGCCTTGATTAGCGCTAAGGCAATAATACTTTTTCCCATGAATGCTTTTGCACCACTGGTGGGAATTCAACACAGAAAAAGACCCCCAAGTAATGTTGTAATATTTAGTACTGTTATAAAAAGTTTTGACTTGTGAACCTGGGTACCTGAAGGAGTCTTAGGGACCCCTGAGAGGATCATGGACCACACGTGAGAATTGCTGTCCTCATGTAAGCCAGCTGACCTCTCTAAAATAGGAATAAAGCTGTTTTGAGAACTAAATAAAATATTATTTAAGAAGAAATAATGCATGGAGAGCACTTAGTATCGTGCCTGGTATATAATAAGTGTTTGTTAAATGTTTGCTACTACTATTAGTCTATTGATACTGTGAGGGTATAGCTACCATTTACAATAGTAATAGTGATGATACTCTATCATGTCTCTCCATAAACTCATTCCTTTGGCAGATCTCCGTTTTAGTTAATGGCTCCATCTGTCTCCTTTTGTGGTCCCTTTCTTCACTCCAGCCAATATCTACTCACTCACAAGTACTGTTGACGTGACCTCTGTCACACCTTCACAATGGTCCCTTTTCTCCCATTCCTGCTGTTACCACCCTGCTTACAGAGCGTGATTTGGTGGAAAGAAACTTCCATTAAAGGCAGTTCTGGCTGTTGGTATTTGACCTGCCTGAGACTCAGTTTACTAATCTGTAAAGTGGGAAAACAGTAGTCCTTTTATATATTTTTTAGTGAGGGTTAAATGAAATAACATATTTGAAAGTAACTGGCAGAGTGTCTACCTATGGCAAATGTTCAGTGCGCGTTAGCACATTTTAACAATACAGTATAAATTCTTCCAATCCGTGAGCATGGAATCCCTTTGCATTTATTTGTCTTTTTCTTTCATTTAAGTCTTGCAGTTTTCAGTGTACAGGTTTTTCACCTCCTTGGTTAATTTATTCCTAGGTATTTTATTCTTTTTGACGCAATTGTAAACGGGATTGTTTTCTTAATTTCTCTTTCTGATGTTCATTATTAGTATACAGAAATGCAACAGATTTTTGTGTATTGATTTTTTATTTTTTACTGAATTCCTTTATTAGTTCTAACAGTTTTCTGATGAAATCTTTAGGGTTTTCTGTATATAATATCATGTTATCTGCAAATAGCACAGATCCCACTATTGTTGGTGGGAATGTAAATTGGTAAAGCCACTATGGAAAGTAGGAAGGAGTTTCTTCAAAAAATTAAAAATAGAACTACCAGATCCAGCAATTTAACTTCTAGGTATTTATCTGATGAAAACAAAAACACTAATTTGAAAACATATGCACCCCATATTCACTGCAGAATTATTTACAATAGCCAAAAGATGGAAATGACCTAAGTGTCCATTGTTGGATGAATAGATAAAGAAATTGTGGTCTATATTTGGTGGGGTACTTTTGAGCCATAAAAAAGCACAGAATCTTTCCATTTGTGACAACATGGATAAACCTCGAGAGCGTTATGCTAAGTGAACTCAGACAGAGGAAGACAGATGCTGTATGATCTCCCTTATACGTGGGAGTTAATATATACACACACCAAGCTCACTGGTGGTTACCAGAGGTAGGGGGGTAGAGGATGAGAGAAATGGATGAATTTTTTTTAAGTTTAAATAAATTGAATTTTAAAAATGGATCATAGAGGGGAAATAAAATATACTTAAATTGCAAAAAAAAAAAAAAGTTAGATGCGGACACTTCCTAGTGCTCGTGTTGATAAGCCTATTAGGAGCGATTCCCGATCTTTACTGAGAACGGAGGCTATGTGATTCTAGAAAGGCGAACAAAAGAGCCAAGTGGCTAATCTATTTCTGATCAGAAGTTTCTAGGAGATAGCTTTTTTTGGTAGAGAAGACTTTACACATTTTTCTATCTTAAACCACCCCCCCCCCAAGAAACCAGAATGGCAACAGCGTCAGATTTCTGGGCTTGTCCTGGGGGTCTGCCGAGATGGGAACCTCGGTTGCATTTCCTGGATCTTGGTTCAGGGCTGATAGCCTGTAGGAACCCCACGGTTAAGCCTCTTACGGTAAAAAATTGTGGTTTCGCTTATAATCTTGGAATAGCTTTGGAAGCAAAGGGAGACAAGCTCCTCCAGGGCGTGGGAGAGACCCCCATATTCATTGTCATCAGAGTGATCCTCCTGAGCACCTGCTGCAGAAGAGGCTGTGGCCAATGGGTCTACTCCAAGCCATGCAGGGTTTTGCTGTCTCTTCTCCCGTAGGGGATAAAGATTCCCTTGCTTCCCTAACTAAAGGTTAAAGCCTCAGGTGAAGTGACTGGTTTTTCTCCCATGACCAGGTGTGCATCGACTCTGGGGGTATGGGGCATGGTTAGCAGATGGTTAGTTAAATCACGGGTCTGATTATCACAAAGACCCAGTTTTAGACATTCTAGTCCACTGTCAGACGCCAGGCCGGACTTTAGGTTTGGAAAATAATCCCCAAGGGCACTCATAGTTCATAAGGCCACTTTTCCGTGTGCAAAGAGAATGGCCTTCCTGACGCCGTGTAAGAGGGCCCTGAGAATGGAGAGTTGGAATCTGTCCCTTGGTCTTTGCTGATTAAGGACAGGATGCCCAGTCATGGGACAGCGGCAGCCAGCTGGGTGGGGCTGGGCAAGACGCCTGGGCCCTTACTGCCACTCCCCAACCCACCAGACAACTTCGAGTTTTGCTTTGTGCGTGTGTGCCTCTGCCTGGGATGCCTTTCCTCTTTTTCTCAGCCTAGGAACCTATTTCCCCTTTTAGACCCTGCCCTAAAGTCACTTCTGCTTTTCTGACCAAATCCCAAGGCGCTGATAGATTCTGTTTTTGCCTCTGTATGTTCCAAAGTGTTTCCACCTGTGCTATAGCATAACGTTGCAGCAGGAACATTACTTCTGAACGTTTCTATCTCCCTCACTGGACTGTGAGTTCTTGTGCCCAGGGCCACGCTTTATGCTTCTTTGTATCTGCCCCAGAGCCTAGCAATGGGCGTGCCAGCTAGAAGGCGTTCAGCGTCAGTTGAATGAATGAATGTAGTCCAGTCTTTTGGGCCTATAGTTATTATGAGATCAGAAACCATCTGTTTGGAACTTATTAGATTATTTGGCTATCTATGGTTTTCTTCATATATCTTTATATTCTCCTTTAGTATTAAGAAAATTCTCTTAAAAATTACCGTTTTGTTTTTTGTGTTTTTTTGGCTGCACTGCGAGGCATGTGGGATCTCAGTTCCCTGACCAGGCATCAAACCCGTGTCCCCCCCAAATTACCAGTCTGTTTTAATCACGATGCAATAGGGCTCCCCCCCAAAGAGGTGACACCCTGTTCTACCCTGCTCAGGGGAAGGGCATACTTTTGAGGGCCAGTGTGGGGATGGCATCTGGAATTCAGGTGAGTGAAACCCAGGAAGGCAGAGCGGTGACCTGCCCTTTTTCCATATCACAGTCTTACAGTGCGTGAGATTAATTGTCCTCTGTTGAAAGGTGTTCCCCTACAGTTGGTGTTTCAGGTGCTGAGGCAGGCCATGCATCACCAGGAACGTTAGTGTCCCCACGAGCCCGTTTGGTTCCAGGAAACTCTCAACCTGTGATCGGGAGGGAGCACTCCCAGCAAGTCCATTTATCACACGATTAGAGTAAGTGAAAGGTAATCCTTTTCAAAATGTGAGTTATGGAGCTTTATGATGTGCCATTTATCTGTGTCTGCTGTGGGAAGGAAGAACACTGGGGCAAGTTTATGACTTAGACGGTGCTCTCGGCTGTATTTAGGGCTGTTTCCCACACATTGACTCCACATGATGAATCTGGATGAAAATTTTGATTAAGCACCTAGAGTTGCTTGTTACCAAACATGGAGTAGTTATGTGAACACATACCCAGTAAGTAAGCTGCTTAATTTCTAGGCTTCTGTGTCTGTTTAAACACCTTGGTTGAATGTTTAATATCTAATATACGTGAGGAATATCTTCTTGGAAGAAAGCTAAACAGCTTTGGAAATTGGAAAACTTCTAGAACTCTAAACCAGGCAGGTGGGTTTTAAAGGATAGAAGCGGTCAATGCAGTCAACCACAAATTTGCATACCTTCACTAAAAAAGGCAAGGAAGCCGTCTTACATTTCTTTTCCCTCCCAGATAAATGGTGTGGACACGGAGCCACAAACCTTGGCGGAACGGAACAAATGGCACTATTTGCATTCACATAAAATGGAAAACACAAAATATTCAGTTCCCAGTTTTAAGAGGGCAACATAAACCAGAGAGAGAAAAAACCCTTTGTCTCCAGACTTCCTTTTAAAAAACGTGTAGCAGCTGTTGTAAGGACAGATGACCATACTGGCCTCGTGCATTCAAGGTTAAACCTCCCAGTGGGCATTCATGTTTATTAGTCTCAAGACGGCAAACATTCATTCAGCACCTGCTTCTCTATATTCCCGACATCTTACTGGTATCCCTAGGGCCTGGCACTGGTCTTCATGCAATGTTTAGCAAGTGGGTGAACGTTGCATGTCCATGTGGAAGATGCTGGTGTTCATGGGGTGCCTGGTACACTCCCGGGCACAGAGTGGGCCTCCAAAAACTATGACGAAGTATGAAGGAGAACATTGATGTGACCTTCAGGAGGTCACGGTCTAAACTCAGGTGAGCGTTAGCACTTGGTCCTGCCTCCTTCCTGGGAGAAAGAAGTGAGTCAAGGCTTGGGGGAGGCGGAGCGGGTGCAGGACCCTCAGAGGGGCTGCAGTTCCTCCTCTGTAATGGCTTCCTTTTAAGCCACCATCTTCCCGGCTGGGGAGGGACAGTCACCTGGGGACAAGAGGGACTTTCCAAAGGAGGTTTCTGTGGCCCCTCCACTCTTCTAAAGTAATTTATTTTTTATCAGACTTTTGAATAAAAGTCCCTCCCTCTTCCATTATGGTGAACACTTAAAATTACATTTATACAGAATTACGTTTACACAAATTTCTATTAAAAGCCAAATTCCAGGCCTAAGCTATTGGCCAAATTCCATTAAAAAAAGAATATGAAGTAAATTAGTTGAGCTGATCAAAAGCACCTTCATCAAAGTAGAACATTGGTGCCAACAATGTTGAGTTGAATTATTGATTTTTTTAATATAGCAGATGGTACATTAGCAGGGAAGAAAAGTGATTCTCCTTCCCCTCCTCTGCCCCCCCCCCCCCCCCCGCCGATTCACTCTGGGGATGAGAAGGGGCACTAGAGATTTACTGGAGACCAAGGAAAGGGAGGTGATGGAGTAAGGTGGGAGAGCACGAAGGCAAAGGATGGGGCCTAGGTGAGGGAGAGGGAGGAAAAGGAGGGGTGGAGACCGCAGGGAGCAGAGGTCAGATGCCTGGAAGGAGGGCGCTGTCCCCGCGGAGGAGCGGCCACCTCTACCCGCACCGCGGCCGCGGACCCCAGCCCCGGCCGCGAGCCAGGCGGGCGCTCCCGATACCGGCCGCCAGAGGGCGCGTCCGGAGCCGGCGCGGAGCTGGGGGAGGGAAGAGGGGAGCCGGCGGAGGAGGGTCAGCCGCGGCGGCAGGGGCGGCGGCGGCGGCAGCGGCGCAGCTCCGTTCCCCGCGCGTCTCGCGTCCCCGCGTCCGGACAGGGCGCGCAGCCCCGCCGCCGGGATGCGGCCGCCTGCCCGCCGCGGCCGCCGCCTGGCGCTCCCGGCACTGCTCTCGCTGCTCACCTGCTCCCTGGGTAAGTAACGGGCGGCCCGGGCGCGCACGGGAGAGGAGCGGGCTCCCCGGGAGCAGCCGCCCGCGCCCCGCGTCCGCGCCGAGGGAGACGCCGGGCGGCCCAGCCCTGCCCCGCGGGCGCCCGCGCCCCGCCGCGCCCACGGCAGCGCCCGCTCGCGGCGCCCCGGCCGGACTCGGCTCCTCCGGACCCTGGGACCCCGGGGCGCTCCTTCCCGGCCCCTTTCGGCTCGCGGGGTCCCGCCGCCGCCGCGGCCCGACTCGCGTCTTCCCGCTTCCTTCCGCTGCGAGCCGGCGGCCGGCCGGCCCGCGAGGGCGCGGCGCCCACCCCCACAGGAAGCGCGGAGTGAACGCAACTGCGAGAAACTTTGGATAGAGGGAAGCGGCGGCCGCGGGCCCGCCCCCTTGCTTTCCGCCCGCGCCCCACCGGCCCCCCCGACTCCCGCCGGCCCCCCGCGCGCCCGGCGCTGGCGGCAGAGGCTGGAGGCGGGCGAGCTCCTTGGCCCGGGCCCCCGCGCGCTCCGCCCCGCCCGGCCGGCCCGCGAGGGCGACCGGCGGTGCCCCCGGGGCTTCCTGAGCGGTCTCGCGGACCTGCCCTGGCCCCCTAGGCTGGGATGCCCACTGGGCACCAGCCCCTTCTACGGATTCCTTGACCAGGAAGGGAGGACCGGGTGTCCGGCTGGGCCTCCGTGTATCGGTCGTGCCTCTGGGGAGGCCGTGGGGAAGCCTTCCCGAATCTTGCGTCTTCATGGGGGAAAATTAGAGAACACTTCTGCAAACAGTGCTTGTCTGCTGCTGCTGTAACGCCCCTTCCCTTTTTTCTTCCATGCTCCTCACAAGAGCGTGCTCCCCCCCTTATCATAAAATAATGTGATGAAAGTTTTTTTTAAAAAATCATTGCAATTGACTTTCATGATGAGATGTGTTCAAGCTTGGAGGAAAAATGACTCCTTTTCAGTGTTCTCAGGGTTGTTGTCTTCTATCCCAGACTTTTGTGTTTCCAGCCTGTTAAAAGGCAGTAGTTGCAGATTTTTAGACATGGCAGACTGGTGCAATTTAGGAAAAGACATAGCGTCATTGTACACTGCGGTTTTGGTAGCCCACCGGACAGCCGTTTTGATTTGGACTTAAATTCTCCGAATAAGGACCTTAATCTGTGTACCCCTGGCATGTCTATAGGAACTCAGTAAGTGTGGGAAAATCGAGTGAGACTAATTGGTAATTGTCCACATGCGTGATTAGTAAGTAACAATGTAATTAGTAAGTAACAATGTAATTAAAAATGTTTGGGCACCTTGGGCGGAGAAGGCTATAACTGATGGTGGGGAGCAACTGAACTTGGCGGGGATCTGCTTTAGTGGAAGAAAGAGTGCATTGCTTGGGAGAGCGGCGGGCAGCCCTGGGAGAAGGGGAGGCTGGAGGGGTGGGACGGGGCTAGGGGACTCCTGGCTGCATCAGTTGGCCTGCTGCCTAGACGTTTTGCAACTCACCAAATGGGGTGGGTGGTAACTGAAACTGGCATTCTATTTATAGCCCTGCACTTTGTAAGATGTACTGGGGATATAATATATGTATATAATATATTCACTATACAGGCTGAAGTGCACACTTGTGTTGCTATGTGTATCTATTTTTCACTGCACGTAAGGGAATATCTGCATTGTCCACACTTGGTGTAAGGGAGTATCTGCACTTTCCACACTTGGTAATACGTTAAAGGACGTAAAGAATGAACTAAAATGTCCACGTATTTTTAGAGGTGTCTATTAGCCTTGTGAAGATGTCAGATAAGCACAATAAGTAAAACATAAAACCTATTAAGAGTTCCCTGGGAGACATTTGGCTTTGTGAACTAGCTTTCATGGGTTGGTACAGAGAGGAAACTGTATTCTTCCAGGTCTGAAGTAAATCTTAACTTCCTTTTATTGAGCTCTGCTTTGATGTAGTGGAGGGGCACCAAGAAATAAAAAGCTGTGGTACCCAGTCTTTGTATATCTTGAAATCAGGGTTCTTGGACTCTTGCTGAAATAGAGAACATGATAGGAGTTCCAAGGCATGTGAACAATCCAGACAGAGTAAAGATACCTTAAATATTCCCTTATAAGGGCAGGGTGGGGGCTGACTGTATATAGTTTAGTTTTCCCACAAATTGTAGTATATTCATTTGAGCTTTTAGAGAAAAGTCAATATAGAACTTTTACTTTAAACCCATACGGTTATATGGACAAAATCCACTGCAACTTCAGTTCTGAAGTCCAAAGCTAGTACTAGACTCAGAAGATTTAGTCATGCTTCTAGGTCAGCCACTGTGTGGCTTCTCATTGCCTTGAGTCTCAGTTTTCTCATATAAAACAGGAGGCATAGAGTAGGTAAAATACTAGAACTTTGCCATCTCTTACAGTTTTAACTGACTCTGTTGTAGCAGAGTCTGCTATCTGCTACTCCAAAACCCTTAGTTCCTTCTTTTCCTGGATGAAAAACCTCTTAGATAATCAGCACTGTTATGGACTGAGTTGTGTCCTTCAAATGCCTATGTTGAAGCCTTGATCCCCAATATGACTGTATTTGGAGAGGCGCCTTTAAGGAGGTAATTAAGGTTAAAAGAGGCCATAAGGGTAGGGCCCTAATCCAATAGGACTGGTGTCCTTATAAGAAGAGGAAGAGATGCCAGACAGGCTCAGAGAAAAAAGGCTGCATGAGGACACAGTGAGAAGACATCCATCTAAAAGCCAAGGAGAGAGGTCTCGGCAGAAACCAACCCTGCTGGCACCTTGATCTTGGATTTCTGGCCTCTAGAACTGTGAGAAATAAATTTCCGTTGTTTAAGCCCCCTGTGGTTTCTATTATGGCAGCCCTAGCAAACTAATAATACAGGGGTAAGGGGAAGGGTGTAGGAGTGGTAGTGGGGGGGGTGGCGGCAGTGTGTCTAGTGGACAACATTTTTCATTGGCCCTTGCAAACAGCGGTAGCCAGTGAGCTATCTGTAGAGCTCTTTGGGTGCGTCTCTCGGTAGAGCTTATTAAAGGTGGCTGACCCAGCTGAGGTGCAGGTCCTCTGCCATTGTTTCCTCCTCCTTCCCATGGCCTATTATGTGAACCTAATGGCTGGAGCTACAGTGGCCATCTTGTGACCACGAGGTGACCTTGAAGACAGAAGCCAGTAGTAAGGATGGTAGAGCAGAAAGGATGGCACCACCTGGGTGCAAGGTGGCTGTGGAGCACTGTGCTAGGCCAGCGTTGCCTATTTCCACACTTGTATTGCATTAAAGAAAACTGCCTTGTTTAAGCCTCAATTGCTGTTGGTGGGGGGATTGATTACATGCAGCCAAACCTGATTCTTTTTTTTTTTTTTTTTTTTTTGCTGTACGCGGGCCTCTCACTGCTGCGGCCTCTCCCGTTGCGGAGCACAGGCTCCGGACACACAGGCTCCGCGGCCATGGCTCGCGGGCCCAGCCGCTCCGCGGCATGTGGGATCTTCCGGGATCGGGGCACGAACCCGTGTCCCCCGCATCGGCAGGCGGACTCTCAACCACTGCGCCACCAGGGAAGCCCCAAACCTGATTCTAATTGATACATCTGTGAAGAAGCTTATTTGAACCAGTGGTAAAATAATAGATGTTAACGTTTATCTTTCGTATCCCTGTTTCTACTCTGAGTCAGGATTATACTTCTTAGCACCTGCCAAAATTAGGGATGATTTCTCATTCTGAGCCAGGTCTTGCTCAGATTCTTTTCATTGCAGTAAGCCAGACATTTTAGGACCCCAAGGGTCACACCTGCCTCGAGGTTGGTTTGTATTTGGTTTTTGGTTTTTGGATTTTCAAGCCCTCCGTTTATTTCCTCAGCAGTACTCAGATATTACTGGCACAGGTTTTAACCGTCTGGATGGATTCTCTGTTGTCCAGGTAGTCCAGGACCCCCCAAGCTGGCGTGGCCCACTTGCTCATGGACTTGACCCAAGGGAGTTGGCCTGTGGCCAAAAGTCAGGCTGGGGGTGGGGGTGGGTGGAAGGGGAGGGAGGAAGAGTAGCTGTTTCACATGGGGGTGGGGGAGGGGAGGAGATGTCCAGACCCTCTTGTTAACTTCTGAGGAGAACACTGTGCGCCCAGTACTTGAGCAAGTGGTCATTACTGATCTCATTGGGACCATTAAGGGCCAGGTTTTTTGCTTTTCATTAGAAACATGATAAAGCAAGCCTGATTTGCCAATGTTACACGTTTTGCTTCCTTGTAGCATTACAGGCAACCCATCTTGGCGCTGAGCAGATTCTTGCTGAAGAACAATATACAGGAGTGCTAATTCCATCCTTCCAAATATAAAGGAGAAATGATGGTGGGTGTCAGGGGTTTATTGATTGAGAGTCTCTCTTAATGTCACATTTCAACCGTCTGATCACTAAGCTCCTCCCAAAGAAAACAGATTCAGTGTAGGTGCTGATTTGAGCTACCAGAACGTGTTCGTAACTTAACTAGTATTAGAAGGAAGAGCTGTACTCACAGTTTCTTCATCTATTCCCAAAGTGTCGCGTCCTGTCTATTATGTCTCAGGCCCTGGGGTTGACGGGGCAGGAAGGAGACCGATCTAGTCTCTCCCTACCCTTGTGGAGCTCGCAGCCTTGAAGCGGACATAGAACACGAACTGCACCAGGAGCAGAATTGCAGCCTGCCCGGTGCTGCGGTGATGGCGTCCAGGGCTCTGTGCTAAGTGTTGCAGGGACGGTTGTGGCTTTTTACCTGGAGTCTGGAGCAGTGGTTCCCAACAGGGGGCCCTCTTACCCCCCAGGGAGCGCTTGTAGATGGCTGTCCCACGGGCTGGTTTGGCAGGAGTGCTGCTGAGTGGCCTGCAGTGCACGGGACAGCTCCCACCCCAAAAGAGTCGATTATCTGGTCAAATCGTCAATAGTGCCGGGCTGAGAAACCTTGGAGTTTCCTGTTTTCTTTTTTTTTTTGCCACATCGTGCGGCTTGTGGGAACTGAGATCCCGGACCAGGGATGGAACCCAGAGGGCCCAACCTTGAAAGCCCGGACTCGTAACCACTAGGCCACCAGGGAACTCTGGAGTTTCTCAAGGAAGGGCATCAGAGCTCAGCCCCAAAGGGGAGGCAGAGATCAGGTGCCTGGAGGGAGGGAGGAAGGAGGGGAGCATGCCCGCAGGGGCAGAGCTGTGCTGGAGGAAGCTGGTGGAGGAAGGACAGGACTGGAGAGGGGAGGGGCCGGACGGTCAGTTGGGCCGCTTATGCGGGGCTGTGAAGGCTAGGGGAGGAGTTCTGGACTTTGTCTTTAGAGTGGTAGGGGGTACTGCAGGGTTGTCTTAGGAGAGTGACAGTGATTTGACTTCCATTTTAAGAAGCTCACGCTCGTTGGAGCAGGGATGGGAGGGGCCCATGTGGACGTGAGGGACCAGTGAGGAAACCACGTGAGAGCTGACTTAGAGTCTGAGGCGCAGTGGTTGACTGGTCCAGTGGGCTGAGAGGAGGGTCAAGGATATCATAGGTTCTTGCTCTGAGGTGTAGGTGGAGAGTGCCTCTGTTTACTGATCCAGGCACTGATGGAGAGGGACCAGATTTAATCAAAAGAAGAAATTTTTTGTTGTAGTTAAATATATACAACATAAGATGAATCATTTGAACCATTTTTAAGTGTACAGTTCTGTGGCATTAAGTACCCAGATGGTTTTCTAAAATTTAATTTTAAGAGGAGGTGAGGATGATGAGTTCCATTTGGTCAAGTTGAGTTTGGGGGTGCATGTGAGATGCTTAGGTACCACGTCTGGTGGGCAGTTAGTTCTGAGGGTCTGGAGCTCAGAGGAGAGGTTAGCTCAAGAGAGATTTGGGGGAAATTTGAGTTTTTTGTTTGTTACTTTTCGTTTTTAAAGAAGAGAGCCTTGATTGACAACATAAATTTATTTAAACGTTTACTCAAAATGTATGTGCCCTGAAGATTTGGAAGAAGTTGGGGAAGCAAACAGTCTATCTGTAAAGCTGATACGATGTAAAGCTGTAGGTTTAGACAAAACACATGAGTTAAAGTACCATCAAATAAGATTTGAATGCATCTCAAGTATAGCAATGCTGGTCTGTCCGAGGGATGCGACTTGCTTCCACTCATAAAGGAATATTTCATGATCTGAAAAGGTGATATGTTTTGGTTTACATCATTGCTTCCCATAAGAAGCTCAAGGCCCTTTGCACATCACGCCGAATTTATCTTCTCCAGATCCTCGAGGGTGGATATGCAGAAGCTTGTTTTTCATTTATGGAATGAAGGAAGTAAAGGAAGGTAAATGGCCAAAGCCTGTTGGGAGAAAAGCCTTGTTCCGTTCCCTTGAGTGCCAATCTCCCTGTCCATCCCAGTGTGTGTCAGACTTCTGCACATACGAGAACACCTCAGGGTCTTAAAGAGTCCCCTTTGTTAAGGTTCTCTTTGTTAAAATGCAGATTTCTGGGTCCCAGCCCGAGAATTTTCTGATTCAAGAGAGCCAAAATGAGGCCCCATGGATCTGCATCTTTAATAAGGGGCCAGGTGAGTTGTGTGTGCTGGCAGGTGCAGAACCCTTCTCAGGCCCCCCTGGCCCAGGTGTAAACTGTTACTGGGTGATTTTCCTGCAAGTCTGTAGAAAGTAAAGGTGATTGCTGGTTGCTTTGTCTTTAAGATGAAGTAAGGAGCTGTTACGGAGAAAGCAAAGTGTGGAACTGAGGCCTGATACTCGGCAGTCAGGTGTTCTGTCTCTTTGGAAAGGGAACTAGAAACCCCAGAACGCGACCTAAGAAGTCTTCCTCTGGTTCCGGACTCGTTTGGCGGATTTATAGATGCTACCGAAGGGACTGTAGTGCGTGGAGCATGAGTCTCAAAAACAGGAGCAGTACGTTGTTGGAGCAGAGATTTTTGGACAATAGACAGGTGAGTCCCCAGAGGCGCTGGACCATCTCAGGCTGTGGATGCCACAGATTCAGTGGCACCAATGGGGGTGCTTTTTGGGACTGACTTTTGTTTGTTCGTTTGTTTTTGGCGGTACGCGGGCCTCTCACCCCTGTGGCCTCTCCTGTTGCGGAGCACAGGCTCTGGACGCGCAGGCTCAGCGGCCATGGCTCATGGGCCCAGCCGCTCCGTGGCATGTGGGATCCTCCCGGACCGGGGCACGAACCCGTGTCCCCTGCATCGGCAGGCGGACTCTCAACCACTGCGCCACCAGGGAAGCCCGGGACCGGCTTTTTATGTTATAAAATTAAGATACCAAAAGTCAGGCATAAATGAGCCTGACAGCTAACTGCGGAGCATACTCTAGCAGAGTAAAGGAGCTGTATGGAGTGCCCATTTCCTTGTGTTTGTATGTTTGCTCTCTCGAGCCCTTCTGTGTGTTCTGGAATGGGCTGTGTGATCAGGATTCTTCTGCCCTCACCCATGACTCCGCCTATGGAACGTGCTTATGAATCTCTCCCCAAACTCTGCTTGAGTTAGAATTTTCTTCTTTTCAGATCCTGAGTGGCATATGGGTTTTCATATCATCTGTTTAAATGAGATATGAATCAAAGAAGCCAAAGATCTTTTCCTTCCTAAAATATATGGTTATTTCCTTTTTCTTTTTTTTCCCTCCCATTTACTGTCCTTCCTGCGCATATGCTTACCCCGTGGCACATAGGATATATTGGTCCTGGCAAACATCGTTTCCAAGTGAGGAAAAATCTGTATTCCAAGCTCCACTTTCCCACTGACTTCTATGAGGAAACGGGAGACGTGTTTCAGACGGAGCGGGCGCAACTGCGGGCAGCTGTGGGCTGGGCCGAGGAGCAGTGTCAGGCCTGTGTGCTCCCTGCCACGCCTCTCGTTACTTCTCCCAACTGGCTGCATCCTTTGCACGTGAACCCATGGAACACCGCAAAGGGGTTCCCGACACGAAACGCCATCCACCTCTCCACCTGCTGTGGTGGCAGAATTGTGCTGGCGTTGTCCCCAGAGCGGCAGATCTCTTTCCCTGAGAGTTTGCTGTTGGTACCTGGCACCTGAGCAGAGGGCTCAGCTGCAGCTCTTCCCGTAGGCCAGGCACGGCCCTGGACGTGTGCAAGCATTGCCTTAGACCTCCCTGGTTTAAATTCCCCCTGTACAGGGAGGGAGGCAGAAGCTCCCAGAGGCCTCGTGGCTGAGCTGCTCAGCGGCGGGTTGGGTGGTGCGTTGTGTGGGAGTTAGACTCCATGTGTGCGCAGGGTGCTGCGGGGCCCCCGAGATGCGGCGTCTTCCCTCGTTCTGTGGCGCTCTCATGAGAGGGCTCCTTCAGAGGACACCTTGAAAACGCCTTACACGTCTGCCTCCTCCTCTCTGCCTGGCCATGCCTTTCTGTCTCCTTTGCAGTTCTGTCCCTGAGATATCGGGGCTCCCCTGCCCCTGTCTTCCCCATCCGGCCTTGCGCCCTCAGTTCCCTCGCGCGTGGACACACTGAGCGTGGAGGCTCCCCTCACGCCTGTGCGCAGAGCGGTCCCCTTGGGACCAGGCTGCCGTGGGGTGTGTCCACTTGAATGCCAGGCAGCACCTCGGGAGACTGGGAACCAGACTGAGTTTTCCCACAATCCGCTCACCGCTCATTATACTCCAGCGTGCGACGGGCACCCCCATCTACCCGCCCCTCGGATCTGAAACCCGGAATCACCTACACGCGTCTCTCTGCCCACTCCTCCCTGCCCTCATCCACCTGTAGGGTCCGTCTCAAGGCCTGGAGATCCTGCCTCTTCAGTATCTCCAGCTCCACTCTCGCTCCCCACGCCGCTCTGCCCAGGCACTGCCTCGTCTTAATTCAGTCCCTGACCTCTCATTGCCCGGCTCCGTTACCCTCCCGGCTGGCATGCGTGTGTGTCTTTCTTTGTCCCTCCACGGCCCACCCCACACGCTGCCTCTGGAAACTTGTCTAGGGCACACGTTTCCACATGGCACTCCCCTCCTTAAAAGCCTCCCAAAGCTTTTAATGGCGCTCAGAACAAAACCAGACTCCCTGGCACTAACCCCTTTCCCATGTGGCCCTGTCATCCCCAGCCTCACCTCTGGCCCCAGTCACACCCTCCCCCCCGGCTGTTCACGCCCGGGTCACTCCCCTCCCCTGGGCTGTCCATGGTCTGGGCACACTGGGCTGTTTAATGTGCTTTGTGTGCAGAAGCCTGTTTCCAGGCCTCCTCCTCTGTACTGGAAGTCTCTGCTGTCTGGAGTTTACTTGCTCAAGCCCCGTGTTGAGCTTGCTGCCCTGCTTGGTGCTTTGCCCTCCCTCTTCAGCGGCCCCCTTGGCGGTGCCATTAGAACAGCTGCCATCGGAGGGTGCCCATCTGCACTTGGTCGTTGGTGGAGGGGCTCGTCTGTCACGTGAGACCATCAGCTCCTTGGGGAGCTGCTTATTCATCTTCACCCGGCTGCTGGCATGACGCGTGGCCCGTAACACATGCAGCCACTCTCTGATTTTCCGTTGAACAAACAGTAGCGTAGATTAATAATGATAGTGATAGTAGCTGCTCACACCCAGAGCCTCAGCGTGTGCCAGGCCCTGTTCTGGGCCCGTTACATGGGCTCCACCACTGGATCCTCAGCCGCCAGCGGCTGGTTCTGCCCTCTGTGCTCAGCCCTGCGTAGTGATGCGCTCTCCATCCTGTGGTTGGGTGCCCCCTCCTCCCCCCGACATGTCCACAACCCTGGAGACAGTGGACTTGTCAGAGGAGGATGGGGAAAGCAGGTCCTGCCCAGTTCCTGGACCAAGCGCGTTTGTTTCTGTTCCCTCTGCTGCCAGGGATGATCTTCAAAGCAGGTAGCTGGAACAAAGTAAATTGGCTGCAGACCTTGCATCCTGGAGCTTCAGGCCCCTTCAGAGGAGCTGCGCGATTAAACCTGGAAGCCCAAGGGAGGCTGTGCCGCTGAAACCTGTTCAGTGAAGTAGGTCATGGCGAAGAACGGACCAGGGGGAGCCCTGAGCCAGGGGGGGCTCCAGCCGTGGGCTCCCAGGGGTGTGGTGAGCTCCGACCTGTCCGGCCCAGCTCAGATCCCTCCCTCCCGGCTTGTGTGGAGGACCCACGACCACCTGGCCTCACGGCGGTCTATCGTTTGTTTCCTCTTCCAGCAGGGCTACCGCCAGCACCTCCTGAGCCTTTAGTCTATGCTGAGCCCTCGCTGGACACTTTCCGCCACGTCTCACTTCATCCCGGCAGCTCTCCTCTGAGGGGGTCATTTAACGTCTTACTGCTTTCGGTTTTTGGTGTTTAATTTGGTTTCTCTGATAAATGTTACCGGGAGAGCCTGGGAGGATAAGTCCGGCACGGGAACCAAACAGTTAGGAGTTAGGAGGCGCAGTCGCCTTCCTGCCTGGGCTGGTCCTGCTCGCTCCCTCCCTCCCTCCCTCCCAGGAACAGAAGACAGTACGTTAGTGTTGCTTAAATCATTGCAATTAATTCCTCTCCCGTTTTCTCGTACTCGAGGGCTAGGCTGGCCTATAAATCTTAGGCCCAGGTTAGCTGTACAATTTGATTTATCTCTCGGGATAGGTGTGCTAAGGCACGTTAGCTGGCTTGAATCATTTAAAGTTACCCTGAGAAAGGTCTTATTTCTGTTGCCTGCCCTGATTTGCACTTTAAATATAGTTCCCTGTAGCGACTCACAGGAATTCATGTTGAAAATAGAAAAAGGGAAAATTACTTTTAAACAGCAGTTTGGCATAGAAGAGCATGATTTACCTTGGAATATTTCTCCAACTGCGCATTAAGGCCAAGCTTTCAAGAATATTTTTTCCCCCCACTGAACCTGGAAATTATGAAGCCAGACAGCAAACACTGAGCCTCAGGGAGCCTCCCTCCCCCCCGCCCCCCCCCAACGCTCTGTGAGATACCTACTCTGTGCTCTTGTTAGCGTTGTGGAAGGTGACAGGTCTTTTCTTACCTCACTTGCTAATTTTTCTCACTTTCCTCCTCTATCAGCACCATTTCTCCTTCATTTCCACGAACTGCAAAAGCTGGCATTTTGTTGGTAGGAATTCTGTAAGTGAATCATTATTTTAAATTTGGGTTTGTTAATGGTGTAGCATATTCTGTGCTTTCAAAATGCATTTGGTTCCTTGATGATTTCTTTTGTTTTATTTAGATTATGGAAATGCAAAGATAAAACCAGCTAGTATTTTTTTTTCATATTCATCTAATGGGGATTATCTTGTCATATTATGATTTGCTCTTATGCCTGAAAGTAATGGCCTTTCTTATGTTATTGCTTTAAATATTGTATAATTTATTTCTGTCGTGGGAAAAAGGAGTTCTTAATTTCACAGCAGAGTGATAGGGAGAAATATGTTTTGTTTCCTTTTTTTTAGAAACATATTTTACCGTTAGGCCGGTGTATTTTTGGAGAGAACTAAGATCTAGTTTACCCTTCCCTCAGTGCAGCCTTGTCTGAATAAAAGTATGGTGTCTTTATTGCATAGAGACTGGGAGGATTTGTGGAATTCACCTGATTTCCGGGGAACATCTTTCCTCTCTGTAATTCCTACTTTAAACAGTAACACTGTCAACTAATATTAGTTGCTTATTTATGAAAGGTTATGTGTTAGCAGTATTTAGAACCAACACCAACTAAAGACAGTTTTTCTTCAGTACAGAGTCTGTGTTCTGCAGGGCAGGGGCTTTTGTGTTGACATACTCTTCTTTTTCACACAGCTACCTGGCTTGGCAAAAAAGTGAGGTAAGACTAACCCTGGTTATTAGCTGAGGGGTCACTGAACTTGTTAAATTGGGAAGGTTATTTTTCTTGATAAAAGAGGAAATTCTAACCCAGAGAGCTTTGACTGTCCATGTTTGGAATAAGGCATCGATGGATTTGGGGAAGATGGATTTTTGAGTCTCAGGTCCTACATTAAGTTGACCTCAGTTTTTTTGTTTGTTTGTTTTTTTTTTTTTTTTTTTTCTTTTTGCGGTATGCGGGCCTCTCACTGTTGTGGCCTCTCCCGTTGCGGAGCACAGGCTCCGGATGCGCAGGCCCAGCGGCCATGGCTCACGGGCCCAGCCGCTCCGCGGCATATGGGATCCTCCCAGACCGGGGCACGAACCCGTATCCCCTGCATCGGCAGGCGGACTCTCAACCACTGCGCCACCAGGGAGGCCCGACCTCAGTTTTTATATCCCGCAAGTTGCTACAGTGTTCTGTCTTCTGGAATTCTGTGATGCTGAGTGGTGTTGATGTGTTGCAACCTCCCTATACTATGTTTATTAATAATTCTATTTTTGGGGCTTCCCTGGTGGCGCAGTGGTTGAGAGTCCGCCTGCCGATGCAGGGGACACGGGTTCGTGCCCCGGTCCGGGAAGATCCCACATGCCGTGGAGCGGCTGGGCCCGTGAGCCATGGCTGCTGAGCCTGCGCGTCCGGAGCCTGTGCTCTGCAGCGGGAGAGGCCACAATAGTGAGAGGCCCGCGTACCGCAAAAATAAATAAATAAATAAATAAATAATAATAGTAATTCTATTTTTGAGACCTTCTTGAGGGTTTTAAATGTGCATGCTAGTTTAGAGATAAACAAAACCAAAATATTAAATACCCAGAAGCAGAATTTAAATGGTGTTTGAGGTTAAATCTCTCCTCTCTTCTTAGAACTTAATGAATGATTTGGGCTCTGCATTTGCCTTAGGCGTGTGTGTGTGCGCGTGTGTGCGTAAAAAGTGAGAAAGCAGATCATACCCTAGTGAACATAAATGGGGGCACTAAGCTCCTTTGTTCTGCTGGGTTGGCCATGTTCGCTGTAAGGAGGAGACAGCCCTCAAGTGACGGGTTGGGAAGACTTGCGTTCATTCGTTCAGTCACTCATGTGGATAAATATTTATTGGCCTTCTTCTGTGTGCTGGCTGTGTTCTAGATTTGGGGGCAAACAGTACATAAAACCACATTCCTAAGGAAGAAAACCCCATATTCCTGCCTTCATGGGGCTTACATTAAACTAATCTATAAGACAAGCAGTAAACAAATAAGTATATATTACGTCAGTGGTGGTAAGTGCTCTGGAGGAGAATAAAGCAGAGGGAAGGGCGGGGGCACTGGTGGGCTTTACGCTCGGGAGCCACATACAGCACCTGCTGGCGTCTCAGTTCCCACAGAGAGGTTCATTTGTTTTGTTTTGTTTTTTTTAATTAGGAGATTCTGGCCTTTATTAGTATGCACGGTGAACACGGGTGTCCTGGCTGTACTTGCCAACCCTCCTATTTTACCCACCTATTTTTTTTTTGTTTTTTTTACATCTTTATTGGAGTATGATTGCTTTACAGTGGTGTGCTAGTTTCTGCTTTATAACAAAGTGAATCAGTTATACGCATGTTCCCATATCTCTTCCCTCTTGCGTCTCCCTCCCTCCCACCCTCCCTATCCCACCCCTCTAGGTGGTCACAAAGCACCGAGCTGATCTCCCTGTGTTCATTTGGATTTCACCCTGCCTTCTGAAATGTCATCCTGGAGGTGGGAATGATTAAACCACGTTAGTCGTTTGCTTCTTAGCATGAATCTGTCTTAGATTATTTCCTTTGAGCAAATGTTAGTTGAGAGAGAATTTGAGGTAGTGGATGTCTGGGGAGAGGGTGGGAGGGGTCAGAGGTATTGGGATGGGTGGCGTTGTCTCCTGCTTCTGAGTCGGACCTCCTGCTGCTCAGGGACCACCCCCCAACCCCCATGGTCCTTGCACTGCATTACTGCTCCTTGGAATTGCCTGGCCAGCCCTTCAGTACCTTCTTGCTCCATGGCATTGCTTGTTTTTTTCCTGGGGATGCTAATTGGAGAAAGCAAACTCTACGAAATGCTTTGCTCTTAGCTTTTTAGGAGAAGTGCACTGTAAAATTAAGGCATTATTCTCTGTCTGGTTAACCTTCCTGACTGTTTGGTTTATCATTTTGCTTTCTGTTTTCCACATGTTACTGTCAGGTTACTATTATTATTTTTTTTAATGTGGAGCCTGCATGTGTCTTTAGGGATATCTTTGTCTATTTACACGCTCCGACTCAAAACATAAATCATTCTAAATGAGGAAGGATTCTAATTCCTCTCGCTCCCCGGCCCCATGGCTTCAGCAGGGTTCTGGTAACGCTCCCCCTGCGTGTCTGGAGCAGTATCTGCAGCGTGCTGCTGACCCGAAACCGCTGAGACGGAAAGCTTGCCCCAGATTTAGCTCTGCGGCCCGCCAGGCTCTGGCAGGGATGTGAGCGTAGGAATTTGTACTTCTTCCTGCTCGATTCTCAGCAATTCCCCTTTGCTTCAGCGGGCACCAGAATCCAGGTTTCTAAGAAGTTGTATTCCATATGCATCTGTCTTGTGGTTTATAGCTACAGACACGAATGGTATACTCAGATCCTAACTCCTTTGATGTAGTATTTCCTTAGCTGGTAACCTGAGCATGGTGCCTTCACACGGATGGATAATCTTAAGTCTGGAGAAAGGCAGCCTGCGGTCCTAGTTTGTAGCAATTGCAGGTGCTTTTTAAAATGAGGAAAATTGATCATGTTAAACTATGATTTTTTTTCCCCATTTGAAGTAAAACTGTTGAATATGAGAATGAATCCTTATTGCTGATTCTAATGTAAAAATGTTTCTCTTTTTTTCCAGCTTTTGCTTTGGTTTCTAAAGATGTGAAGAAGGAGGTCAAACAGTCTAAGGTACTAATTGTAAAGTCAAATCTATTCCTCCTATCTGAGATTTGTCTGTATTTTCTTTAATAGGAGCTGTAGTGATTTCATCTTTCAATGAATTAATGAAATGTTGGTTAACATAGATTTTTGAACCCACAGCAGCAACTTACAGATAGGCTTGCTTTAAAAAAAAAAAAATCCTTTATAGTTAAGGCAGATCCACTTGGTTTTAAATTTCATTTTAAGAAAAAAGGTGCTTGGTTATGAAGCTAGACATTTTAGAAGTCTTGCTTGGGTACCGTAGTTTTCTCCAGTCTTACTGCAACTTAACCTTGGCCTTAATTTTCCCAGCCTGTGAAAGGAATCTGCTGTGTCAGGGTCACAAGAGCCTGAGTATCCCTCACCTTGAAGGTGGCACCGTCTGAGAGGGCATCCTGGGGACTGGTCAAGAGACCCCAAATGTGACTGCCAGGCTCCTTGCACAGTCAGAACCCGAAACCAAGATGTGGGGGCCCATGGAGAGGGGATAGCACTTTTCCAAATCTCAGAGCTGCTCCTTTTCCATCATTGGTCGCATTCAAGAACTGCGTCTAAATTTTACCATTTGGGGTTGCGTTAGATCAGTTTAGCATATGAGAAAGAGAATATTTTAAAAATATGAATTGTTTTTGTCACATTAATTAAGGCTCAGTTGACTATTTTTTTTACCTTGCAATTTAGTATAAAAGCATTTTTAAATAGAATGTTTCTTTTACCAACAGAGTATGATTGTTCTAACTATACCATGGGATCCCTAAATGCGAGTAATAATTCCTTACGGTTTTAAGATTCTTTGTGATTAATAAAGCATTTTCAGGCATTTCATTTAATTTGATTTTCTCAGTCATCATGTTATTGCTAAGCAAAGCAGGCATCCCCATGGAGAGCAGAGAAAATTTACCCTTGGAGAAGTGAAGTGATTTGATCGAGGTCACAGGATTGTTAAAAGGTGAAGTCGGAATCCAAATTTTCAGACTCCTTGAATTTTTCACACTGCAATTTTGTATTACATTGTCACATGCATTGTCACGTGTGTGTTTGGCAATAATGAGGCTCATTTATAATGAATTTAAGGGTTATTAATAGGGAATTAAAATTTTGTGTAATAAATTTAGAAATTTTAGCCCATTCTTTCAAATGGAGGTTTTTACTAATCTTTTCAAAGGAGGAAATATATATATATTTGGCCTTAAATACATATATAAATAGAGATAGAGATAAGGTGAGTCCTATATCTTAGTGTCATCTTTCATGCAAAAATATCAAAGCCCTTGAAGAATGCCGTTAACCCCATCTGTGCTTAGGCCGCCGAGCCGAAAAGCCATTAATCCCATGAGGAGCGGCAGTGATAAAATGTCTACTGTAGCCCATACCCAAGGCTGGGAGATGGAGGAGAATCAATTTGTCCAAGGTCATCTGTAGATGAACCTGAGATAGGAGTTAAGGCTCTTTCTAATAACCGCATGAATCCGGGATTATCATTAGTTTATCACTCTTAGCAGAACTGATCGGGGTCTGACACTGCTGCCCAGAAGGCCGCCTTCCGTCCTGCTCACCGCACTGCTTGCTTTGCTCAAGGGCTCTGGTTCCCTAGAACTAGGCCAGCCCTGCTCAGGGCTGGGGTCCTTCCCCAGACCGATCACATTCACTGGCTGGCATCTGGTGGCTTCATACCAGAATCCCGAGGCTGCCAGTCCCCTGGCATCCTGCCTGGCGCTTGACCTCTGGCCCAGGCTCCCCTCCTGGGCTCCTGGTCCCTGGCTCTGTCAGATTCTGACCCACCCCAGCTTTCCATGGAGCCTGCCGTCCCAGGTTCGGGCTCAGGCTGCTACCTCAGCCAAGCCACCAAACTGTCTTCCAGTGGCAGTTTTGCACGGCCTTACATTCTGTGCTGGCTTGTGATCCTGGACCCTGTGGGACGTAGGCTTAGAGCCGGGCTCTGGAGCCAAACTGCTGTGGTTCGCGGCCCTTCTACAACCCTGAACCCCTGCGGGACTCACCAAACCTCACCGTGCTCATCCTCCTCGTCTGTAAGACGGGGTCACAGGACTGCCCTCAAAAAGCTGTTTTGAAGATGAAGTGGGTGTGTGTGTCCACCACATAGAGCAGTGCCAGTCCCTGTTTAAATGTTGACCTGCTATCACAGCAAGAAATGTCTTATGCAACCTTTCAAGAGGTACCCACACAGATCAAAGTAACAGAGGAACAACAGACCTTACTGCTTTTATCAGTTAAATTTCTGTTATGGTGGTTGTTGACTTCATATGAAGCGGATGATGAGGATGATAAAAAGAGTAGGAGTTAATACTTACTGAGCATTTGCTTTGGGCAGACATGACGTCATCTAACGAAACCCTCACAGCAACCCTGGCAAGTAGGTCTTGTAATTGTGATTCCTATTTCACTGAAACCGAGCCCTGAACTAGTGCATGCTAGAGGCATAATTAGGGCACGGGCCCAGCTTACAACTGAGTGTAATGATGACCACATCTGACTCATTCATTTTATTCGAGATCTAGGGGTTGGTGATTGTTTGCAACCATGTAGAAGATGCCAGTTTACGTCTCTTTCTTCTTAAAAGATTTCATAACAAATTCTTTGAGGTTGTTTTATCTTCCTTTAATGAAGGATTTATAAACTAAGCATTGCATATATGGATTGCAAGTGTTGAAATCTGTTGTGCCTTAAAAATAAAACCTGCACGGAAGGGTGACTTGGATTTGTCTTTTCCTGGCTAGGGTAGGAGCTGTCTGGGGGGTAGATGCCCTGGCAGCAAATGTCTTTCCTGTCTGAGCAGCAATTCCATTGACTTAGAAAACTTGGACAGTGAGCACATCTGGATGGGTATTGATAGTCAGTGTCAGAAACATGCGGCAGCAGAGATAATAAAACAAACCATGTGTTTCTTCTTAGGAAGAACTAAGCCTTTTCACGAGGGAAGCTGGAGACAGAATTTTCAATGTTCTGTCAGTTCGTTCATCTAGTCTAATTTTCTTTCTCAAAGGGGAACTTACTGAAGACCATTCTGGTTCCGTTTCAGTTCACCTACTTCAAGTATTTCTCGGATATTTTATTTTTACAGTTTACATGTCCTAGCTATTGTGTCAGGCAGTCGGAGCTGCAGTGCTTAATAACAAATAGAAAGCTGTGGAATTTTGGTTGATTTTCTTTGGTTTTGCCAGGGCATCCGGTAGAAAGTCCAATTCCCGTCCCAGCTTGTTTAGTCTGGAATCGCTGAGTTCAGGGTATTTTTTGTGCTCTTCTTCTGGATCAAGGTGGCTTTTATTGTAGGTATTACTCTTACTGTACTCTCAAAATATATGTCCATCTAATGACACATATTTTCTGAAGAATGCCTCTGGGGGAGGACTGGGCATGCGCTATCGGTGGGTGTAAGGAAGGAACGCTGGAAAGAAGACAGAGACCTGGAGTTTAATCCTGGCTCTGTGGCTGGAATGGCTGTTGGACGTTGGGCAAATCCTGTATCTTTCTGAGCCTCCCTTACTTGCAAAAGGGGAGTGTTGGATTGGATCACCTCCCGTGCTATTTTTTAAAAATTGTGGTAAAATACACATGACATAAACTTTACCATTTTAACCATTTTTAAGTGTACAGTTCAGCAGTGTTAAGTATATTCATACTGTTGCACAAGCAGTCTCCAGAACTCTTTTCATCCTGCAAAACTGAACCTCTGCACCCAGTAAGCCACAATTCTCCATCCGCCTCCCCCAGCCCCCCACCACCCTGCTTTCCCTCTCTGTGAGTTCAGTGGTCCTAGGTACCTCCTGTAAGTGGAGTCATACAGTCTCTGTCTTTTTATAACTGTCCTATTTCACTTAGCATAATGTCCTCGAGGTTCATCCACATCGTAGCAGGTGTCAGAATTCCCTTCCTTTCTAAGGCCGTTGTATGGAGGGACCCCATTTTCTTCATCCATTCCAGTGCTATTTTTAAATCTAACATCTCCAATTTTCCATTATCCTCATCTGGCAGCCAAAGCTGTGGCTTGGCCAGGAGAAGGCAGCCTGGCCGAAGGGGAAGCCGAGGGTTTCCTCCCCAAGCGCAGGCCATGCTCCTGGCCAGAGGGGCAGTGGGTCCACACGTGCTAACCTAGGACGATAGCCTGGCTCTGCTTCAGCACCTGTAGGGGAGTGGCTTGAGCTTCCCCGTCTTCTTTAGTGGCTCTCCTGAAAAGAGTTTTATCAGGATTAGGTAAAGTGTCACTTGATCCCGAGGTACAGCAAATCAGTACGTAACTCTGAGGTTCTTCTCGACTCGGTGGTATTTCTGTTCTTGAGACAAAGATAATTTCAGAAAATGCTACCGAAGGTGGCTGCTCCCCTGTGTTCCTCCCCCTCTCCCCATCTGCTGTCACGGTCCCTCCTGCATCCTAAGAGGACACGTCTCTGTGGCAGTATCTTGGCTTTTAAGCTGTTCCAGTTTTGTTGATAAAGGCTCACAACTGCACTTCTTGTTGGAGTCTGTAAAGAAAATGGAGGGGTATTTGCCACCATCCATTTGTCATAATTATAGCATGTAGCGGTTGCAAATGGAAAGGGGCAGTTAGGGAGAAAATTCCTTCTGCCAGAGAAGACAATGAAAGTGGCAGATTTAGCTGCTGACACCCTGTGCTTTGTCAGAGAAGTCTTTGAAGAGCTCCTCCCCTGGTTTACTCACGATCAGGATCAGGTACTTCTGTGCTCATGTGCCCACGTCCAGATTTCTGCGTCTGAAGCTCTGCAGCTCTGAGACGTCCCTTCTGTGCTCATGAAATCTCATGAGCCCGAGGCTGACCCCCTCCATGGTCCTACTCAGGCCCTCAGGGCTGCTTCTCAGGTAGGAGAGAACACGGTGGTGTCATTCTTTTTTCTTTTTTTTTGAGATATACCACGCAAGCACAATATTTATTTATTTATTTTCTGGCTGCACTGAATCTTCGTTGCGGCACGTGAGTTTCTCTAGTTGTGGCACACGGGCTCAGTAGTTGAGGTGTGCAAGCTTAGTTGCCCCGTGGCATGTGGGATCTTAGTTCCCCGACCAGGGATCGAACCCACTTCCCCTGCATTGGAAGGAGGATTCTTAACCACTGGACCACCAGGGAAGTCCTGGTGGTGTCATTCTTGACGGCGGTACGTCTGAGCCCCCAAAATGTTAAATATGATAATTAATAGAGCTCATTTACCTGAGGAACATACAGCTAGAGTCGGTACTATCTCTGATACGTTTGTAATGCTTAGCATTTACAAGTTTTTAAAATTAACCCTCCCAGAGCATCATGAACCATCTTACTCGGGAAGAGAGCCTCACCTCAATTCAGTGACTTGCTCAGGATCACATAAGAGAGGACCGGCCCCATAGGAATCTTCTGCTGTGATGCAGAAGTATTGATATGTTGTTGCTGCTTCCCCCCCTCACCCTTAATTTTGGTCTCTTTGTTTAGGGAAGCATTTCCAAGCTCTCATTTTCAGTGTCTACCCCCAAATGTTGATATGTACCATACATATTTATTTGGTGTATTGCTAGTTTTGTTATGTGACGAGATTTATCTTTTTCTCTTTTATTTAAAATACAGAATTTGGAGAAAAGTGGTATATCAGAGAAAAATGACATAGGTGAGTAATGATTTCTTTTTTAACTTAAGAGTATGTATCCAGGTGTATTTCTTGTAAATCATATTTCAGTGAAGTGAATTTTCCTTTCTGATTTTATTTATGGGATAAATATTGTTGTCCAAATAGTCGGTCTTTGGCTCAGTCTGGCGTTTACCCTCATGAAGACACAGGGAGAACACTTTTCAGATTGACATATTGGAAGTAACAGCTAATACGTTGGATTTAATTCCCTCGGCCACAGTTTACTGAGTTGCTAATAAGGACAGATTCCCATGCCAGAGGGGCCACTGTGCGGATGCAGAGGCGAATGAGACAGAGGCTGTTCTTAGGGCTGCACACTTCACGGGATGAAGGGTCAGCCGTGGCCTTTGCTCACGTGCCCTCCGCTTGGAGCTGGGTCGCCACTGCTGACCTGCAGGCAGCACGCCCGTCCCCTTCGGGTCAGCTTGGCAGCCGCGTCTTCTGTTAAACCATGGGGCGAGGCCGCTCCTGGCTGCCTTGCAGACACACTGTACCCGCCTCACAGCCCATCAGCACCCATATCTGCACTCCCTTTTACACACATCTTTCTCCCCATGTATTGTGAGCATCTTCAGGGGTGTGACCATGAGTTCGGATACGGACTCCGTGGGCAGCAGGCCCCAGGGTGTTAATGGGAGGGCAGGGCCGCGCCTCTGTGTGTTGGGTCTCTTCCTAGAGGGTGTGAACTTGATCATCGTCAGCCACCCCAGGGTGGGCCATGGAGACCTGGGAGGTGGGCCTTTGGATGGGGGAAAGGGACGCTTTCCTTCCTAGGCCCTCCTTGCCTGGGCCTGGGTTCTGAGGCGTCTAGAAGGCAGGAGAGGCCCCCCTGCGGGTGGCAGGGATCTGAGAGCAGCCGTGTTTAAGGAGCCACAGGGGTTCATTGCTCCGCCTTCCCTGCATTACAACACCCTGTGTGGCTGAGCCTCTCCTCACGGGAGGAGACTTAAAATCCTCAGAGATTTTACCTCTGCGGCCAACCCTTGTGCATTTGGTCATTTGGCTGTGTGTTGATTTTGTGGGAGCTGGTGGGCCTCCTCGTAGTAAGTGGTTCTTAAATGAACAATGGCCCTCATCTGGAATGTGGTCTTGAACGTACCTGGGGAGCTGCCTGAGCAAGTGAATCTACAGTCTCCAAGTTGCAAATGGCAAATCCAGTGATACTGAACTTGGTATCAGTTCATCTGAAAAACGACTCAGGGAGCTTACTTGCTACAGTCTTAACGTCAGTCTACAGGACCGGGGTGGCGGTGGGGCTACTAAAGCAGCCATCCCAGCAGAATCAGTGCCTGCATCCTGGTCTCACAGTGCTCAGGGCCGGGTGACCGACTCTAAGCATGGGGTGGTCTTTCTTCCTCTTTCGACTCATTGCCTAGTCAATACATGCACTGGTGACCATGGTTCTCACCAAGTATGACATCACTCGAGTGGCTCTTCCTGTGTGTGTGTGTGTGTCCGTGTGTCCCCATCCCCCAGCCTGAAGTCCCAGGCACTTGTTATGCAGCTTTTGTCAGAAGACCATCACATTGATTTCACATCGGAAAAACACCAGTGTGAGATAATTTTTGACTGGGAGAGATTAGTACTTAGTGGAATGGTTGGTGCATGGTATATACTCAGAAACGGGAGAATTAGAGAACCTTCGATTGCTTTTTCTTTTTGTGAATTTTTGAATTGTATTTTATTTTTTTTTTTTGTACAGCAGGTTCTTATTAGTTATCCATTTTATACATATTAGTGTATATATGTCAATCCCATTCTACCAATGCATCCCCCCACCCCCACTGCTTTCCCCCCTTAGTGTCCATACGTTTCTTTTTTTTTTTTTTTTTTGTGGTACGCGGGCCTCTCACTGCTGTGGCCTCTCCCATTGAGGAGCACAGGCTCCGGACGCGCAGGCTCAGCGGCCATGGCTCACGGGCCCAGCCGCTCCGCGGCATGTGGGATCTTCCCGGACCGGGGCATGAACCCGTGTCCCCTGCATCGGCAGGCAGACTCTCAACCACTGCGCCACCAGGGAAGCCCCATACGTTTCTTTTCTACATCTGTGTCTCAATTTCTGCCCTGCAAACCGGTTCATCTGTACCATTTTTCTAGGTTCCACATATATGCGTTAATATACGATATTTGTTTTTCTCTTTCGGACTTACTTCACTCTGTATGACAGTCTCTAGATCCATCCACGTCTCTACAAATGACTCAATTTCATTCCTTTTTATGGCTGAGTAATATTCCATTGTATATATGTACCACATCTTTATCCATTCATCTGTCGATGGGCATTTAGGTTGCTTCCATGACCTGGCTATTGTAAATAGTGCTGCAATGAACATTGGGGTGCATGTGTCTTTTTTTTTTTTTTTTTCCAGTACGCAGGCCTCTCACTGCTGTGGCCACTCCTGCTGCGGAGCACAGGCTCCAGATGTGCAGGCTCACTGGCCATGGCTTACAGGCCCAGCCGCTCCGCGGCATGCGGGATCCTCCCGGACTGGGGCACAAACCTGTGTCCCCTGCATTGGCAGGCAGACTCTCAACCACTGCACCACCAGGGAAGCCTGCATGTGTCTTTTTGAATTATGGTTTTCTCAGGGTATATGTCCAGTAGTGGGATCGCTGGGTTATATGGTACTACTATTTTTAGTTTTCTAAGGAACCTCCATACTGTTCTCCATAGTGGCTGTATCAATTTACATTCCCACCAACAGTGCAAGAGGGTTCCCTTTTCTCCACATCCTCTCCAGCATTTGTTGTTTGTAGATTTTTTGATGATGGCCATTCTGAGTGGTGTGAGGTGATACCTCATTGTAGTTTTGATCTGCATTTCTCTAATAATTAGTGATGTTGAGCAGCTTTTCATGTGCTTCTTGGCCATCTGTATGTCTTCTTTGGAGAAATGTCTATTTAAGTCTTCTGCCCATTTTTGGATTGGGTTATTAGTTTTTTTAATATTGAGCTGCATGAGCTGTTTATATATTTTGGAGATTAATCCTTTGTCCGTTGATTCGTTTGCAAATATTTTCTTCCATTCTGAGGGTTGTCTTTTTGTCTTGTTTGTAGTTTCCTTTGCTGTGCAAAAACTTTTAAGTTTCATTAGATCCCATTTGTTTATTTATTTTTTTATTTCCATTACTGTAGGAGGTGGATCAAAAAAGATCTTGCTGTGATTTATGTCAAAGAGTGTCTTCCTATGTTTTCCTCTAAGAGTTTTATAGTATCCGGTCTTACATTTAGGGCTCTAATCCATTTGGAGGTTATTTTTTGTGTATGGTGTTAGGGAGTGTTCTAATTTCATTCTTTTACATGTAGCTGTCCAGTTTCCCCCGCACCACGTATTGGAGAGACTGTCTTTTCTCCATTGTATATCATTGCCTCCTTTGTCATAGATTAGTTGACCATAGGTGCGTGAGTTTATCTCTGGGCTTTCTATCCTATGCCATGGATCTGTATTTCTGTTTTTGTGCCAGTACCATATTGTCTTGATTGCTGTAACTTTGTAGTATAGTCTGAAGTCAGGGAATCTGATTCCTCCAGCTCCGTTTTTTTCCCTCAAGATTGCTTTGGCTATTGGGGTCTTGTGTGTCTCCATACAGATTTTAGGATTTTTTTTTCTAGTTCTGTAAAAATGCCACTGGTAATTTGATAGGGATTGCACTGAACCTGTAGATTGCATTGGGTAGTATAGTCATTTTCACAATATTGCTTCTTCCAATCCAAGAACATGGCATATCTCTCCGTCTGTTTGTATCATCTTTAATTTCTTTCATCAGTATCTTATAGTTTTCTGAGTACAGGTCTTTTGTATCCCTTGGTAGGTTTAGTCCTAGGTATTTTTTTCTTCTTGTTGTAGTGGTAAATGGAAGTGTTTCCTTAATTTCTCTTTCAGGTTTTTCATCATTAGTGTATAGGAATGCAAGAGATTTCTGTGTGTTCATGTTGTATCCTGCAACCTTACCAAGTTCATTTATTAGCTCTAGTGGTTTTCTGGTGGCATCCTTAGAATTCTTTATGTGTAGTATCATGTCATCTGCAAACACTGACAGCTTTACTTCCCCTTTTCCGATTTGTATTCCTTTTATTTCCTTTTCTTCTCTGATTGCCGTGGCTAGGACTTCCAAAACTGTGTTGAATAATAGCGGTGAGAGTGAACATCCTTGTCTTGTTCCTGATCTTAGAGGAAGTAAATGCTTTCAGTTTTCCACCATTGAGAATGATGTTTGCTGTGGGTTTGTCATATATGGCCTTTATTATGTTGAGGTAGGTTACCTCTATGAGCACTTTTTGGAGAGTTTTTATCATAAATATGTGTTGAATTTTGTCAAAAGCTTTTTCTGCATCTACTGAGATGATCATATGGTTTTTCTTCTTCAGTTTGTTAATCTGGTGTATCACATTGATTGATTTGTGTATATTGAAGAATCCTTGCATCCCTGGGATAAATCCCACTTAATGGTGGTGTATGATCCTTTTAATGTGTTGTTGGATTCTGTTTGCTAGTATTTTGTTGAGGATTTTTGTATCTATATTCATCAGTGATAGTGGTCTGTAATTTTCTTTTTCTGTAGTGTCTTTGTCTGGTTTTGGTATCAGGGTGATGGTGGCCTCATAGAATGAGTTTGGGAGTGCTCCTTCCTCTGCAATTTTTTGGAAGAGTTTGAGAAGGTTGGGTGTTAGCTCTTCTCTAAATGTTTGATAGAATTCACCTGTGAAGCCATCTGGTCCTGGACTTTCGTTTGTTGGAAGATTTTTAATCACAGTTTCAATTTCATTACTTGTGATTGGTCTGTTCATATTTTCTGTTTCTTCCTGGTTCAATCTTGGAAGGTTATACCTTTCTAAGAATTTGTCCATTTCTTCCAGGTTGTCCATTTTATTGGCATAGAGTTGCTTGTAGTAGTCTCTTAGGACGCTTTGTATTTCTGAGTGTCTGTTGTAACTTCTCCTTTTTCATTTCTAATTTTAGATTTGTGTCCTCTCCCTCTTTTTCTTGATGAGTCTGGTTAATGGTTTATCAATTTGGTTTATCTTCTCAAAGAACCAGCTTTTAGTTTTATTGATCTTTGCTCTTGTTTTCTTTGTTTCTGTTTCATTTATTTCTGCTCTGATCTTTATGATTTCTTTCCTTCTACTAACTTTGGGTTTTGTTTGTTCTTCTTTCTCTAGTTCCTCTAGGTGTAAGTTTAGATTGTTTATTTGAGATGTTTGTTGTTTCTTGAAGTAGGATTGTATTGCTGTAAACTTCCCTCCTAGAACTGCTTTTGCTCCATCCCGTAGGTTTTGGATCGTCATGTTTTCATTGTCATTTGTCTCTAGGTATGTTTTGATTTCCTCTTTGATTTCTTCAGTGATCTCTTAGTTATTTAGTAATGTATTGTTTAGCCCCCATGTGTTTTTCTTTTTTACATTTTTTTCCCTGTAATGGATTTCTGATCTCATAGTGTTGCGGTCAGAAAAGATGCTTGATATGATTTCAATTTTCTTAAATTTACTGAGGTTTGATTTGTGACCCAAGATGTGATCTGTCCTAGAGAATGTTCCGTGCGCCCTGAGAAGAAAGTGTAATCTGCTGTTTTTGGATGGAATGTCCTATAAATATCAATTAAATCTATCTGGTCTGTTGTGTCATTTAAAGCTTGTGTTTCCTTATTAATTTTCTGTTTGGATGATCTGTCCATTGGTGTAAGTGATGTGTTAAAGTCCCCCACGATTACCGTGTTACTGTCGATTTCTTCTTTTTTAGCTGTTGCAGTTGCCTTATGTATTGAGGTGCTCCTATGTTGGGTGCATATATATTTATATTTGTTATATTTTCTTCTTGGATTGATCCCTTGATCATTACGTAGTGTCCTTCCTTGTCTCTTGTAACATTCTTTATTTTAACACCTATTTTATCCGGTATGAGAATTGCTACTCCAGCTTTCTTTTGATTTCCATTTGCATGGAATATCTTTTTCCATCCCCTCACTTTCAGTCTGTATGTGTCCCTAGGTCTGAAGTGGGTCTGTTGTAGATAGCATATAGATGGATCTTTTTTTTTTGTATCCACTCAGCCAGTCTATGTCTTTCGGTTGGAGCATTTAATCCATTCACATTTAAGGTAGTTATCGATATGTATGTTCCTATTCCCATTTTCTTAATTGTTTTGGGTTTGTTTTTGTAGGTCCTTTTCTTCTCTTGTGTTTCCCACTTCGAGAAGTTCCTTTAGCATTTGTTGTACAGCTGGTTTGGTGGTGCTGAATTCTCTTAGCTTTTGCTTGTCTGTAAAGCTTTTGATTTCTCCATCGAATCTGAGATGAGATCCTTGCCGGGTAGAGTTGGGTAGAGTAAACTTGGTTGTCGGTTCTTCCCTTTCATCACCTTAAGTATATCATGCCACTCCCTTCTGGCTTGTAGAGTTTCTGCTAAGAAATCAGCTGTTAACCTTACGGGAGTTCCCTTGTATGTTATTTGTCATTTTGCCCTTGCTGTTTTCAGTAATTTTTCTTTGTCTTTAATTTTTGCCAATTTGATTACTATGTGTCTCTGTGTGTTTCTTCTTGGGTTTATCCTGTCTGGGACTCTCTTCACTTCCTGGACTTGGGTGGCTATTTCGTTTCCCATGTTAGGGAAGTTTTCAACTATAATCTCTTCAAATATTTTCTTGGGTCCTTTCCCTCTCTCTTCTCCTTCTGGGACCTCTATAATGCGAATGTTGGTGAGTTTAGTGTTGTCCCAGAGGTCTCTTAGGCTGTCTTCATTTCTTTTCATTCTTTTTTCTTTATTCTGTTCCACAGCAGTGAATTCCACCATTCTGCCTTCCAGGTCACTTATCTGTTCTTCTGCCTCAATTATTCTGCTGTTGATTCCTTCTAGTGTACTTTTCATTTCAGTTATTATATTGTTCATCTCTGTTTGTTCATTCTTTAATTCTTCTAGGTCTTTGTTAAACATTCTTGCATCTTCTTGATCTTTGCCTCCATTCTTTTCCTGAGGTCCTGGATCGTCTTCACTATCATTTTTCTGAATTCTTTTTCTGGAAGGTTGCCTATCTCCACTTCATTTAGTCGTTTTTCTGGGATTTTATCTTGTTCCTTCATCTGGTACATCGCCCTCTGCCTTTTCATCTTGTCTATGTTTCTGCGAATGTGGTTTTTCTTCTACAGGCTGCAGGATTGTAGCTCTTCTTGCTTCTCCTGCCTGCCGTCTGGTGGATGAGGCTATCTAAGAGGCTTGTGCAAGTTTCCTTATGGGAGGGACTGGTGGTGGATATAGCTGGCTATTGCTCTGGTGGGCAGAGCTCAGTAAAACTTTAATCTGATTGTCTGCTGATGGGTGGGGCTGGGTTCCCTCCCTGTTGGTTGTTTGGCCTGAGGCCACCCAACACTGGAGCCTACCCAGGCTCTTTGGTGGGGTAATGGCGGACTCTGGGAGGGCTCATGCCAAGGATTACTTTCCAGAACTTCTGCTGCCAGTGTCCTTGTCCTCACGGTGAGACACAGCCACCCCCCACCTCTGCAGGAGACCCTCCAACACTAGCAGGTATGTTTGGTTCAGTCTCCTATGGGATCACTGCTCCTTCCCCTGGGTCCTGATGCGCACACTATTTTGTGTCCTCCAAGAGTGGAGTCTCTGTTTCCCCCAGTCCTGTCGAAGTCCTGCAATCAAATGCCGCCAGCCTTCAAAGTCTGATTCTCTGGGAATTCCTCCTCCCGTTGCTGGACCCCCAGGTTGGGAAGCCTGACCTGGGGCTCAGAACCTTCACTCCAGTGGGTGGACTTCTGTGGTGTAATTGTTCTCCAGTTTGTGAGTCACCCACCCAGGATTTGATTTTATTGTGATTGCGCCCCTCCTACCATCTCATTGTGGCTTCTCCTTTGTCTTTGGATGTGGGGTATCTTTTTTGGTGAGTTCCAGTGTCTTCCTGTCGATGAGTGTTCAGCAGTTAGTTGTGATTCCAGTGCTCTCACAAGAGGGAGCGAGAGCACGTCCTTCTACTCCGCCATCTTGAACCAATGACTGGTGGCGCAGTGTTTAAGAATCTGCCTGCCAATGAAGGGCACACGGGTTCGAACCCTGGCCCCGGAAGATCCCACATGCCATGGAGCAACTAAGCCTGTGTGCCACAACTACTGAGCCCGTGTGCCGCAACTACTGAGCCCGTGTGCCGCAAGTACTGAAGCCTGTGTGCCGAGAGCCCACGCTGCACAACAAAAGCCACCACAATGAGAAGCCTACGCACGGCAATCAAGAGTAGCCCCCGTTTGCCACTGCCAGAGATAGCCCGTGCACAGCCACGAAGACCCAACACAGCCAAAAATAAATAATTTATAAAAAAGAAAAAAAAGAAAGAAAAGGATAGCTTTATTGCTTTGCTAGCAAAGGGAGACACACTGGGCTTCTGCCTCAAAGAACTGTGTGTCCCCACCTTTGATTGCTTTCCCCTTCACAGAAGAGTTAATCCTCCTGCAGGGCTCCCTCTGTAGCCATCTCCGGTCCTGTTTCCTGAAAGTTCTACAGCTACCGTCGGCTTTAACACCGAGTGGGTCCTCGCTGTATCCTTGACTACCTTCCCTTCTCGACTGCCACACTCATCATTATCGTCAGGCACTTAGTGCGTGACCCATTTATCACTCATTCCTGGAGGAGAAACAGTGACAATCTGTCTTGAGTTGTGACTGTGTTTGCTAAAGGCAAATTGTGGTAGGTTTAGGGAAGTATCAGCAAAGGGATGGGGAAATAGCAGAATCATCTTATTTGGTTCCACTGACTGGGCAGTGAGAGCTTAAGAGTTAGGTGGTTGAATGGCATGAACAGAGAAGACAACCCGGATATCTAGACTCGGCCAGAATGTGATGCAGTCCAGGAGGGCTTAGGATGTATGTCAGGAAATATTTCTTGGTGCCGCTCTAAAGAACAGCAGGAATTTAAGAACCAAGCTGTACTGTGCTGGTTCTTTTCTGGAATGGGGGCAGGGCTGAATGTGGTCGATGTTCATTGTGTCAGGGTTGTAGGACCTGGGTACACCTTTCCGGTTCTGCCTCATACAGGTAACTCCAGCACACGCATTCCGTTCCTTACCTCACCGTACAGCCTCCCCTAACTGTAATACTTTCAGGGCCCAGCACTCCATTTGCTGTCCCAAACCTTCACTGTTCTCTCTGTTGGAAAAGCCGTCCCTGGGTGTCCCCAGGACTTGGTGTCCTTATCACATCCTCTGGGGAGGCCCTGCTATCTGGGGTCCCAGAGTGCTCTGGGGCCCTCCCCCAGTTTGAAAGCTGTTCATCTATAGTCGCGGCCTCTTTGCATGGCACCTAAGTACCCCCCTGACCTGATCTGGCTGACGCAGCCTTCCTCTCTGACTTTATCACCGACTGTTCCCTTCATCCTTTTCTCAGAAATGCCCGATAAACTCCCCGGTCACCTCTCGGGGCTGCTACCAAGATCAGGTGGACTGTGGGCTCTGTGATAACTCTCTTATTTCTGCCACTGATGTGCTACCTTCTGTGCCTGAGTCTGTAGGAAACTGTTTTTTTTTTTTTTTTTTACTTTTTAGATGTTTATTTCATTTTTATTTTTTTATGTTAATTTCTAATTTTAATATTTTATTTTTTTGGCCGCACTGTGCGCCTGTGGGATCTTAGTTCCCCGACTAGGGATTGAACCCATGGTGCCCCCTGCAGTGGAAGTGCGGAGTCTTAACCACTGGACCAGCAGGGAAGTCCCACTGCTGCGTTTTAGAGGAAACTCAGGAAACACCCCTCCCCAGAAGCTCTCCCTGCACTGGCTCTCCTCCTCTGTGCCCCCAGGGTCCCCACTTGGTTCTGCAGTGACACCCACGGCCTTGTGCTGTGATGGCGTCTTCTGAGCTAGACTCCCGTTCTGGGGTCACGCTTGCTCCTTTGTGTATCCTGGGTCCTCGTGCTTAGGTGAGGCTTGGAGATGTTTGCTGAATGAGTGCACACAGCATGCGAAGTCCAAGCACGTGATAAAGGAAGGGGACAATCTCTCAGGAGCAGAGGAAATAGCACAGGACCCAGATATGAAAAGGGGAAGAATTCGCTTTTTTTCTTCTCCCCAAGCCTCTTCCCCACACCAAAGAGCTGCTTCTGTGCCAACAGTGGGAACTTGGCTGATCTGGTAGAGGAGGTGGTGGGAGTTGATTCCTGCAGGGTTAACCTTTTGACAGATGGAGCTGCTCTTTTTTTTTTAACTTTAAATATAATTTTTCTTTATTTATTTTTTGGCTGTGCTGGGTGTCATGGCTGCGTGTGGGCTTTCTCTAGTTGTGGCGAGGCGGGGCTACTCTTCGCTGCAGTGCACGGGCTGTAGGTGCGCAGGCTTGAGTAGTTGTGGCACACGGGCTCAGTAGTTGTGGCTCTCGGGCTCCAGAGCTCAGGCTCAGTAGTTGTGGCACATGGGCTTAGTTGCTCCACGGCATGTGGGATCTTCCTGGACCAGGGCTTGAACCTGTGTCCCCTGCATTGGCAGGAGGATTCTTAACACTGAGCCACCAGGGAAGTCCGAGCTGCTCTTTTAAAAAAATTTATTATGAATTATTTTGAACATACAGGAAGCTACAAAGAGTAATAACATCGTGTATCTGCCACTCAGATTAAGAAATAAAATATTCCTAACACAGCTGTAGCATTTAAACCATTATCTTGATTTGGTGTCCATCATTCTCCTGTGGTCTTTTATACTTTCACATCATATTTGATATGTATACATGCATATATATGGTATATATCCATTTTTTATATATTTGTGTTTATATTTTTGTAAACCATTGATTTATACTGTATGGTTATTCCCTCGTGCCTTGCTTTTTTCAGCATTCTATCTGTAGGGTTCATTTCCAGTATCCATCTGGCTTGATGCACGTAGTGTCAGTTAATCTTTATTGCTGTGTAGTAGTCCAATTTGTGTATCCTGTTAGTGGGTATCTGGTTTGCTTCCAATTTTTTCTTTTTACACAGTGCTGCTGTGAGCACTCTTGTTACATACCCTTGTACACGCATTGAGAGTTTCTCAAGGATGATTGATAAGGGTGGAGTTTCTGGGTCATTGCACATGTGCATCTTCAACTTTATTAAATGTTGCAAACATTATTCTCTGAGGCTTAATGACTCCAGTCTTAGAAAAATAAATCGTTTTCATTTTGATAAGTCAGTTACGTTAGTGTGTCAGATGTAGTGGATCGAAGGTTACATTTCAGTTGAAGTAGACGATACCCATTTGAGCCTTATCTGTGTGTCTGATTTATAGAGCCAAGAAGCTGATTTAAAACAGAGAATGGTATGTGGAAGGTTCATATTTATATAAACTCCTACAAAGAAAGAATGAGGTCATATTCAACAGGTTGTTTAGCATTTCCTTTTACATTTTTTGTTGAGTTTTAACCAGAGAGCATTTTGGATTATTTTTAGGATCTGGGCTGCTCACTGTGGAGCTATTTGTTATATGAATATTTGAGTGAATAAATGAATGGAACTATAGAACTGAACCTGAGAACGATAAAATATAATGGAATAAATTAAAACCAAGTTAGCGTCCCTGAGTCGAGGGGTTAAAGTGAAAAGCTCCTGGTGGGGGGAGGGTCCTCACATTCATTCACTGTCAGCCTGCTGGAGGCTACAGTTTTTTAAATTTAAATTTAAATTTTTTTTAAAGTTTTATTTTATATTGGAGTATAGTTGATTAACAGTGTTGTGTTAGTTTCAGGTGTACAGCAAAGTGATTTAGTTATACATTTACATATGTCTATTCTTTTTCAAATTCTTTTCCCATTTAAGTCATTGCAGAGTACTGGAACAGAGTTCCCTGTGCTGTACAGTACTCCTTGTTGGGTATCCATTTCAAATATAGCAGCGTGTACATGTCATCCCCAAACTCCTAGTCTATCCCTCCCCCCGGCCCTCCCCCCCGGTAACCAGGGGTTCATTCTCTAAGTCTGCGTCTATTTCCATTTTGTAAGTTCAGTTGTATTTTTTTAATTAGATTCCACATATAAATGATACCGTATATTTGTCTTTCTCTGTCTGACTTATACTTCACTTAGTATGATCATCTCCAGGTCCATCCATGTTGCTCGGAGGCTAAAAGTTTATGTGACATCTGCCTTCGGCCAACACCCCTGTCTGGTGGCAGCGTCCTGACACAACGGCAGTTTCTTTTCTTTATCACGAGCTCAGAACCTGGGCAGGCCTGATGTGCTTCCCTGGTGCGGGGCCTGAGCAGCCCCCTCTGTGGCGAGACCTCTGTGGTCTCCCCTGGTCTGGACCCTGTCAAGACACCGGCTGCCCAGAAGCCAGTCTTAGCTGGCAGCAAATGTGGCCAGTGTTGCTGACAGGCTTCTGTAAAGCCCTTCCTGCTACAGCCCTGCTGTGTGGAGTCGTGGCTGTTTTCCTGGAGATAACACTGCGCCCTGGCCAGGTGCCTTGTGAGGTCACTGCTGAGCGTCACCTTGAAGGGCTGTCCAGAATATGCGTGAGGTAGAGTGTTAGCTTGCTAGGGCTGCTGAAACAAAGTGCCACAAACCGTGTGGCTTCAACAGAAGTTTGGCTCCCGGTTCTGGAGCCTGGGTTGGTTTCCTCAGAGGCCCCCCTCCTTGGCTTGCAGGTGGCCGTCCTCTCCCTGTGTCTTCACAGCATCCTCCCTCTGTGTGTCTCTTGCCCAGATTTCCTCTTTTTATAAAGACGCCAAGTATTGTATATCGGATTAGGACCTATACTAATAACCTCACTTCAACTTGATCACCTCTGTAAAGACCCAGTTCCAAATAAGGCCACATTGTGAGGTACTGGGGGTGAGGACTTCAACACATGAAGTTTGGGGGACACAATGCAGCCCCTAACAGGTAGACACCCTGTAGGGTTATCTGTGAATTGTTAAAAGGCTTCTTGCAAACATTGGATTTTCAGTGACTAGGGAAGTGAGTGTTCTTTCCCACATTAACATTTGCATACTTTCTGACAGATGCAGGAGCAAAGTCACAGTTTGTTAACACAGACTTGGTCTAGTACAGCGAGCTTATTTACTTACTAATTTCTAGGAAGGAAGTTGCAGAGATCAGTTTAAAAAGGGAGATTTTGTTATTAGAATTACATATAAATTGATTTTTTTCCCCTAAGAGTTTATTGCCTGAAGGCTTGCCTTGTGGTGGTTTTTTTTTTTTTTTTTGACTTGTTTTCAAGTTTATTTCAGTCGTTGTTAAAAAAATACCTGAAAACTTTTTGTTGTTGTTGTTCTAGATTTAAAAGGAATTGCATTTGTCATCCAGAGTCAAAGTAATTCTTTTCATGCAAAGAAAGCAGAACAGTTAAAACAAAGCATCTTAAAGCAAGCTGCAGATCTTACGCAGGTATGTAGAGATGACTTGGAATGTCAGATAGTTACTTATTTCTTGATTCGTTTATGTTTTCCAAAGCTCTTGGTCCATAGATGATCAATTTTATTTAGATAAAATACCTCTTTTTTGTTTTGCTGGCTTAATATGGACTATATTGTTTAAAATGCTCTAGTTAATTTCTAATGCTCCAATCATCATATTCTAAATCATTATATATATATTTTAAGAGAATTATATAAATGTATCAGACTATCATGGTTTCATCATAAAGTATGATAGAAAAAAGTGGAAGAAATAACTTTTTAAAGGCAGAGCTTAAAATAGCAAAGATAATTAATGTTCAAAATTTTGGTAACAAGTTCTAAGGCAATTTTTATGTTGAAATAACACTTTTATTAACCTTAGTGCGGTGCTTCTTCTGTGAGTTTCTTAATCCGTTTTTTAATTGGATCTTATTCATTGAACTTTGATTTATAATGTAATATCCAAGAAGGATTATGGAGAGAAAGATTGACACGTCCAGGTACACTTTAATAACGTTTAAAATAGGCGTGAACTGAGTTTAAATCTGTTCTGAATGATGCTGGAGGTTTGGGGCAAAGGAATGTCTACCTTCTTGTGCTGCCATATAGGAGCTTTCTTTTTTAGCCAAGCAAAGAAAGTCCTTCCAGCCCACTCCACTGTATGACTGTGGCCTTCGAGACAGAAGTGCTGTCTGGAGGTAAAAGCCATCAAGAGCTCTCTGACAAGAGACCTGTGTGTTTGACAGATAGCTTCTTTCTGTTGGTGGGAGCTGGGAAATAAAGGGTTGGAAATATCAATGGGAAAAGGAACAACTGTAATGGTATTCAAGGTTAAGGCACTGCTGACAGTAAGGCTTACTGTGCTTAATCTTTAAATGCTTTACGTATGAAATTCATCCACCCTCCCCACGTCCCCGCAAGGACAGACCCTTGGGTCCTCTACTTGGAGCATCATACCTTCTCAAGGGAGAGGAAAGTGTTGCAGGCTATAGACAGGTGGTTGGGTTTTGTTTTGTTTTGTTTTGTTTTTGGGAACTTGGAGATAGGAGCAGCTTGATGAGTTTAAAGTTCCCCTTTGTCTGGAAACCCAACTTTGGAGATTTTCTTCTACTAAACGTTTTCAGATTCCATCAGAGAGGAAGTTCTGCAGCAACCTTGACAGGCTGGGATTCCTTGGTGGACTCTGGTAGAGGCCCCTGCGGGGGTCGGGGAGCAGGGCCCCACATAGTCCCTCAGTGGGGTCCAGGTGAGCATTCATGGAATTTAGCTCAGTTGGGCCTTGGCTGTTACCCCAAACTGTGAATCAGTGATGATGTCAGGACAGAGTTATGTATCGTTTGAATTCATATATGAATTAAGGGCACATATATCTCTACCTTGTTCCCAGAAATACCTTCCCTTTTGTAGAGGCAGATTCATGTGTGTTTTATTTACTTATTTTTAAAATTTATTTATTTATTTATTTATTTATTGGCTGTGTGGGGTCTTCGTTGCTATGCGCAGGCTTTCTCTAGTTGTGGTGAGAAGGGGCTACTCTTCGTTGCAGTGTGTGGGCTTCGCGTTGCGGTGGCTTCTCTTGTTGAGGAGCACAGGCTCCAGGTGCGTGGGCTTCAGTAGTTGTGGCACGAGGGCTCAGTAGTTGTGGCTCGCGGGCTCTAGAGCGCAGGCTCAGTAGTTGTGGTGTGTGGGCTTAGTTGCTCCGTGGCATGTGGGATCTTCCCAGACCAGGGCTCAAACCCGTGTCCCCTGCATCGGCAGGCGGACTCTCAACCACTGCGCCACCAGAGAAGTCCTCTTAGTAGTTTTTGATGGCTCAGAACCAAGCACAGAGCTTTCCATGTACTGAACCTGGTCCTCAGTGAATGTTCATTAAACTGAATCCCTGAATTTCATTATCTAATTTTTCCTTGTTCTCTTTTCTGTTGTAATAGAAGTTTCCTTTTACTTCTCTTATAGTATGGTCACTTTTTTCTTATACTGTTTTTGTTTTTTTTTTCAAATTGAAGTATAGTTAATTTACAATGTTGTGTTAGTTTCAGGTGTACAGCAAAGTGATTCAGTTTTATATGTGTGTGTGTGTGCATATATATACTCTTTTTCAGATTCTTTTCCATTTTAGCTTATTATACAAAAGTAGGTCTTTGTTGTTTATCTATTTTATATATACTAGTGTGTATATGTTAATCCCAAACTCCTAATTTATCCCTCCCTTCTCCTTTCTGCTTTGGTAATCATAAGTTTGTTTTCTATGTCTGTGAATCTATTTCCATTTTGTAAATAAGTTTGTGTGTATCATTTTTTTTTAGATTCCACATACAAGTGATAGCGTATGATATTTGTCTTTCTCTGTTTGACTTCACTTAGTGTGATAAATTCTAGGTCCATCCATGTCACTGCACATGGCAATATTTCATTCTTTTGAGTAGTATTCCATTGTATATATGTACCACATCTTCTAATCCATTCATCTCTTGATGGACACTTAGGTTGCATCCATATCTTGGCTATTGTAAATAGTGCTGCTGTGAACCCTTTTGTCTACACGCACACAAACACATAAATACCCTGTATGAAATCACAGGTTCTCTGAAGGCAGATGCTGTGGCATGTTCTGTTTTTGATTCCTCCATAGCACCTTCCGCACAGTGGGTATTCAACACAGGACAGTTGAACTGAATCCAGAATAAATTGAACAAATGAAAACTAAACATTGTTTTAAGTAAATTATTTTATCTATTAAAAAATTTTTTTGTTAATTTTTAAATTGATAAGGGCCAACCCCTCTCATATTAAATGCAACTACTACTTTACTTCTCCCAGGGAAGCCACAGAGTTTAGGGAGAAGAGTAGACTAAAACACTGAGCATGAGTTGATGCTCGGAAAGTCTGATCTCATGATTAAGTGAATGACAGTATGGGAAAGCAATACTGACTGCTTTCACACAGACAGTGTAACAGTGACTAAGGAAGGTGGTGATTTACTTCCCCAGCAAACAGTCCCTCTTGGGGGAGGCAGGAGGAGGCAGCTGTGCTCTGGTTTCCTTCTGTCTCGTTACTTTGCCATAAGCTGAGAAGCCTAGTCCTCATCTGCGTTATTGAAGCGGGCTAACCACCCTGACATCTGCATGCTGGCATCTGGAGGACGGGCAGCTTCCTTTTAAGGATATAACCTTAAAGTTGTACACACACAACATAAGCAACTGTGTTTTCATGGATGCGTGACTCTCAACTCTCAAAACTTAGAAAACAGTTCTATTTCTCTAAAGTGTTGAACTTTTCTAGCAGTTTATTCTGTGCTTCTGTTTAGTTTCAGTATGCTTCTACTTAATTTGTATTGTCCTTTGCATTTACAGTTTGCCATTTAGACCACCTGTTTAGCGGGTGACTTAGATTGCCACTAGGTGGCAGTATTGTTTTTACATTTAAAGACACCTAACAAAGCAGTATCATCAAGCAAACCCCTGTCCCCCAGCATCTAATTTCCGTGATAATAAATGGAGTCTAGACTAAAGCAATTGGAAAACTCGCTTTAATTATCAGATAGTCTGTTTTTCTTATTTAATTCTTTCCTAGCATGGAAGCCAGCTATGAGTACTGAAGTAGTTATGACAGAATTTCGTTTTAGCACTTGGATTTAATTTGCTCACAAGATCCAGGGTGTACTGTTACAACTTAGGTCATTTCATATTTGGGTTAACAAGTCTTTTGGTAGTTGAAATGGCTGGAAAGATTTTACAGTTTGCATCTGTACCTGATACTGGTTCATTTTTTTCTCTTTGTAGAGTTCTTTATGTTACATATGTGATTTAAAGTTGAATTTATTCCACACATAGCGTCTTGGAGATCCACAGATTGTCAAAAGCTCACACCGGGTCTGTAGACAATACCTGGGGCAATGATGAGCTCCCCTGACCTAGAACTACGTGAAAACAGAGAAAGAAGATTAACTGCAGAGAATTAAGTGTTGAGATGCACAAACTATAGGGCAGCAAAGTCACTTGGAGAGGCAGGTAATGGCTCCCTAGTTGCAACTTGACTGGAACTTGGTTTAAGAAACTGACATATTCTTGAAAAAGAACTGACAGCCTAGTCATCAGCTGGGGAAGACGAGGACAGCCAAATCCGGGGCAGAGTTGTCAGGGCATCCCCAGTGCTGCGGCAGAAGCGGGCTGGCTCGTCTGAGGGGTCAGGTCAGCCCCATGGTTTGCCAGGTATGCGCTGTGCCTCTAATGGGACAGGATGTCACCTGCGACCTGAATCATGAAGTCTTCAGGTTGCAGTTTTGGTTTTCTCCATCGATTTTCCCACCACGAGCATTCATCACAGTTGCTTAGTGACGGAGGAATCAGCCACAGGTTTTATCATCTGAATATTTATCTGATAGTCCAAAATATCTCTTCCACACCACCAGATGTCTAGAACTGCTGTTTATTTATTCATTACTCCTGTCAGGTTGCACTTGACTACGAAATCTGCCAAAAATTAAGGTGCAAACATTTAATGGTTTCTGCAGTTAGGCATCTGCTTCTAGCTGTTCTCTTTTGCTTTGGCAAGTCATTGCTTACGCCTGTTTTGCCTCAAGGTGCTAAAATGTGGTCTTATTGAAAACACAAACGTTTTTCCTTCTTCTCATTTGAGTATAAAAACAGGAGCCTAAGCGAACTTGCTATCTGAAACATGACACTGTACTCGGAGTTGTTACCAGAGTGGTGAAGCTGTTTCCCTTGTTTTCTGAAACAATCTGGGGCATTGTGAGTTGTCACTCCCATTTCCAGGTTTGATGCTTATAAGGCAGTTCATAATGGTTTTGAAGTCTATAATGATATAGTTCTTCTAGTCAGGAAGCTAGCAGACTTTACCAAGGACTTCCTATGTACAGAGAACCATTCTGGGTTGTGGTGGAGCAGAATTAGAGAGGGATTAGAAAAGATACTCTAGTTCTTTGAATTACTTATAAGATAGATGGTAACGATCTCATAATAGAAATGACTGTATCATTAAGCAGAAATTAGAAATCCAAAATAAGTCTATTAAAATATCTATTCAACAATATTAATTGCACATCTGTAGCTACATTAGGTACTTTTGAACGTAACAGGACATCTCTAGACAGTCCATGGGGCCCTTGAGAAAGACGATGGTCATGAAGCTGTTCAGGAAGTAGAGTGATATGTAAACAGCACATGAAGGAAGACTTTTATCAGATCAGATAGGAGAGACAGGAAATTAGCTGGAGAGATGTTGGTTTGGAACAGGGAACCAGATCTGGAAGACGAAGACATGAATCATCAGGAAGGTTTGCTTTTGGGATGCCAGGGGACCTAGGATTTGTTCAGGGGGATGAGTAAAGTGTGTTTTAGCAGGAATAGTGATCTTTCTAGATGAAAATGGATGGAAAGTAGAGCTGGTAATATGGTTGACCAGAACAGGGTTCCTAAAGGTACATCTACAGATAGAAGAATGCAGATTTGGAAGAAGTGCTGCCTTTTCTCCTGAGTGTTTTCTCCCTGCATTACAGATGGAAGGGTAATGTGAGCTTATAAAGACTGACTGTTCAAAGAGGTGCATGAACAAAAGCCAGGTGGCGGTAAGGCTAACAGAAACCCATAAGGAGAGTTTGTGTGACAGTCTCTGAATTAATCAGGCACTTGAGTGTGTTTTGTTTTAAATACCTATTATGTGCATGGCATCTATGTGTCAATTGTGATTTGACTTCTGCTTTTTGAACTTGAAGAAAATTCCTTCTTGAGTGAATGTATGTGTGAAAATTCTTACTATTATTTTTTGTTACATGAAATGGGCGCAGACAGCTCAGTCTCTGGCGAAGACTCTGCTGGAGAAGCTTGAGTTTATGTTGTGATGGAGAGGCTGTCAAATGAGAGTATTTTTTGCCTCCTGGGACCTGGGATCCGGTAACCAAGGCTGATCCTAGATTGACATAATTTTTACTGCACCTTCAGAAATGTATCAACACTTGCTTAAAATTACAGAAACCGTTAATGTTCCCCAAAGGAATTCAAAATAAGATTAAATTGGAAGCAATAAAGGAGAGAGGAGAAAGCATCACTGTGTTTTTTTAAAACTAGGTTCTAGTAAAATAAAGACTCATGTACATTTTGAAGACTCTGAAGTATGACCTTAGCACAAGGCACAGGTCATGTGTGGTTGGGGAATCACTTTGAATGGCAGACAGGGAATACGCCCCTGTAGGAGTGACTACTCAGAGAGGGGGGACAGGCTGAATTTAGAATGAAGGCAGGACCTCAGGGAGGGGCAGAACCACGGATAAGTTATGGACCCTTTTTTTTTTTTTAACATCTTTATTGGAGTATAATTGCTTTACAATGGTGTGTTAGCTTCTGCTGTATAACACAGTGAATCAGCTATACATATACATAAATCCCCATATCCCCTCCCTCTTGTGTCTCCCTCCCATCCTCCCTATCCCACCCCTCTAGGTGGTCACAAAGCACCGAGCTGATCTCCCTGTGCTATGCGGCTGCTTCCCACTAGCTATCTATTTTACATTTGGTAGTGTGTATATGTCCATGCCGCTCTCTCACTTCGTCCCAGCTTACCCTTCCCCCTTCCCGTGTCCTCAAGTCCATTCTCTACATCTACATATGGACCCGTTTTTAAGGCATCCTCCAAATACAGAAAAGAAAATTCAGCAGTGGGTTAGGCTTATAAGGTTTTCTTTTTAGGGGGGATATAGTGCCCCTGTAAATTTCATTTTATGACAATAATGGATTACATTTTCTGTTTTAGACCCAAAGGGGCCAGACTAGCTGCTTAGAAACCTCCATACTCTCCTTTCCCACAGCTAAATAGCTTCTGAAGAGAACAGATGCTTCCAATTTTGTTGCCTTCTTTTGTGGTATGAACTTTATTTAAAAGCTGGCAGAATCACAACCTTACAAATAAATGATTCTGCTTATTCACAGAAAGTTTTGGAAATCACTGTTTTCTCAAGAAGAGTTAGGTCTTGGCTCATTAGTTTAAAAAAACCTCATTTCCGTGGGGTAAGCCAGGAAAGCTGGGAGCAAAGCCTTTCATAGATTAGCGTGTAGAAGCTTGAGAAAATGGCCTTGTGCTTTCTAGTTTTAGACTTTTTTTTTATTGGCAAGGAGACAGCGTGAGGTGCTTCATTAAAAGGTTAGCTGTGAGAGTCAAGTCGCTTTCACAAAACTTTCCTTTTTAGGTGAGAGCAATTGGATGCTTAATTACTTAGTGAAAGTTTGTTTTTTGTTGTAATCGGTAGGTGTTAAGTAATCACATTAAGTTATTTATTAAAGAGTTCTTACTACGTTGCTGTTGAGTAAGAATTTATGCATCCATTTACCAAATCTCTGTGGAATATTTACTTAGGCAAGGGCCTGGGCAAGATGCTCCAGGAGAAAACAGAGCAGTGAGACCGAGGGCACTTCCTCAGGGGCTTGCTCAGCTGTAATGAATTCTTCACACCATGTCGTGAATGTGGGTCTCTGTTTGGCGCCCAGCATTTGGACACCTTCCCTTACTGGAGATTTCTACCCGGTGTGACTCTGGTGGGAGTGGGCTCGGCCCACTCAGGACATCAGAGGCCAGACTTGGGGTCTCCCCAGCTCATGGAGGGTGGCCAGCTGGATGTTGCCAGGCAGGATTCTGAGTCTGGAGCTAGGGACCCATACAAGTGGTTTATTTATTTACTTACTTACTTTATTTATTTATTTATATTTGGTTGTGCTGGGTCTTAGTTGTGGTAGGTGGGCTCCTTAGTTGCAGCTTGGCAGCTCCTTAGTTGTGGCATGCAAACTCTTAGTTGCGGCATGCATGTGGGATCTTAGTTCCGTGACCAGGGATCGAACCCGGGCCCCCCGCATGGGGAGCGTGGAGTCTTAACCACTGTGCCACCAGTGAAGTCCCAAGTGGTCACTTTAGATCTCACTCTCCTGGTGGTGACATCGGTGCCCAGGGGACCAAGTGAGGTGGCAATGCATGCATGCACGTGTTGGAGGAGGCCAGTGCTCTGGGGCGGGTGATGCCCTGCAGGGTGACCTTTTCCCGGTGAGTCACTGTGGAGGGGGGCCCTGCCTGTGCCACCCTCTGGGAGGCTCGTGATGCGGGACGGGGCACTGCATGTCACTTCCTGCAGCCGCATCAGCAGCCACCATGAGAACACAGGCCAGGCAGCAGCCTGCCCGCCCTGACGGGAAAGGTCAGCGGAAGCTTTGTCATGACATTTGAACTGAGCCTTGAAGAAACAGGAAGAGTTTGCTGGGGCGACTGTGAGGACCCCCACTGATGGAGAGAGTAAATCTTGGGTCTCGCAGGATGTTGGCAAAGGGGTCAGCTACTCCGTGAGCTGAGGTGGGCTTGGAGGGACTAGTGAGACACCTAATACGTGGCGCCGGGGTCTGCAGTGGAGACCCTGGAGGAGGGTTGGAAGCCGTAGTAGTGACCACAGCTGATGCTCACTGAGTGCTCACCATCACTGTTACTTTAACCCGCGCTCATGTCAATACACTGTGCCGCCTTCAAGCGTCAGCTCATCTAAGTCTATGAAGTGGTTTCTGCAATTCTCCCCATTTGCAGAGAGGAAACGGGCTTAGAGGGATTGAGCAACTTGCCCACGTTCACATCATTAACAAGCAGTGCGGCCAGGCTTGCGTCTCAGTTCTGATCTGCCTGCTGACACACAGGTGGGGCCTTAATCATGGGGCCAGGCGGCAGATCGCTGCAGCCGCTGTGTGCAAGTAATTCCACGCCAGTTCGTAAACAGTGGTCTGTGCCCTCTCTCACCTTACCCGGCTTTATTATTTTTTTTAATACCATTTATCCTTGGCATTATATTCCAGATATATTTGCTTATTGCCTGTATCCTACATTAGAACCTGAGATCCAAGAGGTCAGATCCAAGACTCTGCCCGGTCTTTCCACAGCTGTTTACTGTGTTCCTAGAACAGCGCCTGGCACATAGTAGTTGCTCAACGAATATTGTACAATCATAATAATATTAATAACCATCACATGCAAGCTTGTGCCAAGTGCTTGGCATGTATTAACTCACTTGATCCCCAGGACTGTTGTGACCCCCATGTTAGAGATGAGATAACAGACCACAGGCAGGTCTGGCAACTTGCTCAAGGCTGCAGGGCTCAGAAGAGCTGGAGCGAGGATTCTGATGCAAGCACTTTGGCTCCAGAAATCAGGTCCCTACATGCTAAGCTTTATTGCCTTTCATGAATGAGTAAATGATTAGTTAAAACAGAGTTATATGAGCTATAAAAATGTACACAGTAATGCATTTCAAAGTAAAGATTTAATAAAAAGAAATTATATCCATGATGAGGTAATATTTTTCTCTTGTTCGGAAATGACAGGTTTCTGGGGAAAAATATATTTTAACGTAGGCTCAGATTCCTGGAAAGTTTATCATTATAGCATCACTGTAAGCTCCTGGTCCACATGTGAATCCTGGGTTTTTAAAGGCCAGCAAATCTGTCTGATACATGTTCCAAACAGGATATTATATCCTCATAAATAGACCTACTCCTTATGGAAGAAATAACAATAAACAGATGTTAATATTTGTCATGATTTATTTGTTGGTCTAAAAGCTCAGTTCAATGCCTAAGAACTATGTAATAATTGGAATTTGGAAATACAGTTGAACTGGAATCCGTCTTAAAAGCAGGATTCAGTCCTTTAGAACTTTTGCCTAATACTGAACAAATACCTTGGTTTTTTGCTTTCTAATTTAGTACTTGGTCTGAATAATGAGACCGAATTAGACCATAAACTCATGTACTTAAATTAAGGTATGGACACGTAACAAATATTGGGAAATAGTCTGTTGACAAGGGAAGAGGCCAGCATCATGGAGTTAAATTAGTTGAACTTTTTCCAGACAGAGGCAGAAAGACCAAAGTGGTTCAAAACCAAATTTGCCTAGTAAAGTTATTTATGACATTTAAAATATTAATCTGCTTTGATCCATGTTCAAATGTTGGCTTTTTCATTCATACTATTTCTAGATATAAATTTTTAATGATTTCTGCCTCCATATCAAGAATAATGGGCTTTCTCCATTCTCAAAGCATTTTTAGAATGCTCAGCTATGAAATCAAAACCCTTTCCCAAATGAAGATGATGAATATGTATGAGAACCAGGTAATGAAGTAGAGTGTTGGTTTTGAATTTGTTGGTTCTCAATAATTATTAATGGCATTAAATGTGAATATGCCTTGATAAAAAATGCTCAAAGGAAGTACTGCCTGAAGGTCCAGTAGACTTTCTGACTTCAAAATGCTTATTAGGATAATAGTAGATGCCAATGATGGAAATAAAGGTAGATTTTGGTTCAACAAGACAAATAGTGTTAACATAAGATGGTTAAATTACTGTGATCAACTTTTTTTTTCCTTTTCTGTCATTTACCCATATTTGATTATTTGTATTTTTAGTCCCTTTATGCTTGCCTCTGTTATGGTGTTATCTCATTTTTGATAGAATTTGACCTTCAACTTTTAGGTTTGAAATAGAATCATGGTTTGGTGAATAGGCATCATTTAGATTGCTGACAGGCATGACTGCCTTTGTTATAGCTTTTAGCTTTTATTCCAAAGGGCTCTGTTGATAGAACATTTTCTTACTTTTTCCTTGATTTTTCGTTTGAAAACTCTTCCTTATTCATCCCTGCAATTACATACTAAAAAACTCTCTTTTGGGCTTTCCTGGTGGCGCAGTGGTTGAGAGTCCGCCTGCCGATGCAGGGGACACGGGTTCGTGCCCCAGTCCGGGAAGATCCCACATGCCGCGGAGCGGCTGGGCCCGTGCGCCATGGCTGCTGAGCCTGCGTGTCCGGAGCCTGTGCTCCGCAACGGGAGAGGCCACAGCAGTGAGAGGCCCGCGTACAGCAAAAACAAAAAAAACAAAAAAAAAAACCCAAAAACAACTCTCTTTTCATCTAAAAGTGCTGTCAGGTGGTGATGTGGCATCTTTAAGGAGGTTTAAGTCTTGTGGATAGAACAGACAGTAGATATAAAGAACATAAATTATTACAATCCCGAGTGGTAAGAACTAAGATAAGATCATTTGATGGAAAATTTTATTGTGACTTTTTAAATTATTTTATCTTAGAGGTGCTAATACATATGAGTGTGTGTATCTAAGTATGGGTCTGTGTTTGCATTCACACAGAATATATACACACAGACACACAAACATACATGCATATATATATGCACACATATATATAAAACAAGAATAAAAGCTCTTGGTCCTTTTTGAGGATTAGTAGACAAAAGTTTATTTATAAGTAGAATGGCTTTGGCTTAATCAAGAGTTAATCAAGACCAGGTTTCTGAGTATCAAGGGAGGACCTATTTTATATTTTTAAGACAAAGGTATTCACACATACTTGGACATAGTTATCAACGTAGCATACTAGTTTTTGGAATGTTTCTATTTGGAGATACAGAGGTACAGAAAACTTGATTGCCATTTTTGTGTTCACCAACTGAAGCAAATACAAAATCCAGGCATGTGATTTAGTAAACAAAAAGGAATGGCAATAGGAAAGATTGTAACCCACTAGTAATCCAGAGAGTTTATTTTAGTCTAGAATATAACTCCTCCTTTGCGCTGACTAAACCTTTGCTTGCTGCAAATTGTTGTGACAGAAGGTATTTGTAGGCCTGCCTCTGCACCTCTGCCAGGAAAGTGCCCTCACAGCCTTCCTGCAGAGGTTACCTGTCTGGGTGTAATACTTGTTGACATCACTTGTATAGTTTCTAAAACTCGGAAGGGTGGTTCTTGTTTGGTAACCACATTTTCGTATTTATTTTTGCTCAAAACAATTTTTTATTTAAAATATATTTTAAAGCATATATGTAATAATTTCATCCTTCTGACCCAAATATTTTCATTTTTCTGGCTCCTTTCCAGTCTCTATTCATCTGTAATTTTGTTTTACATGGTTGGAATTATGTGTTTTAACATTTGACAGAAAGACATTCCCGTTGTCATAATGTCTTCATTATTATAATTTCAGTTGCTATATAATAGCTCATTTGCAGCTTATTTTCTTGTAAGACTTCTTTTAGTGTTTGATGTGTTTCTTTTCTAGCTAGTTCATATTAGCATGCTCCCATAATTATTTGAAAGTTTTATGCAAATATTAATGTTACTAGTTTTCTTCACACATGATTTTTGCTCTTATATAATCCTCATGAATATGTATGTGTGGGATATATATGTATGTGTATATATGTATATATGCCATATGTATGTATAAGCATATAGCTATATATGCATGTATATGTATAGATATGTACATATATGGCATATATATGTACGTGTATGGCATATACATGTATACAGCATATAGCTAATATATGTGTATATATATACACACATATATATAGCAGTTTTTGAAAAGACAGTGAAAATTACTTCATTATTCAGAATCAACAGTAGGAAAGCCCAAATTACACCGGGGAGCTGCTAATTCAACCTTTAGGAGTTTGCTTTTTCTCTCTGATGTGCCATATTGTTAGTGTGATTTAACCTTTGATTACTGTTTTTACGTTTCATATTTGTACACGGCAGTTAAAAAAATACTGCATGCAATGAAGAAATGAGGCTTATTTGATATCCTGAAGATTTATATTGGAAACCATTCTTTTCTTCTTAAATAATAAACTTATGTGAACTTAAAGAATGGTATGGCATCTACTTTAGTGTGGTAATATTTCATATAGTTAAGCATGTATTCTTAAAGTCTTTTGTAACAATTACCGGGCTGTAGGCACTACAAAACACAGAATATCCTGCAGTTCGTTGGGGGTGTCCAGGCATATTAGGTGTCTGGGTTTTGACTTGTCTCAACTTGAAATAGATTAAATAGTGCTTAACTTCAAAGCTCACATTTATAGCTTTAAAGATATGACTCTCTCTCTCTCTACAGTAGAGCAGGTATGTATATGTAACCGTAGTTGTGTCTGTTTCTGGATCTTAGTTCCTCCGAAGTTTATTAATTTTGATATTCCATCATTACGCTATTACTGTTGTTGCCTGAATACTTGAGGATTCTATTTCTAGTGTTTAGACCGAAAGCTCTTCATTATGATGGTGTTTTAGTGTTTTTAGGGCACTCTAAAATTTTTTCTTCACTTGAGGTAAATTGGCTATTATATCCTGTTGTTTAGCCCGAAGTGTTTTATTTTCCACGTGCTTCCTCTGTTGTGTACACAGAGAAAGCTGTCTTTATGCCTCTGAGTTTGCCCCTGACTTCCGCTGGGCTCTTGCCTTCCAGTCGCCTTTGCATGCCTGCAAATTCCAGTTCTGCTCCGGGTGTCACTGGAGACCCTTCCTGGGGGACCTCTGCGCCATGCGGAGCCTGGGGGCTGAGGAGGCTGTGTGGCTTCAGCGAAAATCCTTCGCTTCTAATAGCTCCAAAGGGAAGAGAAAAGAGACGAGTAGGAAGAGCAAAGCGTCAGGTCTTTAAAAATACCTGGTTTTAAATTTGAGTCTTTTGAAGAAATTGCTGCGGTCCTATTGTGTTTTTTATTTGTTTCTCTGCTTTGATGATTGTTTCTTCAGGAAGCCCCCAGAGTCCTCCTCCTTCACCAGCTGGCTCAGCAGGAAGGCGCGTGGACCATACTTCCGTTGTTACCGCAGTACGTCTCACGTGACACATGCTCATTATTGGCATCTCTACTTGACGCTCGTAGGCTCCCTAGTTTTCTTACTCACAGGGTGTTTTTCCCTCAGAGTCAGGAAGTAAAGTCAGTTTGGACTCTATGACCGCTACTGTAATCGGATTTCCTGATGATTGATTCTTTTTTTTTTTCCTGTTTCACTAAGCAGTGGGTTTTCTTTGAATTAATCTACACTGACCGTAATTCCCCAGCTCCTTACTGTTTGTCTCATATCTAAAACAATTCTTCCCAATCTATACATCATAAGTACTACTTCAAACTAATTAGGTATTTCTTGGATTTTTTACAAAAATGATTCAGTTCTCTGAGTCTCCTGTTTTTATATCTAGTGTACCATGTGTCTTTAGAACTACTTTAACTTAATATTAGAGAAATTAGATATGTTTATAGTCAAACTGCATAATTCATACAGTTTAAGCATTGATGATTGATTCTTAATCATGAATAGCTTTTATTTTTCAATATGTTTCTTTCTTAAAATATACAATGTCAGTATATTTCATATTTTATTTGAGAATTATGTCTCTTCTGAATTGGGGTTTGTCATAGAAAGAATTAACTTTAAGAAGTCTAGCTGTTTCATAAACCATTAGTATCTGGCTTTCCTATATGCTTAAACTATACACGGAAGAAAAATATGGGAAAAAATCCAGATTTCTTGCCATTTTGTATGTCCTTCATCCACTCCTGTCTATCAGTTTTAAATCTTATTATAAACTCACTTTATAAAGGTGATTACGATAACCTATTTGTTTTTGTTAGCTTTTCTGTAACATATAGCAGAAATTCATCATGGATTTTCTTCTGTGAAGAAGAGACAAGAATACAAATTCCACAACTCTTAGAAGCACTCAGAAGATATGACCCATCAAAGGTAAATACAATTTCAATACGAGTATTTTTATTTTGGAGAAAATGCTTAAAAGAAGTTTAATTTTGATCAAGAGGTTTTTCAGTCTAATAAAAACACTTAATTTAAGATTAAGAAGAATGAAATAGGCTGCCCTTGCCTTGTGAAATGGAGCACATTCTGTCTATGCAATGT